>NC_091963.1:1566924-1895505 GCF_031021105.1 Erythrolamprus reginae
CCTCCTTCCCTTCCTTCCCTCCTTCCCTCCCTCCCTCCCTCCTTTCCTTCTTTTTCCTCCTTCCTTTCCTCCCTTTCTTTCCTTCCTTTTGCTCCTTCCTTCCCTCCCTCCCTCTTTCCTTCCTTCCTTCCCCCCCTTTTTCTTTCTTTCCTTCCTTCCTTCCCTCCCTTCTTTCTTTCCTTTTTTCTTCCTTCCTTCCTTCCTTCCCTCCCTCCTTCCTTCTTTCCTTCTTTTTTTGCTTCCCTCCCTCCTTCTTTCCTTCTTTTCTTCCTTCCCTCTCTCCTTTCCTTTCTTCCTCCCTTCTCGTTCTTTCCTTCCTTTTCCTTCTTCCCTCCCTCCTTTCTTCTTTCCTTCTTTCCTTCCTTCCTTCCTTCCCTCCCTCCTTCTTTCCTTCTTTCTTTTCTTCCTTCCCTCCCTCCTCCCTTCTTTCCTTCTTGTTTTCTTTTCCTTTCCTTCCTTCTAGTACTTTTGATGTTTACTAAGTTGGGTCCTGAAACATTTGCAAAGGAAAACCTCCTACCTCTGAGAACACTGATGATGTTGCCTAGTTGGGTCTTGAGACGTCCGCAAGAAAGCTACCAAGCTCAGAGAGTACACAGTCCTCCTCCTTTTTTCTAGCAAATGACGTTCCCTAGTTGGGTCATGAGATATAACTCAGCTCAAAGACTACTTGGGACCTCACAGTGGTGGGATCTTCACCTTTCAGACCAGTTCTGGAATTGCGTGGCCGTGGAGTGTCCTTGGCTGGACAGAGTTGGTCGGTCCATCTCTTTACTCCGTGGACTTCTCCTCAACTCTCTGATGTCCATTTTGGAGCCTAGTTAATGGAACCTGCAGAAGGAAGTCCATTAGGAGAACTTTATTTTCTGTTCTTCGGAGCTGCCCCCTCCTTTGACCCACATGGAGGATGGATAATTTTAGAAGAAAACAGAAACCCCAGGTTCTTCTGAGGCCGTCCTTAATTTGCCTTGTCTTCCAACTCGGGTGACCTGACGAACTTCTAGAGAAACTTGCTGAAGGAAATAAATATATGAACTTAGCAAGAATGGGAATGTAGACATTGAAGGATGTAGAGCAGTGGCTCTCAACCTTTCTAATGCCGCGATCCCTCAATACAGTTCTCATTTGTGGTGGTCCCCAACCATAAGCCTAGCGCCAATTGCTCCCAAAGGAGCTTGAAGCTGATTGGCAGGAAGCTCAGAGGGACACTCCCACTGTAAACGCCTGATTGGTCGGATTGTAAAAATATGGTTTCAAGGCGTCGGAAGGGAAGCTTTAGTTCCTAACACCCTGGGAAATTTGTCTTCTCCCTTTTTGTCTTAGGCGACCCCTGTGAAACGGTGGTTCGACCCCCAAAGGAGTCCTGACCCCCAGGTTGAGAACCACTGATGTAGAGAAACAGGCCAAGAGTCCCTAAAGGGAGTTGGGCAGCGTATAAATTAAATCAATCAATTAAATCAATCAATCAATAAAATTAATAACTTAAATAAATAAATAAATAAATTAAATTGATGAATAAATCAAATTAATGAACGAATAAATTAAATTAATGAATAAATAAATAAATTAATTAAATAGAAACATAGAAGACTATACTATTTCCTGTATTTTTATCTTAGGATGGATATATGTTTATCCCAGGCATGTTTAAATTCAGTTACTGTGGATTTACCAACCACGTCTGCTGGAAGTTTGTTCCAAGGACCTACTACTCTTTCAGTAAAATAATATTTTCTCACGTTGCTTCTGATCTTTCCCCCAGCTAACTTCAGATTGTGTCCCCTTGTTCTTGTGTTCACTTTCATATTAAAAACACTTCCCTCCTGAACCTTATTTAACCCTTTAACATATTTAAATGTTTCGATCCTGTCCCCCCTTTTCCTTCTGTCCTCCAGACTCTACAGATTGAGTCCATGAAGTCTTTCCTGATACGTTTTATGTTTAAGACCTTCCACCATTCTTGAAGCCCATGTTTGGACCCGTTCAATTTTGTCCATATCTTTTTGTAGGCGAGGTCTCCATAAATTGATGAATAAATTAAATAAATAATAAATTAAATTAATGAATGAGAAGAGGACCTCTCAGTGAGGAAAAGAGGAGCCAGATGAATGTAAAAATGCGTGAGGGATGGATATATCGAGGAGTGGAGAAGTTCTTGAGATACGTTCTTGCTTTAGAAAGAATTGGATCTGGGGTTACGTGTCAAGTTGACGTTGTGATTTCTGTTTTGTGATGGAAATTTGTGAAGAGATCCCCGAGGTAGAACTAAGGAGGAATTTCCTGACTCTGCAAAGAATTCATGGGTGGAACAGTTTCTCTACACAAGTTGTGGGTGCTTTGCCCTTGGAGATATTCAAGAATAGCCTAGATCAGTGTTTCCCAACCTTAGCAACTTGAAGATATCTGGACTTCAACTCCCAGAATTCCCCAGCCAGCATTTGCTGGCTGCAGAATTATTATTATTATTATTATTAGTATTATTTATTGGATTTGTATGCCGGTCCTCTCCGCAGACTCGGGGCGGCTAACAACAGTAATAAAACAGCATATAATAATAATCCAATACTAAAAACAGTTAAAAACCCATTATTATAAAAAGCAAACATACATACAGACATACCATGCATAAAATTGTAAAGGCCTAGGGGGAAAGGGTATCTCAATTCCCCCATGCCTGGCGGCAGAGGTGGATTTTAAGCAGCTTACGAAAGGCAAGGAGGGTGGGGACAATTCTAATCTCTGGGGGGAATTGGTTCCAGAGGGCCAGGGCCGCCACAGAGAAGGCTCTTCCCCTGGGTCCCGCCAAGCGACATTCTTTAGTTGACGGGACCCGGAGAAGGCCAACTCTGTGGGACCTTCGCTGGGATTCGTGCAGCAGAAGGGGGTCCCTGAGTTAATCTGGTCCGGTGCCATGAAGGGCTTTATAGGTCATAACCAACACTTTGAATTGTGACCGGAAACTGATCAGCAACCAATGCAGACTGCGGAGTGTTGGTGTAACATGGGCATATTTGGGGAAGCCCATGATTGCAGCTGCATTCTGCAGGATCTGAAGTTTCCGAACACTCTTCAAAGGTAGCCCATGTAGAGAGCATTACAGTAGTCGAACCTCGTGGTGATGAGGGCATGAGTGACTGTGAGCAGTGACTCCCGGTCCAGATAGGGCCTCAACTGGTGCACCAGGCGAATTGTGGGAGTTGAAGTCCAAACATCTTCAAGTTGCCAAGGTTGGAAACATTGGCCTAGATAACCATTTGTCCAGAATATGATATAAGGCAGGGGTTCCCAAAACAAAGAATTCTGGGAGTTGAAGTCCACAAGTCTTAAATTTGCCAAGTTTGAAGACCTTCTGGTATAAAGCGTCCTGCTTGAGGGAGGGGGGTTGGACTAGATGACCTCCAAAGTTCCTTCCAACTCTGTTATTCTGTAAATGTCTTCTGCTTGGGCAGTGGGCTGGACTACATGACTTCCCAACATCCCTTCCTATTCTGTAACTCTGTCAAGGTCTCCTCTTTGAGCAAGGGGTTGGACTAGATGTCCTTCGAGGTTCCTTCCAACTCTGCTATCCTCTCTCATGTTGCTGATGGTTCTTGTTTGGTTGTGGTTTATTGTTAGCTTGTTTCAATGGACTATTTTTTGCTTCTCGGTGGTTTGTCTGGTATTAATCCTGGCTTATCGGTGTGTTTATTGCAGGCAAGGGGGGGGTGATCTTTAGCTGGTTGGTTGTCTCTTTTTCAATGGTGTGTAAATGTTGTTTATCGCAGTGTCAGTTGATGGCCGATTAGCCAAGGAATTCCCCAAGGAACTTGGTTTGTTTTAAAATGGTCAGTTTCCCTATTGAAATTATGGTTACGTCTGTCGTCAGGTCATGAAATTATGAGTTTTTTAAATCATGTCTTATGGATTCATTCTCAGAGTCTTTTACCTGTTTTTCTCACCTAGTGTCTGTTCTCTCACATGGAGTCACAGGGTTCGTATAACCCTATGTTATACAGTATTTCTTCCAACAGTCGTTAAGTGAATCACTGCAATTGGAAAGTTTGTCACACAATTGTTAAGTTGTTTCCCTCTTGGTCATCAGATAATTGCAAAAGGGGATTGTACGATCCCTGGTCACTGCAACCATCATAAATATAGAAACAAAGAAGATTGACGGCAGAGAAAGACCTCATGGTCCATCTAGTCTGCCCTTATACTATTTCCTGTATTTTATCTTACAATGGATATATGTTTATCCCAGGCAGGTTTAAATTCAGTTCCTGTGGATTTAACAACCGCGTCTGCTGGAAGTTTGTTCCAAGCATCTACTACTCTTTTAGTCAAATAAAATTTTCTCATGTTGCTTCTGATCTTTCCCCCAACTGACCTCAGACTGTGCCCCCTTGATCTTGTGTTCACTTTCCTGTTGAAAACACTTCCCTCCTGCACCTTATTTAACCCTTTGACATATTTAAATGTTTCGATCGTGAATCCACAGGAACTGAATTTAAACATGCCTGGGATAAACACAGATCCATCCTAAGATAAAATACAGGAAATAGTATAAGGGCAGACTAGGTGGGACCATGAGGGCTTTTTCTGCCGTCAGTCTTCTATATTTTTATTTTTATTTTTTTCTGGTTCTCCCAATTTTATCTTCCCACATTCTTGTAATGTTGAAGAAGAAATCGGTAAGGCTCAGTTCTTTTGTGTACATGTGCGTGTGTGTATATTCAGAAATTCAACAAAGCAGTCACATTTTAAAAATTAACTTATAAGATTTCATAAAGAATTTGTGTGCTTCTGTGTACGTGTGTGTATACACACATACAAAAATCTACGAAAATAAATCTACAAAAACAAATACATAGAGTCATATACATATGTATATATGATATATCCTTAGCTGCCTTGACTTTATGTATGGTGTGTTTGAGTTGTATGATTGTTTTTAATAGGGGTTTTTAAAACTTGTTTTAGCATTGGATTTGTATATGATGTTTTACTTATTGTGAGCCGCTCTGAGTCCTCAGAGAGGGGCGGCATAAAAATCTAATAAATTATTATTATTATTATTATTATTATTATTATTATTGATTGATTGATTGATTGATTGATTGATTGATTGATTTGATTTGTATGCCGCCCCTCTCCGAAGAGTCAGGGCGGCTAACAAGAATATAAAAAGACAATGTAAACAAATCTAATATTAAAAACAATCTAAAAAACCCCAATTTAAAAAAGCACTCATACATACAAGCATACCATGTATAAATTCTATAAGCCTAGGGGGAAGAAAAATTTCAACACAGAGGTGGGTTTTAAGGAGCTTGCGAAGGCAAGGAGGGTGGGGGCAACTCTGATATCTGGGGGGAGCTGGTTCCAGAGGGTCGGGGCTGCCACAGAGAAGGCTCTTCTCCTGGGTCCCGCCAAACGACATTGTTTAGTCGATGGGACCCAGAGAAGGCCAACTCTGTGGGACCTAACCGGTCGCTGGGATTCGTGCAGCAGAAGGTGGTCTCAGAGATATTCTGGTCCGATGCCATGAAGGGCTTTATAGGTCATGACCAACACTTTGAATTGTGACCGGAAATTGATCGTCAACCAATAATTATCCAATTATTATTATTATTATTATTATGTATATACACACACACACACATATGAATCCGTTGTTAGGCGCCTGAATTTTTATCATGGGACTATGACGGTCGTAAGTGTGAAAAGTGTTCCCAAATCTGTTTTCCCCCCAGTACCGTTGGGCTTTTGAATGGTCACTAAAGGAAGCATTGTAAGAGGAAGACTACGTATACATGAATTGTATTTTTTCTTCTGGGTTTTTGGTTTTAGAGATAGTCCTTGATGGATTATGATTCATTTAGTGACCGTTCAAAGTCGCAACGCCACTGAACAAAATGGACTTACGACCATTTTTCACACTTACAATCTTGATCAAAAATTCTGGCATTGGGTGGCTGATTCATATTTATGACGGTCCTGGAATCACATGATCCTCAATCTGAGTATTGCATTGGCAGTTCTGTGTTAGCAAAAACTTCAGAAGAGAAGGATTTAGGGGTCGTGATTTCTGACAGTCTCAAAATGGGTGAGCAGTGTGGTCAGGCGGTAGGGAAAGCAAGTAGGATGCTTGGTTGCATAGCTAGAGGTATCACAAGCAGGAAGAGGGAGATTGTGATCCCCTTACATAGATCGCTGGTGAGACCACATTTGGAATACTGTGTTCAGTTCTGGAGACCTCACCTACAAAAAGATATTGACAAAATTGAACGGGTCCAAAGACGGGCTACAAGAATGGTGGAAGGTCTGAAGCATAAAACGTATCAGGAAAGACTTCATGAACTCAATCTGTAGAGTCTGGAGGACAGAAGGAAAAGGGGGGACATGATCGAAACATTTAAATATGTTAAAGGGTTAAATAAGGTCCAGGAGGGAAGTGTTTTTAATAGGAAAGTGAACATAAGAATAAGGGGACACAATCTGAAGTTAGTTGGGGGAAAGATCAAAAGCAACATGAGAAAATATTATTCCACTGAAAGAGTAGTAGATGCTTGGAACAAACTTCCAGCAGACATGGTTGGTAAATCCACAGTAACTGAATTGAAACATGCCTGGGATAAACATAGATCCACCCTAAGATAAAATACAGGAAATAGTATAAGGGCAGACTAGATGGACCAGGAGGTCTTCTTCTGCCGTCAGTCTTCTATGTTTCTATGTTTTGCGAACTACCGACAAGGGAAGTCTATCCTAACCCTAACTTAACAACTGCAGCGATTCACTTAACAACGGTGGCAGGAAAGGTCGTAAAATGGGGCAGACCTCCCTGAAGAAATTGTCTCTCTTAAGGAAAGGCTCCTTTCTGGTCATAAGCTGAGGACTGCTTGTACTCAAGGCTTTTTGAAGAACATATTGCGCATCAATAACAGAACCGCCATTTTTTTTCTTCTCGTTTTCTAGAACCTTCCGTAAAAGCCATGGAGGAACAAATATCGTACAAAGAATTCCTCGATCACAACGACACATGGTCGGTGGAGGCTGACAGACAAGGCTTTGACTCACAGGTCCTGTTTAACCCCATGGACATGGCTGGTAAGAGAGAGCGAGGCACTGAAAAAAGAGCTCAATTTCCCTCAGAATCACTGGCAGTCATTAAGCAAATCGTGTGGTCATTAAGCAAATCGAATGGTCATTAAATGAATCGAATGGTCATTAAGCAAATACAACTGCCTTCGACTTTGCATGTCAGACGACAGCGGGGAATATTGCAAATTGTGTCCTTAGACGTATCACGTGGTTGTTAAACGAATCACACAGTCATTAAGCGAATCTATTGGCTTTGCGTGTGAGAAGCCAGGTGTGAATGTTAGAAACGGCTTTATTAGTGAATCACTTGGACGTTAAGTGAATCATGTGTTTGTTAAACGAATCCAGCAGCCTCCGTCAAGTTTGCATGTCCAAAGCCAGCTGGGAACGTTGGAAATGGCATCTATTGGTGAATAATGTGGTCATTAAGTGAACCATGTGGTTGTTAAGAGGATCCTGAGGTCATTAAGTGAATACAATTGCCTCCATTCATAAGCTGGCAACGTTGCAAATGACATCATTAGGAGAATCATGGGGTTGTTAAACAGACCATGCAGTCATTAAGTGAACCATGTGGTCATTAAGTGAACCATGTGGTTGTTAAGAGAATCCTGAGGTCATTAAGTGAATACAGTTGCCTCCATTCATAAGCTGGCAACGTTGCAAATGACATCATTAGGAGAATCGTGGTTGTTAAACAGACCATTCACTCATTAAGTGAACCATGTGGTCATTAAGCGAGTCATGTTTGAAACTAAACGACAAGCGGGGATTCGCTTAATGTATAGCGGCTAGGAAGGTTTCAAATGCTACAAAATTGCTTAGCAACGTACGTTTGGGTCTCAATTTGGGTCATAAGTCGAGGACCTACTGCCAATTCCTATTACTCAGCTTAAAAGCCTGGCCGTTTTCTGTTTTTCTTTCTAAAGCTTCCGAGCATTTTGAACATTAACAAACCTATTTTTAAATCGTTCTGTCTTCGTGGTGCAGCCGAGTGCATTAAACAGATGCTACGAAAAATTTATTCTTTGCAGAGTCCTTGTCTCAAAATAGCTTCCTGGATAGAAAACGGGAAGGGAGAAATGATCGGAAGGAGATATACAAATGGCCTGCATTAAATTGATTTATGCTTTTAATCGTGGGTTTTTTCCCCAGCATATGGGGAAAGGGTGGAAGGCATCTCATTTCCTTTCCAGGGCCTGCAGGAAACGTATAGTTTTTCCCCCTATATATATATGTGTGTGTGTGTGTGTGTGTGTGAGAGAGAGAGAGTGTAATGTATTTTTGCTGATAATTATATATATATATATGTGTGTGTGTGTGTGTGAGAGAGAGAGAGAGTGTAATGTATTTTTGCTGATAATTATATATATATATATGTGTGTGTGTGTGTGTGAGAGAGAGAGAGAGTGTAATGTATTTTTGCTGATAATTATATATATGTGTGTGTGTGTGTGTGTGTGTGTGTCACGTTTTTTTTGCTGAATTTGAAAATTAATTATAATTATATATATATAATATATATATATCCAGTTTTCTTTTTCATTATCAACAAAAATATGTTTTACACGCACACACAAATTATTCAGCTTTTTATGCCTAGACCAATTTAGGATTTCTGAACTGGGGGAGGCAAAGAGAATTTCCCAAAGTTGTGTAGGAATGAAAAGCTCAGTTTGTTCCAATTTCTGATGCAATTTGGGGGCCGAAGGAAAATAACTGGCCGAGAGATTAAAGCGATTATTAAAAAGTTTTCTTTGGCTGTCGACCAATCAGGCTTTGTGAAAGAGAGAGAGGGAGGGAGAGAGGGAGGGAAAGACCCCTTGGACCCCCCAGTTGGCTTAGTAAACACCCTGAATGATTTAGAAAATAAAAAATAAAAATAAGTTGACCCAGTTTATATCGACATTTTCCAACCCGGAAAAGAGTTAAAAGTGGTGGACTTCCACTCCCAGAATTCCTCGGCCCCCTCCGGGATATTTTAAAATTTGGGTAGTTTATGGTTGAAACCTATGGAGTCCCTGGTGCTCCCTGAGAGGGAGGAAGAAGAGGAGGAGGAGGGGGAAATGTTCCAACTAGGGAACATCATCACTGCTAGAAGGAGGGAGGGTTGCAGAGAGGAGGGGGAGGAGATATTCCCTCCCCCTTCTGTCTCCTTTGCTCCCTATCTTTCTCCTTCCCCTCTCTCCCTCTCTCCCTCTCTTTCTACCTCTCTCTACCACTCTATCCTGTTCTCCCTTTCCCTCCCCTTTCTCCCTTTCCCTTCCTCCCTCCCTCTCCCCCTCCCCTTTCTCCCTCTCCCTCCTGCTTCTCTGCTCCCTCCCTCCCCCCTCCCTCTCTCTCCCTCTCCCTCCCCCTCCCCTTTCTCCCTCTCCCTCTGTCCTGCTTTTCCACTGTCTCCCTCTCCCTCTCCTGCTTTTCTCTTCCCTCCCTCCCTCCCGCTCCCTCCCGCTCCCTCCCTCCCTCTCCCTCCCCTTTCTCCCTCTCCTCTCTCCTGCTTTTCCGCTCTCTCCCTCTCCTGCTTTTTTGCTCCCTCTCTCCCTCTCCCTCCCCTTTCTCCCTCTCCCTCTCTCCTGCTTTTCTGCTCTCCCTCTCCCCCTCCTGCTCTGCCTTTCTCCCCCTCCCTCTCTCCCCCCCTCCCCTTGTCTCGCTAACCCAGTCGATTCCCGCAGCCTCATCTCAGCATGAAAAGTCCCCTTCAGGAGTCTTGCCACCAAATATTTCTTCCGCCATGACTCAAAACTCCTCACAGCCGCAGGCCGCAGTCTCCATTTTATTTTGGGGGGGTGGGAGGGGAAATAGAGAAGCTGTTTGAAGGTTGGTGTGGGGGTGTTTGGCTGCCTGACGGCCTCCGTTTCACCCGTTTCATCCGGGAGTGTCCTAGGACAGCTGTCAGAAGCCATCCGGATGATTTGTTGCGTCATCTTCCGTTCAAAATGAGGCCAAAAATAATACTTTTTTTTTTACAAAAACCCATCTAGCACCTTTTTTTTTTTTTGAGAATGAGAATATAAGCTTTTTTTTTTTAAAAAAAAATATTTTTGGTTTGTTGGAGAAAGCGGCTCATTTTTGGAGAACTTTCTCTGCTCCCAGTTCAAAACCGGGCCTCTTTTTGCGTTTGACCTAACAACGGTTCATTTAGTGACCGTTTGAAGTTAGCACGGCACGGAATGGCTGGGTTTTTGCACCTAATGACCGTCGCATCATTGGATACTTGCCATCCAATTTGTACTTATGACCCTTGTGGTGTCCGGCGGTCAATTGTGCGATTCTCTTTTTTTTTGGTAACCGCCGCAACTTCAACGGGGGAGCCAGATTCCGTTAATGACCGTGTAACTATTTTCTTTTCTTTTAATTGTAATTTTTTATTAAATTGTATTAAAAAGTGTAGCCAAAAACATTTGTACATTTACAATATTTGCAATACACAAGAAAGAAAAAGAAAAAATACAAACCAAAACAACAACAACCGAATCAAAAAAAGAAAAATATAGAAATATACAATAAACAATTACAACAATAACAACAATAAGCAAATAACAAGAAAAATATCTCATCAATATTCTCTTGGGGGGAGGAAAATTACAATCCTTTCTAATGACCATGTAACTAACTGGTCTCATAATGTTTTTTTAAGAAAAATTTCTCCAACATAGAATAAGAAACAATACCTAGTTTCCAACTCAAAATCAAGCTTATTATCAAACATATACATTTTTTTTCTTTTTACTTTGTAATCATTCAGTGGAGGCTCTTAGGTCTGTTTCTTTCACAAAAGGACTGTAGAAACATATAATATCTTATATATTCACAAACCTCTTAAAATATAGCTTTTCTCCATCGAATATTCAAACATTACAATAACCTTTACATTAACCGCTGGTCAGCAAATTCGTATCTTATTTGAGTCTTACAAATCTATTGAACTAATTGTTCCAAAAAGCAATTTTCTGATAATCATCTTCCCAACCATGGCAACTTGGAGATATTTGGACTTCAACTCCCAGAATTCCCCAGCCAGCAAATGCTGGGAGTTGAAGTCCAAATATCTCCAAGTTGCCAAGGTTGGGAAACACTGATCTAAGCAAAGATTATATATAAAATAATTCTTCATATTGCAACAAAAAATCTAAAAACCATAATCCTATATGTCTAATAAAGTATTTATTCCAATAACAAAGTATATCATACTATTATTATTATTATTATTATTTATTATTATTATTATTATTTATTGGATTTGTACGCCGCCCCTCTCCGTAGACTTGGGGCAGCTAACAACAATGATAAAAACAGCATGTAACAATCCAATACTAAAACAACTAAAAACCCTTATTATAAAACCAAACATACACACAGACATAACATGCATAAATTGTAAAGGCCTAGGGGGAAGGAATATCTCAGTTCCCTCATGCCTGATGGCAGAGGTGGGTTTTAAGGAGCTTTACGAAAGGCGAGGAGGGTGGGGGCAAGTCTGATCTATGGGGGGGAGCTGGTTCCAGAGGGCCGGGGTCGCCACAGAGAAGGCTCTTCCCCTGGGTCCCGCCAAACGACATTGTTTAGTTGATGGGACTCAGAGAAGGCCAACTCTGTCGGACCTAATCGGTTGCTGGGATTCGTGCGGCAGAAGGCGGTCTCGGAGATATCATACTTTATAATAATAAAATAGATTATATATAAAATAAATTTGAATATTACAACTAAAAGAAAAATCTAAGCAATTTAAAAAATATATATAATTTGAATACGTTTAAGCTAGTTTATTGCAATAATATTTTTTTATATGTTATATCAATACATAGTGCTACCACCATTACTCATCCTCTCCATCTGGGTTATAATATTTAACCGTGTGACTAACTGAACGACTGTGCTGCCGATTAGGTCCCACAGAGTTGGCCTTCTCTGGGCCCCGTCGACGAAACAATGTCGTCTGACGGGACCCAGGGGTAGGGCCTTCTCTGTGGCGGCCCCGACCCTCTGGAATCAACTCCCACTGGAGATCAGAACTGCCCCCAGCCTCCTTGGCTTTCGCAAACTCCTTAAAACCCACCTCTGCCGTCAGGCATGGGGAAATTGATTCCCCTGGGCCATTTCCGCTTTATGTATGGTATGTCTGGGATGTATGATTGTTTTTATATTAAGGGTTTTAATTTGTTTTAAGTATTGGATTTGTACTGTGTATTGTTGTTATGAGCTGCTCCGAGTCTTTGGAGAAGGGCAGTATACAAATCTAATAAATAATAATAATAAAAAAAATAATGATGGTGGGGCAAAACACATTTCACCGATGTCTTGCTTAGGGATCGAAATGTCTGCCTCAACTCTGGTCATAAGTCGAGGACTATCTGTACTCCTGTGCCAGACAGAGCTGCATTGTAAGTCGAGGACTAAACAACCTGCCATAAGTCAAAAATTCTCTGTACTCCGGACCCAATTAAAGCTGCATCATTAGTCAAGGACTTACGATTAGTTGTAAGTAGGGGAATAGCTGGTACATAGAGCTGTGTTGTAAATCAAAGACTTGCGATCGGTCGTCAGTCAAAAACTTTACTCAGTGCCCCCGGAACTTCCAAAGTTCACAGCAATTGATCATAAATCGAGGACTTCCAGTATTCCTGTCCCAGAATGAACTGTGTTGTACTTCAAGTCAAGGAGGGTGGGGGCAGTCCTGATCTCCGGGGGGAGCTGGTTCCAGAGGGTCGGGGCCGCCACAGAGAAGGCTCGTCTCCTGGGACCCGCCGGGTGACATTGTTTAGTTGACAGGACCCGGAGAAGGCCAACTCTGTGGGACCTAACCAGCCGCTGGGATTCGTGCGGCAGAAGGCGGTCTCGGAGATTTTTGCCTCTCAGCCCCACCAGGGCCCATATTCCACAGCAAATAAGCTTTTTGTAGCCGACAACTATAATCATATTTTTGCTGATAATGAAAAGGAAGGAAAGAAGACTACTTCATCAGTCTTCGGAGAGGGGCGGCATACAAATCCAAATAATAAATAAATAAATATAAAATAAATAAATCAGGTAGCCACACCCTTACTGGATTTGAACCTGGGGCTTCTGCTGTGTAAGGCAGTGGCCTTAGCCTGTAGGCTACAGGCTCCTCTCCTCTATCAGCTTGTACCAGGGAAGGGTTATGTGTGATTTTTTGTTGAGTATACACACACACACACACACACACACACACACACACACCTGTATTCCTGTCCCATTCTACACGGAGGACTTAATGACCAATCGTAATTCCAGTTCTTTTGAACAGGAAGAGGACTTTCAACCGGTCATAAGTCGAGGATTGTTGGCCGGTTGTAAGTTGACTTCTTCCGTCTGGTCGTAAGTTAAGAACTACCTGTCCTCATTGCTGCGTGAACATCAAGGAGTCGCTAACCGACCGGTTGTAAGTCAAGGACTTCCTCCATTCAGATAGAGCCGAGAGAATATTAACGGTCCCTAAGAGACCGGTCATAACTCGAGGATTTCCTGTATCCCACACCTAAACCCTACCACAAGTCCCCCACCCCCAATTTCCAATGTGGTAAAATCTCACAACTCTTGTCAGTTGTCAATTCCTGACGTCCCGAGAACCTGTCACCTCCGACTTGCTTCCCAGAAACATTTCGGACAATATTTTGGTGCTCCGAAAGAATCCCACGATACATTTTGCGGTCCTTGTTTTTTGGACATGCTCAATTGTCCTGCTCCACTGTGTGACTTATCCCCGCCCCCCACCTACAGTCCTTGGTTGCCAGGAAAGGATATTCTGCCTGGCAACCTCTTTTATTCTTGGCCGCTTTGGGGAAGTTAATTCCGCTTCCTGGCTAATTGTTCCTAATTTGCATGATGGCGTGTTAATTTGCATGTGTGCTGCCATCTGGAGTTGTTGTTTTTTTGTTTTGTTTAAAAAGGAATTTTCCTGATCAAAAGTTTGGCAAAGACATAATAAGCCCATAATAAAAGGAAGGAAGGAAAGAAGGAGGGAGGAGGAAGAAAAGGACAAAGAATGGATGAATGGAAAGAACACTCTGGGGGGGGGGGATGTACAATAACAAATCTAATATTAAAATCTAAAATAACAATTTTACATTAAAAAACCTAAAAAAACCCTTATATAATAATAATGATAATAATAATGATAATAATAATAATAATAATAATAGAAGATACTGCTGTGTGCTAAATATTGTTCTATGTACTTGCTGTGTGCTAAACAGAGGTCTATGGATTGTATTATGGTTAGTGTGTAATATTAATGATATTGTATACATTGTGAATAATATTTATACGTTTAGTATATTGGCCTGTGTAATATTAATAGGCTGGACAACCACCGCTGCCACATATACTCTGTTTGAAGTTTGGTATTCTAACATTGGTCAGCCCAGTGTGGAATGCTAACAGTATAAATCTCTAATCCCCCCCTCCTTTTCTAATCTTGGCTTGTAATCCTAGGCAAAGAAAAGATGGCTTGTTACAAACTCAGGTTTGTCTCTTCCAGGTCCTTTCAGAACAGCTGCATTTGCTGAGCCTCCGTCTCTGGGATTCCCTCACCCGACATCCTCTGGGTTTGAATCCCCTTCGTTTCTCGGTCTGGCCCCCAATATGAGCCAAGCAGGTAAAACCCAGAACTGGAAAGGGAGGTGGGACAATTAGGACGTATAGTGGCACCTCTACCTAAGAATGCTTCTACTTAAGAACTTCTCTAGATAAGAACCAGGTGTTCAAGATTTTTCTGCCTCTTCTTAAGAACCATTTTCTACTTAAGAACCCCAAGCCCGGAAAAATTTCCCAGAAAACTTGAGAGCGGCACGAAGGCCCGGCCAGTTTCCTGCCATTCCCCCCTTAATCCCGGCCATCTCGGGCTTTTCTGGGCTGCCTTTCGGTGGCGTTTAAGGAGGCTTTGGCAGTCCAGAGCGAACGAAGTGTTTTCCTTTCTCTGGGCGCTTGGAGAGGGAATAATCCTCTGCCAGTGCCCAGAGAAAAGAAACACTCCCTTCGCTCTGGGCAGCCGAGGAGTCACCACAGCGAAGGAAAGGCGCCGGCTACAAAGTGAGCGAGCGAGAGGAGAGGGCAGCCCTTCAGCATGGGAAGGAAGGGGAAGCAGGGAGCAGCAGCAGCAGCCAGTGTATGGGAGGCAGTGTATGTGAGGCAGCCTTGTGCCGGGCGTATGCTCCTCCTCGCAGCCTCAGAGTCCCTCTTTTTTTTTAAGCCTTAAAGTTTTGGATTTTTTTGATTCCCCTCCCCTCACCTTCTTCCTTCGGCAGCAACTGTCCTCCTCCTCTTCTTCTTCTTCCTCCTCCTCCTCCCACCCAAATTCCGAGCTTTTATTTCTTTCCTAATGGGTTTGCACGCAATGTCGTTTGGCGGGTCCCAGGCATAACTTCCCCAGGCCTATACTGTTTATGTATGGTATGTTGTGTGCATGTTTTTTAAATTATGGGTTATGGGTTTTTAGTTTTAGTTATTAGATTTGTATTATATATTGTTTTCTATTACTGTTGTGAGCCGCCCCGAGTCTATGCACAGGGGCGGCATACAAATTTAATTAATAATAATAATAATAATAATAATAATAATAACAACAACATTTGCTTTTACATTGATTCCTATGGGAAAAATTGCTTCTACTTAACGTTTTTACTTAAGAACCTGGTCATAGAGCGACTTAAGTTATTTATTTATTTATTAGATTTGTATGCCGCCCCTCTCCATAGACTCGGGGCGGCTAACATCAATAATAAAAACAGTATGTAACAAATCTAATATTTAAAATAACTTAAAAAAACCTTATTAAAAACCAAACATACACACAAACATACCATGCATAAATTGTATAGGCCGGGGGGGGGGGGGGAGGAATATCTCAATTCCCCCATACCTGACAACAGAGTTGGGTTTTAAGGAGTTTACGAAAGGCAAGGAGGGTGGGGACAATTCTGATCTCTGGCTGGAACTGGTTCCAGAGGGTTGGGGCCGCCACAGAGAAGGCTCTTCCCCTGGGTCCCACCAGATGACATTTTTTAGTTGATGGGACCTGGAGAAGGCCAACTCTGTGGGACCTAACCGGTCGCTGGGATTCGTGCGGCAGAAGGAGGTTTCGGAGATATTCTGGTCCGGTGCCATGAAGGGCTTTATAGGTCATAACCAATTGTGACCGGAAACTGGTCGGCAACCAATGCAGGCTACGGAGTGTTGGTGTGACATGGGCATACTTCTCAATACATATACAAAGTTAGTTTTATTCAGTACATATAACCAACTTCAAGATTACTTGCATACTACATGTACATTACACCAACATTGAGCACAAAGCAGTCACACAGACAAATTAATAGATAAATAATCAGTAAGAATTCAGGGAGCGAGAGAGAGTCTCTGATTCCCTGTTATAGGCAATTGCAGCACTGGCCCTTAAAGCAACATTGCGCTAATTCTCTTAACCATACATTGCTGGCTTAAGTCATACACTGCTGAAAAAAATAAAGGGGACACTCAAAGAACACATCCTAGATGATGATGATGATGATTATTATTATTATTATTTATTAGTTTTGTATGCCGCCCCTCTCCGCAGACTCGGGGCAGCTCACAACAATAATAAAACAGATCTGAATGAATGAAATATTCTCACGGAATACTGTACTTCGTTGTGTACCAAGTTGAATGTGCACCACAGCAGGTGAAATTGATTGTCAATCAGTGCTGCTTTCTAAGTGGACAGTTTGATTTCACAGAAGTTTGATTGACTTGGAGTTATATTGTGTTAAGTGTTCCCTTTATTTTTTTGAGCAGTGTAGATATATAATTAAGAATATCAATTAAGAATTTGGTAATTGATACCATATTGTATTGTACTGAAATTCAAAGGTGTTTGAATTTGTATCTTTGTAATATGTGGAGAAAAAAAAAAAATTTATACCCAGGAAGTGGGGAGACCTTCTGTGGCCCCCAGGTCTTGGCGTGCTCCTTCAAAAACCCCTTGAGATGTTGGGAGAACATTGGAAGGAACCAGGTTTTGTGGAAGATCAAGCTGGTTTAGGCCAGAGGATTAACCCGGTTAAGGTGTCTGGTGGACTTTCTGAAGTGGAAACATCTCACCTGTTGTCTTCTTCACAGAGAGCCACCAGGTACCCATGGAGATGATCCAACCTGCCGAAGATGCTCCCTTACCTGGAGAGCTGGGCTTTCCAGAAGCTGAACAGATGTTGTTTTCAACAGGTGAGACGAAAGGGCTCCTCCCCCCATCCGTCCCATCGTCCCGTCAGGTCCATCCGTCTTCTGGGGTGGGTGGAGAAGATGGTGGAGTAGAGGAAAAGTGTCCTACCACAACCTCACCGTGTGTGTGAAGGTGTGGTTTTGTCCATGTGGGGCTGCTGTAAATCTAATTTTGTCAGTTCCCTCTGCAGATTCTGCCATGCTGATGGGGTTTGAAACCCCACTTCACCCAAGTTCCCGCCTGCAGAAAGGACCTCAAGCAGGTGAGCTGAGTGAGTAACGGAATTGGGCTGAAGAATTTTAGACTGGGATTTTATTCCAATTTCATTTTACATGGCTTTTATCAAAGTTTTAGCAATAATTTGTTTCTGCAACTATGCCCTTTGATATGGCCCATGGGCTAACCAGTCAGTCAGTCAGTATACAAAATTAAACAATGCAAAAGGGGTTTATAGGTTTCCTTCCTTCCCTCCCTTCCTTCCTTCCATTCTTTCCTTCCTTCCTTCCTTCCCTCCCTCCATTCCTTCCTTCCATTCTTTCCTTCCTTCCTTCCCTCCATTCCTTCCTTTCTTCCATCCCTTCCTTCCTTCCATTCTTTCCTTCCTTCCTTCCTTCCTTCCATTCCTTCCTTCCTTCCTTCCATCCCTTCCTTCCTTCCATTCTTTCCTTCCTTCCTTTTTCTTTCCTTCCTTCCTTCCTTCCATCCCTTCCTTCCTTCCATTCTTTCCTTCCTTCCATTCTTTCCTTCCTTCCTTCCTTCCATCCATCCCTTCCTTCCTTCCATTCTTTCCTTCCTTCCTTCCCTCCATTCCTTCCTTCCATTCTTTCCTTCCTTCCTTCCATTCTTTCCTTCCTTCCTTCCATTCTTTCTTTCTTTCCTTCCTTCCATTCTTCCTTCCATTCTTCCTTCCTTCCTTCCTTCCTTCAGTCACTCACTCGCCCACCCACCCACCCACCCACCCATCCTCTCACGGATGGTCTGGGAAGCCGCCCCGAGTCTGCGGAGAGGGGCGGCATACAAATCTAAATAATAAATAAATAAATAAAATAAATAAGTGGAGCAATTCAAGAACATCTCAGCAGCTTCATAGAAAATACAACTCTTTCTTCCTTTCTCCAAAACAGACTTTCTGGAGACCACGAAGTCGAAAAAACTACCGCTGGAGGAAGAAGATATAATTGTCCTGGCTGCAGACAGTTGCTCCACGCTAGAAAAACCAGAAGGAGGGAGTGAGTTCCTTCACAATCTGAAGGAGAAAGACGGTTTTCTTGCCCAACAGCCAACTGCCGTTGACCCCTCAACCTTCCAAAAAGCAGAGGAGATACAGCCATCCTTTCCTTATCGTGCTCAAGAAGAACAGAATCCATTTTCCGAATTCAAAACAGAAGATCTGGGCTACTCTTCTACCCAGCATGTGGAGAAGCTAGACGAGAGCACGATGGGTCAGCAAGTTCAAGAGATTCAATCTCAAGAACCTCTATTTTCTCCTGGCTGGAAAACTGAAGGACTTCCTTTTACTCATGCCTTCAAACCTGGAGTATCTCCATTTACACCTGATATAAGAGCTGAAAGATGTCCGTCTTCTCAAGGATTCAGTACTGATACATCTGAAGGATTTCTCTTTACTCCTGGACCAAAAGCTGGAGCACCTCCATTTAGTCCGGATCTGAGAGGGGAAACTTTTCCGTCTCCTCTGGGACTGAGTACTGATACATCTTTATTTAGTCCTGAACTAAAAACTGAAGGACTCCAAGTTACTCCTGATCTGAAAGTTGATGGACCACCACGTTCTCCTGTCTGGGAAGCTGACACCGCTCCACTTTCTCCCACCCAACCTTCTGAGAAAGTGGAAGAAACCAAGGCCGTCCCTCCCATCCCACTCCTCGTGAATCCAGAGACGAAGCCCCCTTCTTTGCCCAGCCAACCTCTGGAGATCCTTCCCGGGCAGGAGCAACTTGGCGAGATGAACAGGAAGAGTCCACTCGGCACACCGACTGAAAACCTGACGGAAACGGGTCAACTAACGCCAACCGAACCTAGAGAGCATGTTCCAGAGCTTGCAGGCAAGGATAAGAGAAAGATCCTATCTCGATTTTATTTGCATGTAGTAGGGCCACCAGTCCACTTTTATTCCTTCTCCTCTTCCTCCCCTCTTCTCCATCTATCTTCACCCGCTTTCTCCTCCCCCTCCCCTTAACTTTCTCCATTCCTCCATCCATCCATCCTTCCTTCCTTTTTCCCTCCTCCCTTTGACTATCTCCATCCATCTTCTCCTCCTCCCCTCCCCCCTTAACTTTCTCCATCCATCCATCCTTCCTTTTTCCCTCCTCCCTTTGAATGTTTCCATCCATCTTCTCCTCCTCCTCCCGCCTTAACTTTCTCCATTCCTCCATCCATCCATCCACCCATCCATCCATCCATCCTTCCTTTTTCCCTCCTCCCTTTGACTATCTCCATCCATCTTCTCCTCCTCCCCTCCCCCCTTAACTTTCTCCATCCATCCATCCATCCTTCCTTTTTCCCTCCTCCCTTTGAATGTTTCCATCCATCTTCTCCTCCTCCTCCCGCCTTAACTTTCTCCATTCCTCCATCCATCCATCCACCCATCCATCCATCCATCCTTCCTTTTTCCCTCCTCCCTTTGACTATCTCCATCCATCTTCTCCTCCTCCCCTCCCCCCTTAACTTTCTCCATCCATCCATCCATCCTTCCTTTTTCCCTCCTCCCTTTGAATGTTTCCATCCATCTTCTCCTCCTCCTCCCGCCTTAACTTTCTCCATTCCTCCATCCATCCATCCATCCACCCATCCATCCATCCTTCCTTCCTTCCTTCCTTTTTCCCTCCTCCCTTTGAATGTTTCCATCCATCTTCTCCTCCTCCCCTCCCCCCTTAACTTTTCCACCCATCCATCCACCCACCCATCCCTTTTCCCTTCTCCCTTTGACTGCCTCCATTTATGTTCTCCCTCTCCTTTTCCATCCATCCTTTTTTTCTTCCTCCTCCTCCTCATTCCTCTTCTCCTTCTCCAGCTCCCCTTTCTCCTTAGGGTCTTGATGATTTTACCCTTTTGGGTCATGAAACGTCTGCAAGAACCCAGGTCAGAGAGCACCAAGAACCCCACAGTCCTTCCTCCTCCCCCTCCCTCTCCCCCTCCCCCTCCTCCTCCTCTTCTCAGTAGCCCTCTGCCAGCACTGATGATGTTCTCTAGTTGAGTTGTAAAATGTTTGCATGTATTATTCCCGGTACTAAGCTTCGTGATGCTGCAGTTTTTCTTCTTCCTATCGCTAATATATCTGAAGAAGGTTTTATCCTCCTTCTTTAGAGATTTGGCAATTTCTTCCTCTTTTGAGCTTTAGCAGCATATATTATCTGTTTCCCCTCCTTCTGTCTCATTTTATACACCACTCTCTCACCTATACTTCCTCGTCCTTCGTTTCTCCCTTCATACCACCGGGAGCCATCCTTTAAGGCAACGGGTTTCTGGAGATCTGCTGATCGTTTTGGGGTTTATTTTGAGGCCACCAGGTAGAACCATCCCATCAAAGTCTGCCATGATCTTTTCCTGCTAAATATTTCCAAGAACAAAATGTGCTGCGGCTGTGAATCTAATTTTGTCAGTTCCCTCTGCAGATTCTCCCCTGCTGATGGGGTTTGAAACCCCACTTCACCCAAGGTCCCTCCTGCACAAAGGACCTCAAGCAGGTGAGCTGAGTGAGTAGCGGAATTGGGCCACTTCCTTGGGCTGAAGAATTTTAGACTGGAATTTTATTCCAATTTCATTTTAAATGGCTTTTATCAAAGTTTTAGCAATAATTTGTTTCTGGAGCCCTTTGATATGGCCCAACGGCAAGTCACTCAGTCAGCCAGTAAACAAAATTAAACAATGGGGAAGGGGTTTATAAGCTTGCTTGCTTGCTTGCTTGCTTGCTTCCTTCCTTGCTTGCTTGCTTCCTTCCTTGCTTGCTTGCTTCCTTCCTTGCTTCCTCCCTCCCTCCCGCCCTTCCTTCCTTCCTTCCATTCCTTCCTTCCATTCTTTCCTTCCTTCCTTCCTTCCTTCTTCCTTCCCTCCATTCTTTCCTTCCTTCCTTCCTTCCATTCCTTCCTTCCTTGCTTCCTTGCTTCCTTGCTTCCTTGCTTCCTTGCTTCCTTCCATTCTTTCCTTCCATTCTTTCCTTCCATTCTTCCTTCCTTCCATTCTTCCTTCCTTCCTTCCTTCATTCCATTCCTTCCTTCCCTCCATCCCTCCCTTCCTTCCATTCCATCCATTCTTTCCTTCCATTCCTTCCTTCCTTCCTTCCATCCATCCATCCATCCATCCATCCATCCATCCTCCCTCCCTTCTTTCACTCACTCACTCACTCACTCACTCACTCACTCACTCACTCACTCACAGATGGTGTGAAAAGTGGAGCATCCATTTCAATAGCTTGAGACCCCATTTGGAACAATGCTGTGTCCAGTTCTGGAGACCTCACCTACAAAAAGTTATGGATCAAATTGAACGTATCCAAAGACGGGCTACAAAAATGGGGGAAGGTCTTAAGCAGAAAACGTATCAGGAAAGATTTCATGGACTCCATCTGTCTAGTCTGGAGTACAGAAGGGAAATGGGGGACACGATCGAAACATTTAAGTATGTTAAAGGGGTAAATAAGGTTCAGAAGTGTTTTTCATAGGCAAGTGAACCCAAGAACAAGTGGGCACAATCTGAGGTCAGTTGGGGGAAAGATCAGAACTGTGAGAAATATATTATTTGACTGAAAGAGTAGTGGATGCTTGGAACAAACTTCCAGCAGACGTGGTTGGTTAATCCACAGGGACTGAATTTAAATACACCTGGGATAAACATAGATCCATCCTAAGATAAAATACAGGAAATAGTAAAAGGGCAGAATAGATGGACCACGAGGTCTTTTTCTGCCGTCAGTCGTCTACGTTTCTAACATCTCTTTGGGCAAAACCGGCTTGAGCGTAGGAGAAAGTTCTTCCATTTGTGGGTGATCTGGTTTTTGTCTTCCGCAGGCTCAGTGGGACCTATCCTTGGCGAGAAGCCCCACGTAGACTCTCCAAGGCCCTTCGTTGATGAGTCGACATTGGTCAAGGCCAAGGAAATACCTGCCCACGCCGTGGAGCCACCGGCGGGAAAGCTGCCTCCAGAACAAGGAGGTGAGTATCAACGGAGAAGGAGAAGTTGAACCTTCTCAGAAGAAGGACGTTCTCTCCCTTCTTCAACCTTGCAGTTTGTCCACCCTGGCAACTTGCTTTCCTCTTGGTTGCTGAGGAACCTCAAGGCTTCGGCTCCAGAAGGTAGAGATCTTGCAACATCTTCTTCCACCGCTTTCTCTGTGCCCCTGCTGTCCTCGTCCGTTAAAACTGGATGCCCTACCTCAGTTTCCCTGGTCTCTGTGTCCCCCACAGTTCTAGATCCCTTGTTTTGATCTACCTACTTCTGTTGGGTTCCTGAGAATCATTCTGTCTACTTTGCAAAGCCGGACGCTAGGATCCAACACTCTGGGCATCTCCGTTAATGACGTTGGCCTGGACTTGCCATAGGTTGTCCATTGCTCCTCTTAAATGCGTCTTCTCAACTCCGGGATGCATTGGGAGATTCGGATGCCAGCTTCTTGGGCCGCCTTCTGTGGTTGAGTTATAGATTGCGTGGAACTCCAGGGGGAAAAAAAAAGACGTCTTCCCCTTTAAGTTGAGACTTCCTCTCTTCCAGATTCTTAGCACCGGAAAGGAGGTCCAGGTCCAACCCCTTGTCCAAGGCAGGAGACCTTATTATACCAGTGATGGCAAACCTATAGCAAGGGTGCCACAGGTGACATGTAGAGCCATATAGGGTGGCACGCGAGCCGTTGCCCTAGCTCAGCTCCAGTGTGCATGTGTGTGCCAGCCAGCTGATTTTGGCTCGCACGGAGGCTCCGGGAGGGCGTTTTTGACTTCCAGAGAGCCTCCAGGGGGATGGGGAGGGCTTTTTTACCCTTCCTGAGCTCCAGGGAAGCCTGGGGAGGGCGAAACACGAACTTACTGGGCCCACAGAAGTTGGGAAACAGTCCGTTTCTGATTCTAGAGGACCCCTGGGGGGGGGGAGCTGTTTTTGCCCTCCCCAGGTATTGAATTATGGCAGTGGGCACTCACGCATGCGCAATAGAATACACACATTCTTTTCGCACACTGCCTTATATCATCCTGGACAAATGGTTGTCTAGTCCAGTGTTTCCCAACCTTGGCCACTTGAAGGTATCTAGGAAAGTGAACACAAGAACAAGGGGACACAAATCTGAAGTTAGTTGGGGGAAAGATCAAAAGCAACGTGAGAAAATATCATTTCACTGAAAGAGTAGTAGATCCTTGGAACAAACTTCCAGCAGACGTGGTTGGTAAATCCACAGTAACTGAATGTAAACATGCCTGGGATAAACATAGATCCATCCTAAGATAAAATACAGGAAATAGTATAAGGGCAGACTAGATGGACCATGAGGTCTTTTTCTGCCGTCAGACTTCTATGTTTCTATGTATCTGGACTTCAACTCCCAGAATTCCCCAGCCAGCGAATGCTGGCTGGGGAATTCTGGGAGTTGAAGTCCAAATATCTTCAAGTGGCCAAGGTTGGGAAACCCTGGACTACACAACCCCTGTGTATCTTACCTAACTTCTAGTTGTATCTCAGACGTCTCAGATTGCCAGTATGCTGACCTTCTGGAGTGGAGGCTTCTAAGGTCTAGATCCTGGCTAAAGGGATAATAACCTAGATCTGGAAAACCCTTTTTTTAGCAAAGTGGACACGCCCCCCAGCCCTTCCTCAAACCTTCCACCGCTCGATTACAGAGCCCATCATCCCTGCATTGGCGATAGGGAAGCACGTCCGGGCAGTTCATAAAATATACCCAACTGTTCTTCCTGTCGGTGACTACTTCACCTTCAGTCGCAACAACACATGAGCACGTCATAGGTTCAAACTCAATGCTCCAAACCCGACTGCAGAAAATACGACTTCAGCTACAGAGGGTTCGGCGCCTGGAACGCGCTACCGGACTCTGTGGTTTCTCCCCCAAACCCCAAAATCTTTAACCTCAGATTGTCCACAGTCGACCTCTCCCCGTTTCTAAGAGGTTTGTAAGCGGCGTGCATAAGCGCACCGTTGTGCCTACCATCCTACTGTCCTATTGTCTTCTTTTATCATCATTTACTACTTAGGTTATGCTCATACAAACTACAATCCAATACTTGTTCGACAAAACAAACAAACACACACTCCGCTGGCCCCATTCAGTTGCCTAGGCCGGCGGTAGGCGAAGTTGGTTCTTCTATGACTTGTGAACTTCAACTCCCAGAATTCCTGTGCTAGCATGATGGGCTCAGGAATTCTGGGAGTTGAAGTCCACAAGTCACGGAAGAGCCAACTTTGCCCACCCCTGGCCTAGACTCCAACCCAACGCAAGGGATTAATGGGAGTCCTTAAACGAAGAGGATGATGATGATTGTAGTAGATAGGGGAGGTCCAGAAAACCTTAACATGTGATCTAGGCAGGGGTCAGCAGAAATTTAACCCCTTTCCTCCCTAAAAATGACCCACTCTAAGTAGACGTTGCCTGCAGTGTAAACATTGGGAACATGGTTTTTCTTGGTCCGTGGTGGGTTTCTGTCCTTCAGTGACCTTCCTGTATTCCAGGTGGACCTCCCGCCCACATAAGACACGCTCACAAACCCGGTGAGCACCGCAGGTTTGGCAGAGTGAAACCTGTCCAGACAACTCTGGCCGAGACCCCGGAAGACCACCTTGCAGGCTCCCAGGCCCTGAAGAGTCACAGCCCTAAAGGGGGAGACTCCTTTTTCGTGGCCGACTTCGGCTCTGCCGGCGGGACCTCTCCCCGTAGCAGGAGACCCCCGAGGAAGGGGGCCACGGAAGGTTTGAGGGAGCAAGAAGGGTGGGACCTCGACGCCTCGGCCGCCTTGAAGAAGAAGAAGAAGAAAGCGAAGCAGAAGAAAGGGCAGCCACTGCCACGGGGAACCGCGGAAATGTGGGACGGCAACTCGAAGAAGGTCAGAAGCCCTCTGGCCAGTGGCGAACCTCCAAAAGTTCTGCAGGAGGTCACGTGGGCCTCTGCAGAAGTTCTCGGGCAGGAAAGGCTTGGGAAAGGAGAACAACATCAGCATCCTGTGGAGATTGAAGAACCTTCCAAAGTTTCACCGGACCCCACCAGCCTAGAGGAATTGAGTCACACCAAATTATTTGTGGATGACAGCTCGCCGCAGCAGCCCAAAAGTCCAAAGGAAGAGCTTTCTGAGGAGTTGTTTCCAAAGCACCAGGTGGAACAGAAGAAGAAAAAGGAGGGAAGTCTTGTTTCTCCACCTGCTCCCAAAGAAGTGAGTCCCTTTGAGGAACAGAAGAAGAAGAAGGAAGGAAGTCTTGTTTCTCCACCTTCTCCCAAAGAAGTGAGTCCCTTTGAGGAACAGAAGAAGAAGAAGGAGGGAAGTCTTGTTTCTCCACCTGCTCCCAAAGAAGTGAGTCCCTTTGAGGAACAGAAGAAGAAGAAGAAGGGAGGAAGTCCTGTTTCTCCACCTTCTCCCAAAGAAGTGAGTCCCTTTGAGGAACAGAAGAAGAAGAAGGAGGGAAGTCCTGTTTCTCCAACTGGTCTCAAAGAAGTGAGTCCCTTTGAGGAACAGAAGAAGAAGAAGGAGGGAAGTCCTGTTTCTCCACCTGATCTCAAAGAAGTGAGTCCCTTTGAGGAACAGAAGAAGAAGAAGGAAGGAAGTCCTGTTTCTCCACCTTCTCCCAAAGAAGTGAGTCCCTTTGAGGAACAGAAGAAGAAGAAGGAGGGAAGTCCTGTTTCTCCAACTGGTCTCAAAGAAGTGAGTCCCTTTGAGGAACAGAAGAAGAAGAAGGAAGGAAGTCCTGTTTCTCCACCTGGTCTCAAAGAAGTGAGTCCCTTTGAGGAACAGAAGAAGAAGAAGGAAGGAAGTCCTGTTTCTCCACCTTGTCCCAAAGAAGTGAGTCCCTTTGAGGAACAGAAGAAGAAGGAAGGAAGTCTTGTTTCTCCACCTTCTCCCAAAGAAGTGAGTCCCTTTGAGGAACAGAAGAAGAAGAAGGAGGGAAGTCTTGTTTCTCCACCTGCTCCCAAAGAAGTGAGTCCCTTTGAGGAACAGAAGAAGAAGAAGGAGGGAAGTCTTGTTTCTCCACCTGCTCCCAAAGAAGTGAGTCCCTTTGAGGAACAGAAGAAGAAGAAGAAGGAAGGAAGTCCTGTTTCTCCACCTGGTCTCAAAGAAGTGAGTCCCTTTGAGGAACAGAAGAAGAAGAAGGAGGGAAGTCCTGTTTCTGCACCTGGTCCCAAAGAAGTGAGTCCTTTTGAGGAACAGAAGAAGAAGAAGGAAGGAAGTCTTGTTTCTCCACCTGGTCTCAAAGAAGTGAGTCCCTTTGAGGAACAGAAGAAGAAGAAGGAGGGAAGTCCTGTTTCTCCAACTGGTCTCAAAGAAGTGAGTCCCTTTGAGGAACAGAAGAAGAAGAAGGAGGGAAGTCCTGTTTCTCCACCTGGTCCCAAAGAAGTGAGTCCTTTTGAGGAACAGAAGAAGAAGAAGGAAGGAAGTCTTGTTTCTCCACCTGGTCTCAAAGAAGTGAGTCCTTTTGAGGAACAGAAGAAGAAGAAGGAGGGAAGTCCTGTTTCTCCACCTGGTCTCAAAGAAGTGAGTTCTTTTGAGGAACAGAAGAAGAAGAAGGAGGGAAGTCCTGTTTCTCCACCTGGTCTCAAAGAAGTGAGTCCCTTTGAGGAACAGAAGAAGAAGAAGGAGGGAAGTCCTGTTTCTTCACCTGGTCCCAAAGAAGTGAGTCCTTTTGAGGAACAGAAGAAGAAGAAGGAGGGAAGTCCAGTTTCTCCACCTGGTCCCAAAGAAGTGAGTCCATTTGGGGAAAGGGTACAGCTGGAGCCTTCAAAGAATTCGAACGTTGACGCCTCAACTTCTGATAGTTGCTCTGTTATGGGCCAGAAGTTGGAGGTCCAGGCTCCAGAGCCTGTGGTTGCCCATGAGAAGGTTGCTCCAAGCCTTGAAAGGAAAGAAGAGTTGGTGAAGGCACCCAATAAAGTCGAGAAGGTCTTAATGAAGGAGGCCAAGGACAATGTGAGTCGTCCTACTGACACAAAGCTGGGCAAGCCAACCCAAGAAGGGATTTCTTCTCTTCATAAAGACAGAAAAGAAAGCACGGATGCCTCCGAGACCCCCAAAGAAAGACCACAAGATGAAAGATCTGATTTCAGTTCTGCCAAAGCTCCATTCATGGTGGAAACCAAGCCAGATCCAACCCAACCTTTGTTTGCTGCCGAGATCCTTGGTGGCGGCCCAGTGTTTTCCGCCAGCCCAACGGAAGACCTCGTTGTCCACCCTCCAGAACATCCGGACGGTCGCAGGTTGAAACCCGACCAACCCAAGAAAAGAGGCAGTGATGGGAAAAGCAAGAAAGCAAAGCATGTGCCAGAGCTGGAGGACCACATTGGCTTGAGCAAAGCATCAACGGCGGTAGACATTGAAGGCCTGGGCGAAATCGGTTGGACAGTCAGGAACCCAGAAGAGAATTTTTCCACCTCTCTAGGGGTGAGAGAGAAGCCGAAGAAGAGATCTAGCATGGGGAAGAGCAAGAGAAGTGAGGAAAAAAGCTTCTTCAGGCAACCATTTTTCTCTACTGTAGAAGACCACGAGATGTTTGACCCAACCCAACAGAGAGTGGATGAACCCAAAGAAGGGATTACTGTCTTAGCTACCAGCCAGCAGTTGGATAGTGCTACAGACGGCATGAAGCAGCCAGCGCCTCCTTCCGTCACCTTGAGTGAAAACATCAAAGGTTCTCCAGCTCGACCTTCTCAAGGGGTTGACCTTCCTCCGTCAGCGTATCCTTTCATCCTGGAGGCCCCTGGGAAGCAGACGGAAGACCAAATTCTCAAGGTGACAACCGTCCAAGGCCAGGAAATGGGTGGACTGAATCAAAACAAGGGACCTGCTTTGGCCAGCTCTCCTGGAGGAGATCTCGCCTTCCCGTGGACCACCACCAGCAAAACCAAGAAGAGAGGCAGCAATGGGAAAAGCAAGGTGGCTCACAGAGGCTCCTCAAGGGAACCACCACAGGAGAAGATGTCGGACGGGCTTGTGTCCCCAAAGAGAAATGATTCAATGAACGAAGGCTCTTTGGAGGTGAAGAAGAATGAAAGGCTAGAACTTCCAGGTGCCACCCAAGCACAAATCCCTGCTGAAAAACCGCTGGAAACAACAGGAGGAAACAGGGAGAAGAAAGTTGGCTGTGGACAGCTCTCTACTTTGGAGGAGAAAACTGACGTCACTAAGACAGCAGATGTCCTTCAAACCGAAGAAACGCCACCTAAGGGGCAGGAAGCTAGACGAGACGAAGCTGGAGATGGTCCCCCCAAGCCAGATGTTTTCCTCCCTCAACTCCTGGAAGGAATTCAGAAACACGAGACTGATGGGCGAAGTCTCCAAGTTCCTAAGGTCTTGGAGATGAAGGTAGAACACCACCAAGGAGTTAAGATTGAGGAGGTCCTCACCTGTGTTGACACCAAGGAAGAGACATCAGAACATCTCCTCAAGCATCCGGAACCTACAGGCCAGGTTCCTGCAAAGCTCTTTGTTGAGGGAACTTTTGGAGAACAAGAGAAAGGGAACAGTAGACAAGACATGCCTACTTTGGAACAACCCATCGATTTGCTGGGCAGGTCGGACAACAGGACTGTCTTAGAAGATGAGAGGAAGGCGTCCACAACTTCCAGTGAGAAAAGAGATGAGGTCCCTGATCTGCCAAATCTTCAAACCCTGCTTGGAAAACCGGAAAAGAAGAGAGGCGAGAAGAAAAGTAAGAAGACTATCATGGTCCTTCAAGAACCTGTGATGGCCCAACCAACCAAGGAAGACGCCAAGCATGAAGAACGTCATAGTATTGGTGGGCTGAGCTTCGGTGTTGGAGAAACAGAGATTGTAGATGAAAACAGAAATATCAAGAACTTCCCTTCCGGGCACCAACTTCATTGGGAAGAGGACCTTACAAATGTCTTCGACCCCGCTGGACCTCTTGACAATGCCATCTCCAAAACCCAAGGTCTCACCTGCCCGTTTTTAGAACATGCCACCAAGTTGGCCAACGAGGCAAGCCAAGAGCCGTTTTTCCTCCCCAAATTCCTGCCAGGCGCCAAGACGCCAGAGGAGCAAGCGATGCTGGAGGAATTACAGGAGAACCTGGCAAGGCTTGAAGGCCAAGAGGCGGAAGCTTCCCTCATCATGAAAGCTGGAGATGACATCAGGGAGAAGAGGAAGAAGCACAAGCGGAGCCCGGCAGACCGTCTCTTCAAAACTGGAACGCAAAGTGGAGGGACAGACCTTGGGGGCGAAAGACAAGGACTCGGTCCGCCAGAAATGGTGGCGGAGAAGCTAAAGATGACTCCTGAGCTGGTGGTTGACGGTAGTGTCCTCCCTCTGGAAACCCAAACTCTTGAGGAACCCAAGACGGAAGCGTTGACTCTTCAAACTCCAACAACTGTCCTCTTCGGCAGTGGAACGTCAGAGCTGGGAGTGTTAGGAGAAGATAGAAGAGGAGCTGAAGCGAAGTGTCTAGACAGTTCAGGAAGCAAGGCAAGGACAGATAAGGTCCCCAAGAAGGACATCCTGCTGGAGGAAGCGGGAGGACGTGGGCTGCCTGCCGATCGTCTGGCGCCAGGCGACAAGAACCTGTGCGAGATAGGCCTTCTCCTCCAACCAACCAGCAAGGAGGAGGAAGGACAACTTGGAGAAGCGCAAGATGCGCCGACGGAAGCCGGAGAACCACAAACGTCCACTTTTCCAGTGGTCATTGATCATGAGGACCGTGGGCCGCTGGGCGAGACCAAGAAAGCAGGCCGGGCCAAAGCTCCTCCGCCGATGAAAGGCTACATGAGACCCACCAAGTCAAGAGGCCTTCTTCCTCCTCCTCCTCCTCCTCCTCTGTCTACCCCGAAGGATGGAGCTCCTGAACAAGGCCGGAGAAGACCTCTCAAACCCGCCGTCCCACTCCTCCCCAGGCGAGACAAAGGTCTGTGCGTGCGCGCTTGCTTCGTGCATCCTCCATCCAGCTTGGGCGTGTGAGAATGGGCTCCCGTGTTGGTTGCGTTGGCACGAGCACCTAACTTCGTTGGCATGGCCGCGTTCCGGGCTGTCTTGCTTTGTGTCACCGTGCCTAACGGGCCCCATCCTGGAACTGGCCTTGGCAGCTGAGGCCCTGAAGCTTCTCTGTGTACGTCTGTGCGCGCGCTTCTGAGCCTTGTGTGTGTGTGTGTGTTTTGTGGTCACTAATCTTGAACACCCCTGGAGGGAAGGAACCTGGGGGGTGGCAAGAGCTTGCTGGGGCTGTAGGCCCTCTAGTGGAGGAACCTCCTCAGACAGCAGATACCTTCCAGGGAGTCTAGAAGGCCAAAGACTCTTGAGATAACTGGGTTCCACCGTTGACTCTTAGCAACGTAACTTGGAATCTGCCTTCATCCTGTCCTTTTAGGGTAGAGTGGTCACACTTGGCCAATAAAGAATTCCATTCCATTCCATTCTTCTATATTCTGTTCCATTCTATTCCACCCTCCTCCCCTCTCCTCTCCTCCATTCTATTCTATTCCATTCCTCTCTCCTCTCTTCTCTTCTTTTCTCCCTCTCTTCTATTCCATTCTATTCTTCTCTTCTTTTCCTCCCTTCCTCCCTCCCTCTCCTTCCTTTTCTTTCCTTCTTCCTTCCCTCCTTTCCTTCCTTTTTTCTTCCTTCCTTCCATTCTTTCTTCCTTCCCACCTTCTCTTTGCCTCTTCTCTTCCCTTCTCTTCTTTTTTCTTCTCTCTATTCCATTCCATTCTATTCCTCTCCTCTCTCCCTCCCTCTCCTTCCTTCCTTTTCTTTCCTTCCTTCCCTCCTTTCCTCCCTTCCCCTCCCCTCCTCCCTCCCCTCCTCTTATCTTCTATTCCATTCTATTCCTCTCTCCCTCCTTCCTTCCCTCCCTCTCCTTCCTTCCTTTTATTTCCTTCCTTCTTCCTTCCCTCCTTTCCTCCCTTCCCCTCCCCCCTCTCCTCCTCTCCTCTTCTCTTCTATCCCATTCTATTCCTCTCTCCTCTCCTCTCCTCTCCTTCCATTCTGTTCTGTTCCATTCCATTCCACTCCATTCCATATGTTTCCAACCGAAAACCCCAAATGGATTCGGAGGAGCATCTACCTTCTGTAGCAGGAGTCATGGTAGTGAATCAGAAAATTCCACGATCCAACCTTGAAGTAGGTTGTGGGTAGGTTGGGGGGGGGGGGGGGGGGGGGGGAGGATGTCAGTCACCCAGAGTTGCGCGCATCGCTCCATTTCCGCTACTGGTACGGTGTCTCCCCTTCGTGCCCCCTCCCCCCCCATTCTGGTAGGAACCTGACTACTGGTTGTGGGTTTCCCCTTGAATCCAAACATTCTGGGAGCCAGAGGTCCATAATCTCACCAGTCCATGAGTTTCTCCTTCCATCGTGGCCTCCAAACATCTGGAGATGTTTGACGTTGTCCACCTGGCCTGGTTTGGGCCATCTCCTCCTCCTTTTTCAACCCCAGGAGACTCCCGATTCTTATTGAATGAGTTGTGGTCAAGGTGCCACTTTACAGAAAAACTTAGGTCTGAGTCACTAAGCGAAGCATGTGTTTGTTCCGTGTGTGTTTGCGCAGCCCATCCAACAACACCTCTTTTAACATTAGCTTGCATGGAAGGAACTTGCAGGAATTTGTCACCTCTTTGACATCGGTCGCAACCCCCGAAATTTGGCCGCCTTTTGGTGGGGGGTGGGGACAAGTTGTGTTTTCTGCACGCAATTGCTCCTCGGAGTTGTGAGTCTTTGTGAGTTTGTGTGCATGGGGAAGGAAGGTATCAAAAGTAAAAACAACAACAACAAAAATGTTTTAAGACAACGGTGTCCAAAACGGCACCGTCCTGTTTCCTTGCGCAGTGTTGAACAGGCAGTCCTCAACTTGCGACCACAATTTCCGTCGTTAAACGAAGCATCCGTCAGCCTCATTAGATGACCTCTTTCTTACCCCCATTGTTAAGAGCATCCCTTCGGTCAGTCTCGTTGCCAGGGGGGTGGGTATCCCACAGGAGGCTGCCGCTGGTCATAAGGGTGAAAAATGGACCCCAGTCCCTTTCCTCGGTGCCGTTGTCACTTCGAACAGTCACTAAGTGGACTGTTGTAATCTGAGGACTATATGTTGTTGAGCACACTCAAGATAAAAAAGATGGGAGGTTGGGATCTACTGGTTCCAGCTCCCAGTTAGGAACTGGTGTTGGAGCAGACATGGTCACAATATGCACAATGTTTGCCCTGGGTAACACAATTTGGACTTTTGGACTTCCACACCCAGAATTCCCTGCTGGCTAGGGGATTCTGGGAGTTGAAGTCCATCCCTTTTAAAGGACTCTGGCTAGGGGATTCTGGGAATTGAAGTCCGTCTCTCTTATTATTTATTTATTATTTATTTATTGGATTTGTATGCCGCCCCTCTCCGTAGACTCGGGGCGGCTAACAACAATAATAAAAACAGCATGTAAATCCAATACTAAAACAACTAAAAAACCCTTATTTTAAAACCAATCATACCTACAAGCAAACATATCATGCATAAATTGTAAAGGCCTAGGGGGAAAGAGTATCTCAGTTCCCCCACGCCTGACGGCAGAGGTGGGTTTTGAGGAGCTTATGAAAGGCGAGGAGGGTGGGGGTAATTCTAATCTCTGGGGAGAGTTTGGGGAGAGTTGGTTCCAGAGGGCCGGGGCCGCCACAGAGAAGGCTGTTCGCCTGGGCCCCGCCAAACGACATTGTTTAGTTGACGGGACCCGGAGAAGACCCACTCTGTGGGACCTAACTGGTCGCTGGGATTCGTGCAGCAGAGGATGCTGGCTAGGGGATTCTGGGAATTGAAGTCCACCCCTCTTAAAGGATGTTGGTGGTGGATTCTGGGAGTTGAAGTCCATCCCTCTTAAAGGATGTTGGTGGTGGATTCTGGGAGTCGAAGTCCATCCCTCTTAAACCGCGCCGACTGGAGGATTCTGGGAATCGAAGTCCACCCATTTTAAAGCTGCCAGGGCTGAGGAACAATCCTGTAGGGTTCAAGGCTGGGCGTGGGCAGCCATACCTGGGTAGCTTTGTTGTAGGGATCAGTAAAAATGTGTGTGTGTGGGATTCTGGGAGTTGACGTCCGCTCATCTTCAGGCTGCCAAGGTTAGGGTTGATAATCCTAATCTCTGGGAAGGTGACTCTCCAACCTCAAACACATGCAACCATCTCATTCACCCCGGTTGGTACCATTGACACAATCTGAAGTTAATTGGGGGGAAGATCAGAAGCAACGTGAGAAAATATTATTTCACTGAAAGAGTAGTAGATGCTTGGAACAAACTTCCAGCAGACGTGGTAGATAAATCCACAGTGACTGAATGTAAACATGCCTGGGATAAACATAGATCCATCCTAAGATAAAATACAGGAAATAGTATAAGGGCAGACTAGATGGACCATGAGGTCTTTTTCTGCCGTCAATCTTCTATGTTTCTATGTTGACATCCTTCCCCCCTTGTGAAGATTGTCCAAGCTTGGGAGTGCGGTTGTGAAGTCAAGACCCACAACGCAAACTTTCCCCCCCTCCTCCCTAAAGTTTTATCCGTTAGCATTCTTCTGGTGGACTCACGTGGTGGTGCAGCCACCAACTCATTCTCACGTGGACTTGGGTGGACCTGCAAAGAGATCCTCCAAGGTGCGGTTGTCTTGGAAACGGGTGCACAGACCTTTCTGGTGTTGTGTGTGTGTGTGTTGCAGTTTGAAGAAGGGAACCAAAATAGAAACTTTGCAATCTGCCGTGGGTGGGAAGCAGCAACTGGTAACAGAAGGTGCCGGTGTGTTGAAGCCGTGGTTGGTCCGAGATGAGTTTGAGGGTCCGCCAAGCCCATTATCCACAACCCCAAGGCCCACAGGGAGTGGGGTTCAAACTCTGAAGGCCTTAGAAGTCCTCTAGAACTTTATGCATCCGTTTTGGTCTAGTTGTTGTGAGTTCTAGTTCTACCTAAGCCACGAAAGCAACCTTGGTGACTCAGTTGCTTCTCTTTCAGTCCATGCCACCTCGCAGGGTTGTTGTTAGGGGGAGGAAGGAGGAAGGAGGCACGATCACCACTTTATAACTAATCGCAAATCAAGATAAATAAAATCAAATAAAAATAGAACAGAACGGAATAGAATAACAAGAGTTGGAAGGGACCTTGGAGGTCTTCTAGTCCAGTGTTTCCCAACCTTGGCAACTTGAAGATATTTGGACTTCAACTCCCAGAATTCCCCAGCCAGCAGATGCTGGCTGGGGAATTCTGGGAGTTGAAGTCCAAATATCTTCATGTTGCCAAGGTTGGGAAACACTGTTCCAGCCCAACCCCCTGATTTAGGCAGGAAGCCCTATATTGTTTCAGACAAATGATTATCCAATAGCCCTGGCTCTTTAGACTTATATACTGCTCCATCGTGCTTTTACACTCCTCTCTAAGTGGTTGACAGAATCGGCCTCTTGCCCCCAACAATCTGGGTCCCCATTTGACCCAGCTGGGAAGGAGGGAAGGCTGAGTCAACCTTGAGCTGGTGGTGAGATTTGAACTGCTGAACTACAGCTAGCAGTTAGATGAAGGAGCCTGCAGTTCTGCAGATAGACAGAGAGAGAGAGATGGATGAATAGATAGATAGATAGATAGATAGATAGATAGATAGATAGATAGATAGATAGATAGATAGATAGATTAGAGAGAGAGAGAGAGAGGGACGGACGGACGGACGGACGGACGGACGGATGGATGGATAGACAGACAGACAGACAGACAGAGAGAGATGGATAGATGGATGGATAGATAGATAGGACAGACGGACTGACGGAGGTAGACAGACAGACAGACAGATGGGCAGACAGACAGAGAGATGGATGGATAGATAGATAGACAGACAGACGGATAGAGAGATAGAGAGAGAGAGATGGATGGACGGATGGACGGATGGACAGACGGACAGATAGATATAACAATAGCACTTAGACTTATATACCGCTTGAGTCAATCTGGAGCCGGTGGTGAGATTTGAACCAATGAACTGTAGCTAGCGGTCAGCTGGAGTAGCCTGCAGTGCTGCACTCTTAAACACTGCAGCCCCCCCCCCCAGCTCATATATCTAGACCCTTGTGTGTATTCCACTCCTCTGCCTGCTTTTGACTCGCTCCATCCTAGACTTCTCTTTGCAGGTAGTCCTCAACTTACAATGTTTCATTTAGTGACCGTACGCCATCACTGTAAAAAAGTTACCTACAAGCGTTTTTCATATCTACGACTTTCGCAACACTTTTGACTTGATTTAATTTCCAAAGTTTCAATAGCCCTGACAAAAAAAAAAGAGATTTACAGTGAGTCCTCACACTTATGACCGTCATACAAATCTCGAGTTGCATGATCAAAACCGGGCACCGGCGTGTATTTGCCAGGGCGGTCACGTGACTGCCCCATTGCATACATGCACACGTAATCCTCAATTTATGACCATTCCCATTTAGCGGCTGCTCCAAGGCCCCGAGCCAAGGGACTTAGGACTGCTCCTCACACATACAACCGTCAAGGGTCCCGCAATCAAAATTCAGACGCTTGACCCACAACTCGTATTTATGACGGTGGCAGGTCCCATTTTACGACCATCGGAAATGGGGAAAGCCGCCTTTGCTCACCCGCCAATGCAGCCGATTGAACAACCGCCGTGATTCGCTTAACAACGTTAGCAAGCAAGGTCGTAAAGTGGGTCAAAGCTCAGGGAACAGCCTTCTCGCTTAGCAACTGCGTGGGCTTGGTTGTGGCCGTAATTTGAGGAATACCCAGGCTCCTCTGCGGCAAACAGCACAACCCGCTCAGTCGGGAAGCTAGTTTGCACCTAATCTGAGCCTGGAATCCCACGGGAGAATTATCTCGGGTGGGAACGCCGGTGCTATGTGTGTGTGTGAGAAAGAGAGACCATTGTGTATAAAGGAATACGCAACTTCACACTTCTGAAGCTCTTTGTGCGCTCTTTCCCCGCACCCGGCTCTTGATGCCCGCGCTATCTCTCCCGCGCGGCTGGCTGCTTTTCCACATTGGCGGGATAAAAATAGCTCCCTATAAACAAACCTGCCAGGCGTTGTGAGTGCGGCAGGCATTGTGTGTGTGTGTGTGCGCGCGCTGCCGCACTCTCCCTTCCCTTCTTCCATCCACCCAACCCCTATTTAAACAGCAGCGTTGAGATGGGCTTTCCGGCTTCAAAGGCAATTAAATCCAGGCACGAGGCGCCTGGCGACAAAGAAACAAAGGGGAGATTCCTGTGACAAGGACCAGGCGTGTGTGTGTGTGTGCGTGTGTTATTTATAAAGGGGGTGGAGTGGGTGGTATACCGCCTCTAAAATGTCAAAAGCAGAAAGTCCCCGACTTATGACCATGGAGTTTGGTCGCTAAAGTATGTGGTCGTTAAGTGCATCACAACCTTCCCCCTCCATGGTTCTTAAGCAACTCTCTGATGGTCATGGAGCCGGTCATTCGGTCATTGATTTAGGGCTGGGCTGGTCACTAATGACAGTTACGTAACTCGCGGGGACACTAAATAGAAACTTATTGCCTAGCACTGTGTTTCCCAACCTTGGCCACTTGAAGATATATGGACTTCAACTCCCAGAATTCCCCAGCCAGCGAATGCTGGCTGGGGAATTCTGGGAGTTGAAGTCCAGATATCTTCAAGTGGCCAAGGTTGGGAAACACTGGCCTAGCAGACCGATTTTGATCACCTAACCACTGGGAGTGGGGAGGCAAAGGGGGTTGTAAGTCGAGAACTGCCCGTGTTTTGACCCCGAGTGGAACCTGGACGAAAGCGTTAATGTCCCTCCTCATTCTCCTCTGCCAGCTGGTCCTCGATTTCCGACCACCACAGAGAGACCAGAATTTCCCTTGCTGAGCATGGAGGTCTTTAAGTGAGGAGTTGTGCCTCATATTATGACCTTCCCTTGCCATTCTTGTTGCTAAGCAAATCTAGATTCCTGTGGTCGTTAAGCAAATCGTGCGGTCGTTAAGCGAGTCCCCATATTAACTTTGAGAAGGTCGCAACTAGGAGAGAAGGAAGAGTGAAGGAAGGAAGGAAGAAGAGAAGGAGGAGGAAAAAGTTAGAGAAAGGAGAAGTAGGAAGAAGGAATAGAAACGAGAGAGAGGAATGACATGATATGATATGTGGAAACATACGAGCAACCTGGTAATGACACGTGGAAGATTATTACATTTGTTTATTGGATAGTAATGGATAATATATATTTAATACTTGATATTATGATATATGTATTGATGTGGAATGTGGGGAAAAAAACCTTTTGCCAAAAAGAGAGAGGTCATAACTGAGAGTCACATGACACAAAGGACGCAGCAACATTTGTAAACACCCTTCCCCCCCCCCCCCGTTGCCAAGTGCTGGAATTTTTTATCGGGTTACGACAGTCGTAAGTGCGAGGACCACTTTTCCCAGGGCCGTTTTAACTCAGAACAATCGCTAAACTAAAAGTTGTAAGTCGAGGACTACCTGAGGTATCCCCTCCTTCCCCCCTGACTCCCTACAACTGCTCGTGGGGGCCGGGGGGGGTGTTTCTTCCCCCCTATGTACAGCCGTTGAATGTAGCGGAAGGACAGACGGGCGGCACCATCTGTCACAAACTCCATCCTTCCCTCCAGAGTCCCCCCCCCTTTTGCAAAAAGAATGGTGCCCCGATTGTTGTGATGGGCTATTTGTTTGTGCCACTCTCGTAGCTGACCGAGCAAAACACAACTCCCTTTCAGTGGGGCTCTTCTGTTTAACATCAGGCGTGAAATCTTCATTTAAGTCGGGGCTTTCCTTTGAGCGGGTTTATTTTTCCCTCTGAATGGCGCCTTTTGTTCGCGGCTACACAAAAGAGGGAACATAACAGCGATGCGCGGAGGAGAGGTCCAGGGGGTTGAAAGAGAAAAGAAAAATGGGCATTTCAAAGTCCTCGTGTTGTTGTCGCCTACCTGGGGCGTTAAACCCTGCGCTCGCCCTCCCTTCTTCCTCAACCCCGGTATTAAAATAAATAAATAATAATAGCCCTTTGACACGCACCGTTTCCCCGTACGGCTACGGGAGAGATCTCCCCCCCCCCTCCCGCAACCCGAGTTTTAAAAATGTTCGTTTTTGTGCAAATGCTCGTTTCCAACGAGAGCGGCGATAGCATGAAGGATCGCTTGCTGCAAGGCGAACACAGGGGGGCCTGGCGTGTCGTCACCACATCACAGCGCCCGCCAGCCCGAGCTGGGTGGCGTTCCGGCTCGGAGAGAGGCGAGGAGTAGCGAGGCAAAGCAGGCAAGCTGCGATGTCGCTCTCGAACCAGTCCCCTGCACCGCTGGCCGAATACAGCCAGCTGTGCAAAAACACCAACGCCGACGGCTTCCAGGACGCCTTTGCCTGTAAGGGCATGCCGAAAGAATTTGGCCCTGCCGCCTTCGAATGGCAGCGGACGGAAGGTAAGCTGAGTGAAATCGGGCTGCACGTCCACCCAGCGAGTCCGCGCCAGGACGGGCTGGGGAAAAACTCCGGCTTCACCGATGAGGATAAGCTGTGTTTTTTCGAAGGGAAGCTTGAGAAGGACCTCAAAACCATCTCGGACAAAAGGGAAACCGAGGCGCCGGGCAAGCCATGCCAGGCAGCCTCGGGTCACCTTGAGAAGTGGATGCAGGAGTCCGAGAAGAGCCATTCCGGAGAGAATCTGGGCATTCTCGGTTTGGCCGGCTTGCAAACCGAGCCGGCTGGATGCCTGAAGGGTTCTCCAATGCCGGAACCCAACAGAGGAATCACCGATCAGGAGAAAGCAGCTGGGTCGAAGTCGGTTGACGACAAAGGTCGTCCGGAGATGCCGAAAGATCCCCCGAATCGTTTGATGGAACCAGAGATCCAGGCGTGGATTCCCACTTCGTTCAACCCGGTTTTGTCTGAAGCCGCTGGGTCGAAGAACGGCGCCCACAGTCCAGTGGATCTCCTCAAGGAAGGCTCGCCCCTAAGCAGTTTCAACTCTGCGCCGCCGAAACTCGGACCACCAATGACGACGGTCGAGCTGGCTCAGGAGGATGGGAAGGGCAGCCGCCTGTTTGGCTCTCTCCCCAAGACAGAAGACGGGAGGTTTTTGATGGAGCTGGACTCGGCCCCCGACGGCGGCTTCCTCAGCCGGGGGGGCACCCAGCGGAAGGCGATGCGCCGCGCCATGTCGGAGTGCTCCCACTTGTCCGTCCCCCCCCGCCCTCAACCTGGTGGACAAATACCCCGAGCCGGTCAACGTTCCGGAGCGGGAGTCCCCGCTGAGCCACCTTCCCCAGAGCGTCGCGCCTCGCAAGCTAAGCGCACCGATGAAAAGATCGGCCACCGTTTCCGAAGAGCAGACCCCTCCCCACCATCCCGGGCTGGTCAATGCCGCCCCTCTCTGCCCCATTGTGAGGGAGCCTCTCCTCCCCACGGAGGAAGAGGAGGAGGAGGAAGAAAAGAAGAGGGACCAGACGGACACCACCGTCAAGAGGGAACTGGGCAGCCCCATCTCGTTCCATCCTAAACTGGCGCTGATTCCCGAGACGAGCGGTCAGAAAAAAGCGGAACCAGAAGTGGCAGCCGCCAAAGAGAGCCATGCCCAACTTAGCGGGACCGTCAACCCTGCGGAGGAGGCCGGCAGAAGTTCTCCAGGGATGGGCAAAGAGGGTTTTGCAGGGATCTTCGGGGCTCCGTCTTCCCAGCCAAGAGATAGTACGTTCTTCGGTGATTTTAATCTTTTTCCCATGGGAGAGTTGGGAGGGCGAGTTGAACGGAGTGGGTTGACAGACGTGGGCGGTATCCCCCCCCCCCCCCCCGTTGAAAAGGAGGCTGAACAATAGAGTCGAGGGGCTTCAACTGTCTGGGGGAGGGGGCTTCAAAAAAGCCCAGAGAGTTATACCTCTCTTCCTCACTCTTCACATAGATCTGAATGAATGAAATATTCCCACTGAATACTTTGTTCTGGAATGGATGGTCGGTCAGTGTTTGCTCCCTAAGTGGACAGTGTGATTTCACAGAAGTTTGATTGACTTGGAGTTATATTGTGTTGTTTAAGGGTTCCCTTTATTTTTTGAGCGATGTAGTTAATAGGGTTGTGGCAGGGTGCAAAACTTTAAAATCAGCATTGCTGAAGTTTGCACACTGTTGTGTGTGTGTGTGTGTGTGCACACGGCTGGGTCTTTCTCTCTGCAGAAGGCCAAGCATTTTGTGTGTATGTGTGTGTTTGTGTTGGCGGAGGGGTTGTGTTTATCCGTGTGTGTTTCAAGGCGGAGGAACGACTGTTAATGAGGCCACCATTGCCCTGCTCTTCTGCCTATAACCAGGTTGCCAGCTGTCATCATGGCTTAAGCTTAAGCGTGTGTGTGTGTGTGTGTTCCATCTTTCCCCTTCACGTTAGATGCCCGTCCTGTCGAAGCAGGAAACCAGCATTTCCCAGTCAAGTTTCTAGACCTTAAGATCCCCGTCGGCTCATTTGGCAGATCTTTTATTTATTTATTTATTTATTTATTTATTTTAAAAACCAACTCTGTTTAAATTTTTTCTAAGCTGGTTGTTCCAGCATTTATTCCCATCCTTGAGGTGGTTTCACGGGGAGCTTTTTGAACCTGATCTTGAACCTTCTGGGCTCTTGCTTCTCCTGGCCCCGTTAAAGGCCCCCTGGCTCTGAAAGGGGGCTCCAAGGTTATTGATGCCCACCTGGTTCTGTGGTTTTGGGTAGGAGCTGAAAAAACGAGGGGGCTAGGAAGGGGGGGATGGATGGACCTCGCTTGGAGGAAAGTCAGAAGGTTTGGAGCTAGAAATGGGGCTTTTGGAAGGTGCCTTCTGCAGACGGTCGGGCTAGGAATGGCAGCTCTGGAAAAGTTGGGGAGGAAACAGCACTTCCTTCCTTCCTTCCTTCCTTCCTTTTTTTCTTCTCTTCTTCCTCCTTTCCTTCTCTCCTCCCTCTCCCTCCCTCCCTTCTGTTCCTTCCTGCTTCCTTCCCTCCTTTATTTCCTTTTTCCTTCCTTCCTTTTCTCCTTTCTTCCCTCCCACTTTCTTCTCTTCTCACCCCCCTCTCTCTCCCTCTCCTTCCTTTCCTTCTTTCCCTCTTTTCTTTCCTTTTTCCCTTCCTTCCCTCCCACCTTTCTTCTCTCCTATTCTCCTTCCTTCCCTCCTTTCTCTCCTTTTTCCTTCCTTCCTTTTCTCCTTCCTTCCCTCCCACTTTCTTTTCTTCTCTTCTTTTCTCACCCCCTCTCTCTCCCTCTCCTTTCCTTCCTTCCTTCCCTCCTTTCTTTCCTTTCTTTCCTTCCTTCTTTCCTTCCTTCCCTCCCACCTTTCTTCTCTTCTTTCCTCTCCTCTCTCTCCCTCCTGCTCCTTCCTTCCCTCCTTTCTTTCCTTTTTTCCTTCCTTCCCTCCCACCTTTCTTCTCTTCTTTCCTCTCCTCTCTCTCCCTCCTGCTCCTTCCTTCCCTCCTTTCTTTCCTTTTTCCTTCCTTCTTTCCTTCCTTCCCTCCCACCTTCCTTCTCTTTTTTCTCTCTCTCCCTCCTTCTCCTTCCTTCCCTCCTTCCCTTCCCTTCCACCTTCCTTCTCTTTTTTCTCTCCTCTCTCCCTCCTTCTCCTTCCTTCCTTCCCTCCTTTCTTTCCTTTTTTCCTCCCTCCCACCCACACTTCCTTCCTCTTCTTCCTTCCTTACTTCCTGCTCTCCTTCCTATTTTCTTCTTTCTCCTCCTCACCTTCCTTAATTCTTTTTTCTTTCATTTCTCCTTCCTACCTTCCTTTACTTTTCCCCCCTCTTCCTTTCCTTTCTTCCCACTTTCCTTCCTACCCCCTTGTCTTGTTCCTTCCTTCCTGCCCCTCATCTGCCTTCCTTCCTTCTTTCCCTTCTTTCCTCTTCCCTCTTTCTCCCTCCCTCCCTCCCTTCCTTCTCTCCTTTGGTCTCCCTCCCTCCAAGCACTTTCCAGAGAATGTTCACTTTGGCTCAGTTTGCTGGCTATTGATGGGCCTCGGTGTCTCACGCAGTGGAGGATGGGTCTCCGGAGGAAAGCAGATCCTCCAGGGGGGATGGGGTTTCACCCTTCGGAGCTGGAGTGGCGGCAGATCAGCTGAGAACAAAGGAAGGTGGTTTCCTTGGCATCCCCCTCGCCTTCAGTCACCTTCAGGGCCAGGACTCGTTTCATGACCGTGGAGAAGCCCCTCTTGGGGGGGGGGGTGTCACCTGGCTGGAAGAGGGGACGTCTGGAATATTTGGGGTGGAATGGCCGAGAGGGAATTAGGGGAGAGGAGGAAGGAGGAAGGTTGACCTCGGAGGAAGAGAGGCGTGGATTTTGCTATTGATTTCTCTCTGTTGCAAAGGAAGTCAGAAGTCATTCCTTTTTTTTCTCTTTCTTTCTTTCTTTCCTCCTTCTTTCCTTCATCCCTCTCCTTACCTTCTCTCATCCCTTTCCTCTTCTTCTTTACCTCCCTTCCTCATTTTTATTTTCATTCTTTCCTACTTTCCTTCCTTCCCTTTCTCTTTTCCCTTCTTTTCTCCCTTACCCTACTTCCTCATTCTTCATCCCTTCTTTCCTTGTCCTCCCCTTCTTCCTTCCTTCCTCCCTCCTTTCTTCCTTCTCTCCATGCCTTCCTCTCCTCCTTCCTCATCTCCTTCATTCCTTCCCTTTCCCTCCTCTTTTCTTTCCCCTTCCGTCCCTTTCTTCCTTTATCTCCCTCCCACTTCTTTCTTTCTTTCTTTCTTTCTTTCATCCTTCCTTCCTTCCTTCCTCCTTTCTTTTGTTCTGTTTTCCTTCCCATCTTTCTTTCCCTCCTCCCTCTGTTTATGTTCCTTCCTTCTTTCCATGCTTCCTTTTTCATTTTCCCCCCTCCCTCTCTATGATTCCTCTCTCTTCTGTTTTTCTTTATCCCCCCCCCCCCCCAAAAAATCTTTTATATGTTGCTGGTTTCTCTTTTCTTCTATTTTGGAAACTTTTAGAATCTCAGTGAGATTCTAATAATTAAAAATAAAAAAAGGACCAGTTGACCAGTCGGTTTGGGATTCGGGGCAGGGAGAAAGAAAGATGTTTTGACTGACAGACTGAGATGATCATTCTCTGGTTCGTTCAGAAACACAGAAATAAACATTTGCAGAATAACATCCAGAGGGCAAAAAGTCCTTGATTTACAACCACAATGGAACCTCAAATTCCTTTTCATAAGTGAGATATTTGTTAAGGGCCTTTGCCCCCCTTTCTCCCTCCTGTTATGACTTTTCTGGCCACGGTTGTTAAGCAAATCGCTTCAATTGCTCAGTTCATTACCTGATCGTTAAGTGAATCTGGCTTTGTTGCGACCGTCATAAATGTGAATAAGTTGAAAAGCATTTGCTTGTCAGTTCGCCTGGAGATGCTACAATGTTCGTAAGCACCAATAGCAGTTGGAAGTCCCTTTTGTCGTAACTTGGAATAGTCACTAAGTGAACCGTCATAAATCGAGGGCTGCCTGTATCAGATTTCTGGTTTTGAATTGCCTTCACTGATTTGGAGAGTGTATAAAAGTTGGGGGGGGGGGAATACCTTCCTTTGCATATTAAAATCATAAAAGCTAACACGGTCATAGTCCTCAATTTATGACCGCAGTGGAAACACCCCCACCCCATTTCCACCGTGAGGCAAGATGACATCAAAGTGAATTCAGTCCCATTTTACGACACTTCTTGGCACCATTGTTAAGTGAATGGGTTGTTAAGTGGTTTATAAGTTAGTTCTACGTCGTTAAGTGAATCCAGCTTTCCCATTGACTTCTCATCAGAAAGTCGCAAATGGGGCCCGTCATAAATATGAGTCGGAGGCCAAGGGACTGAATGTTGATTAGGTGACCATGGTGATTCTTCGTCAGACATATGTTTGAAAAAGTAGACCTAAATCCCTTTTTTTCAGCACCGTGGTATTTTCAACGGTCACTAAATGAATAGTTATAAGTAGAGGACTAGTAACTTACCTGAAATTCTCTCCCCACCCCTGATATTTATATCTAATGGGGAAAAATTGGAGCCAAGGATCAAAACCTGACAGATTTTAGGGGAGGTTGTCTAAAATGTTGGCTTATTTTTTTGCTTCCAGATTCCATGTTTTTCCGGGATAGATCTCTAAAGTTGATCCCTGGAGTGATCCGTAAGGATTTCTATGAAAAATTTAGGTGGCTTCCGTTCAAGCCAGAAACAACAGAGCCTGAATCGAGGTGTCTGTGACCTCTGTGGAGGGGCTCACTTCTGCCTCTCAGGTTTCTAGTCCCTGGTGAGGAAAGATGAAGATTCACTTAACAACCGCAGGGATTCGCTAAAATGGGAGGGAAACGGATGTAACGAACATCTTGCTTAGCAACGGACATTTGGTGCTCGATTATGGCCGTAAGCCAAAGATTGTGGGGCAAAGAGAGCTGGGGATAGCATGGATTGGGTCAAAGGTGCGTCCAACGGGACAAAGCTCACTTAACGACAGTCTCGCTTAGCAGCCGACGTGGGCTGAATTGTGGTCGTAAAATGAAGACTGCCCGCTTTAATCTGGATTAAAATTACACATACACCCCGGTTTTGGGTTCCGATCCCGCTTCGATCCCCAGACTCCAATTCTAGATTCCATTTATATTCAGACTTAATTTAGAAAATCAAAAAGGAAAGAAGATCTCCCCAAGGATCCCCATCCTCAGGGACCCCGAAAGGCGCCAGAAAGGGATCTCTTGCACCCTCTCTCCACCCACAGAAAAAAATCCCTGATCCGCTTTTCCGATCCCCGGTGGATCATGGGTGTTGGAGTCCTTTGGAAGGAAGGGAGCTACCACTTTTGCAGTGTCTTTGCCACTGCCGAGCTCCGGGGTGCCGTCTGTCACCCACCCGCCTCCATTTTGTGCGTTGTGACCTAGATTTGCGCATGAGAGGCAACATCCATCTGAGTTGGCTGTAGAAACCTTCCCTCCTGCCTCCCTCATTTTCCCTTCTTCTTCCTCCTCCCTCCTCCTCCTTCCCTTCCTTCCTTCTTCCCTTTCATTTCCTTTCTCATTCCTTCCCTCCCTCCCTCTTTTCCTCTTCCTCTCTTTCTTTCTCCCCCTATCTTCTTCCTTCCATCTCTCTGTTCCTTTCTTTCTCTCTTCCCTTTCTCCTTCCCTTCCTTTCCTTTCTGTCTTTTTCAGCTTCCTTCTCTTCTTACTTTTCTTCTTTCCCTTCTCCTTCCCTCCTTCTTCTGTCCCTCATTCTCTTTTTTCTCTTTCTCTTGCACTTTTTCCTTCCTCCTTTTTCCTCCTTTTCTTTTCATATTCAACTTCTTTCCTTATTTCTTTTCCCTTCTCCTTCTTTCTTCACTACTTCTCCTTTCCCCCTTTCCTTCTCTTTCTCTGCCTCTTTCTTCCTCCCTCCATTCCCTCCATCTCCGTTTCTTCTCTTCTTCTCTTTCCTTCCTTCTTTCCCTCCTCCCTCCTTCTCCCCCTTCCTTCTTCGTTCCCTCCCTCTCTTCCTTTCCTTTTTCTCTTGCCTTCTTTCTCTTCCCCTTTTCCTTCCCACTTTTTCTTTTTTCTCTCTTTCTCCTTCTTCTTTCCCTCCCTCTTTCTTTTTCCTCCCTCCCTCCTTCTCTTCTTCCTCCGCAGAGCCCCCCCTCCATGCATCCCCCAACCTCATTAAACCAGGCGCCAGGCTGTTCCGAAACCCTCCAGATCTTTTGTGTGCAACTTCCACAATTGTGTGGCCTTTTCCCCACCTCCTTAAATCTCTTTTTCTCCAGTTCACTTTTTCAACCTTTTGTGTGTGTATGTGTATGTGTGTGTGTGGTAAGAGAGAGAGATTCCCTGGAGGTTTAGCCTGGGTTTCGGCACTTGGGGGGGAGTGAGGTCGTGGAGCTTTTGTGTAGGTACTTTGTGCTGTCTATTGTGCAAAGAAACCGCAAAGCTTTTGTGCGGATGGCAAGGTATACACAAAGCCAGCTTCTTGAAGCAGGGATTTGGAATTGAATGTTGGACCTGTTTAAAAAACAACAATAACAAAGGCAGTCATCGAGATGCGACCACGACAGAGCCCCACATTCCTGTCGCTAAGTGGAACAGTTGCTGAGTGAGCTTTGCCCCATTTTATGACCTTCCGGAATGTTCCTTGTTAAAGGAAACGCTGCCTTTGTGTCCCATTTTATTTATTTATTTATTTATCTATCTATCTATCTATCTATCTATCTATCTATCTATCTATTCAAATTTTTAATGCTGCCCTTCTCCTTAGACTCAGGGTGGCTTACAACATGTTAGCAACAGCACTTTTTAAAATCAGAGCCAGCCTATTGCCCCCACAATCCGGGTCCTCATTTTACCCACCTCAGAAAGATGGAAGACTGAGTCAACCTTGAGCCGGTGATGAGATTTGAACTGCTAGTCCTTCCTTCCTTCCTTCCTTCCTTCCTTCCTTCCTTCCTTCCTTCCTTCCTTCCTTCCTTCCTTCCCTCCCTCCCTCCCTCCCTCCCTCCCTCCCTCCCTCCCTTCCTCCCTCCCTTCCTCTCTCTCTTTCTCTCTCTCTCTTCCTTCGTTCCTTCGTTCCTTCCTTTCTTTCTTTATTCATTCATTCATTCATTCATTCAATTTCTTTATGAAACCCTTCTCCTTAGACTCAGGGTGGCTTACAACTTGTTAGCAACAGCACTTTTTAAAATCAGAACCAGCCTATTGCCCCCACAATCCGGGTCCTCATGGTTGTTAAGTGAATCCAGCTGCCTCCTTGATTTGGCTTTGACTTTGATAAACGAATCACCACTGTTGTTAAGTGAGTCCCATGGTTGTTAAGTGAATCCGGTTTCCCCCTTGATTTGGCGCTGCCTTTCATAAGGAAATTAATTCCATTGTTAAGTGAGTCACACGGTCACTAAGTGAATCCGGCTTCCGGCTTGATATGGCTTTGACTCTGATAAGCGAATCACCTTTGTTGTTAAGTAAGTCCCACAGTCGTTAAAAAAATCTGGATTTCCACTTGACTTAGCATTGAGGTTGATAAGTAAATCACCACTGTTGTTAAATTATTATTATTATTATTATTATTATTATTATTATTATTATTATTATTATTAATTAGATTTGTATGCCCCCCCTCTCCGTAGACTCGGGGCGGCTCACAGCAATAATAAGAACAATATACGGTAACAAATCTAATAATTAAAAAGCTAAAAAAAACCTTATTTAAAATAAAACATACACTCAAACATACCATGCATAAAATATATAGGCTGGGGGAGATGTCTCAGTTCCCCCATGCCTGGCGGTAGAGGCGGGGCCCAGCCCTCTGGCGGCCCCGGCCCTCTGGAACCAACTCCCCCCCGGAGATTAGAATTGCCCCCAACCCCTCGCCTTTCGTAAGCTCCTTAAAACCCACCTCTGCCGTCAGGCATGGGGGAACTGAGATACTGTTTCCCCCTAGGCCTATACAATTTATGCATGGTATGTTTGCTTGTAGGTATGATTGGTTTTAAAATAAGGGTTTTTTAGTTGTTGTAGTATTGGATTTACATGCTGTTTTTATTATTGTTGTTAGCCGCCCCGAGTCTACGGAGAGGGGCGGCATACAAATCCAATCAATCAATCAATCAATCAATCAATAAGAGGTTTACGAAAGGCAAGGAGGGTGGGGGGCAATCCTAATCTCCGGGAGGAGCTGGTTCCAGAGGGTCAGGGCAGCCACAGAGAAGGCTCTTCCCCTGGGTCCCGCCAGACGGCATTGTTTAGTCAATGGGACCTGGAGAAGGCCGACTCTGTGGGACCTAACCGGTCACTGGGATTCATGTGGCAGAAGGCGGTCTCGTAGATAATCTGGTCCAGTGCCATGAAGGGCTTTATAGGTCATAACCAACACTTTGAATTGTGACCGGAAACTGATCGGCAACCAATGCAGACTGCGGAGTGTTGGAGCCCATGACTGCTCTCGCAGCTGCATTCTGCACGATCTGGAGTTTCTGAACACTCTTCAAAGGTAGCCCCATGTAGAGAGCGTTACAGTAGTCGAGCCTCGAGGTGATGAGGGCATGAGTGACTGTGAGCAGTGACCCCCGGTCCAGATAGGGCCACAACTGGTGCACCAGTTCATAGTTGTTATCCAGCTTCCCCTTTGACGTTGATATGTGAATCCATGCTATTTAAGCGAGTCCCATGGTTATTACTATGGGAATCTTGACTTTAATCATTGGACGGTTGCAAAAGGAGACACCACCACCGTCAGTTGCCAAGCTTTTCGAATTTGAACGGTCGTAAATCTGAGGAAAAACAGTTCTAAGTCCCTTTGTTTAAATTGCCAGGGCATGTTGTTATCAAATGGTTACAGCGGCCATTTTGAGGAAATTGAATCACAGGTGGGGGAAATCAGGGCCCCTTTGATGACTTGCAAACTTCAACTCCCAGAATTCCGGGCGTTGGCTGAAAGGAATTCTGGGAGTTGAAATCCACAAGTCATAAATGTCACTGCCACTAAATTAAAAAATATGAGGGAATTTTTTCTGAATGCTGCGTTTCCGGCCTTCATTGTTGTTGGTTTGTCTTGGGGTGATTATCTGGTTTTCTTCTAGAAGTTTCTAGAAGCTTTATAAGGGCTGTCTTTTGTAAGGCCTGATTTTTATTCAGGGAGTCCTTCCTTCCTTCCTTCCTTCCTTCCTTCCTTCCTTCCTTCCTTCCTTCCTTCTTTCTCTCTCCCTCCCTCCCTTTCTTTCTTTCTATCCTTCCTTCCTTCCTTCCTTCCTTTCTCACTTTCGGTCTCTTTCTTTTTTTCTTCTTTCTCTTTCTATGATACAATCTTTATATTTTTTTTTAAAAAAACAGAGGGAACTTCAGCTTCTTATTAATATAAAATAAATAAATGCATAAATATTTTCCCCACAACAATGCTGCAATAGGTTGGGGTGAGAGAGAAAGGGACTGGCTCATGACTAAAGGTGGGACTAGAACTCTCCGTCTGGTAATCGGCTCAAAGGCATCCTCTCTCTTCCTCCTCCTCCTCCTCCTCTCTTCCCCTCCTTCCTTCCTCCCTGCCTCCCTCTTATCACCTTCATTCTTTTCCCTCCTTCCTTTCTTCTTTCCCCATATTCTTCCTCCTCCCCCTCCTCCCTTTCTTCTTCCTTTCATCGTTACATTCCTTCCTTCCTTCCTTCCTCCTTCTTCTCCCTTCCTCTTCATTCTCCTCCCTTCCTTCTCCTTCCTTATTCCCTCCTCTTCCCACCCTCTCTTCCTTCCTTCCTTTTTTCCTTCCTTCCTTCCTTCTTCTCCCTTCCTGTTCATTCTCCTCCCTTCCTTCCTCCCTCCTCTTCCCACCCTTCCTTCCTTCCTCCCTCCCTCCCACTCTCCACCCCTTCTTTTACTTCCTCTCTTCCTTCCCTCCTTCCTTCCCCATATTCCTCTCCTTTCTCTCCTTCCTTCCATCCTTCCATTCATTTCTCCCCCCCTTCCCATTTCTCTCCTTTCTCCCCCTCAGTCCTTCTCCTCCCTCCTTTATTGTCTCCTTCTTTTCCCTCCTTCTTCTCCTTCCTTCCCCACTCTCTTTTTCCTGGACTTCCCTCCCTAGCCACATCTGCCCCCATTACCCCCCTCCTTCCCCTTTCCTCCTCCTGCTCCCTTCCTGGAACTGACATTTGCAAACTGGAATTTAAAAAAGCCCCATTGATTAGATTCCTTTCTAGAGGGCTGAATGGGATCGTGAAATGCCAGATTCTCTCCCCCCCCCCCCAACCGCATGATAATTGCTCTATAATCACAATGCTCCCTTCCAGGACACCAAATCCCCCCCCCCCCCATCAGATCAAATCCGAGCGCCTTCTCTTTGATTTATCCACACCAAAATGCCCTCAAATGGAGATAATTGCCTTGAATCAGTTGCGTAATCCATCTGAACTTTTTTTCTTTTTAATTTAAAAAGAATGAGTAGATTGCCACCGGGATCCTTTTGTAAGATCGTTTTGCACTCAACAAGAGCTGGGAAGAAGTAAGATTTAGTGAAAGAGTTGCCTATTCTTTTTGGTTTCTCTTTAAAAAAAAAAAAAATCCCATGTAAACCTTGTAATTAGTGCACCCCGTTTATAGAGAGGGGCGAAGATCTGATTCGAGGTGATAAAGTCCTGTCAATGCCCACTATTTTGGTGGGTTAGAATTCATCTTCTGAGTATCAAATTTGTCAAATAATCAGAGACGGACAACCCTCTGGGAAAGACACTAGCAAGCATATCATGCAATTTATTCACATTACGTGGTGTAATACAATATTTTTTGGAAGTGAGAAGAGATGGGTGGATGTTTTTGCCAGCTTTGCTCAAGGTCTAGGGCAGTGTTTCCCAACCTTGGCAACTTGAAGGTATTTGGACTTCAACTCCCAGAATTCCCCAGTCAGCGAATGCTGGCTGGGGAATTCTGGGAGTTGAAGTCCAGATACTGGGAATTCTGGGAGTTGAAGTCAAGGTTGGGAAATACATGTATTGGAATAGAGGAATAGAGTGGAGTGGGAGAGAATAGAATAGAATAAAATAAAATTCTTTATTGGCCGAGTATGATTGGACACACAAGGAATTTGTCTTTGGTGCAGATGCTCTCAGTGTACATAAAAGAAAAGATAAGTTGGTCAAGAATCACGAGGTACAACACTTAATGATAGCCCGTGTACAAGAAAGCAATCAAACCATATTAGGAATCAGTCAATATAAATTATAAAGATACAAGCAATAAAGTTACAGTCATACTATCATTAGTGGGAGGAGGTGGATGATGGGAACGATGAGAAGATTAATTATAATAGTAGTGCAGACTTAGTAAATAGTGTGGCAGTGTTGAGGGAATTATTTGTTTAGCAGAGTGATAGTTTTCAGGGGGGGGGGAACTGTTCTTGTGTCTAGTTGTTCTGGAGTACAGTGCTCTATATCAGTGGTTATCAACCTTTTTAATGCCGCAATCCCTTAATACAGTTCCTCATGTTGTGGTGACCCCCAACCATAAGTCTAGCGCCAATTCTCCCAACGGAGCTTGAAGCTGATTGGCAGGAAGGTCACTGTAAACACCTGATTGGTCGGATTGTAAGGTGCTGGAATAGAAGCTTTAGTTCCTAACACTGGGGGAAATTTGTCCTTTCCCATGGTCTCAAGCGTCCCCTGTGAAACGTTCGTTCGATCTCTAACGGAGTCCCGACCCACAGGTTGAGAACCACTGATGTATATAGCATCGATGCTTTAAAATGAATAGACTTCAATTCCAAGAATTCTCAGCCACTCTGCTTTAAAATGCATCCACCAATCTCAAGGAGTGTTTGCTTGGGAATTTAATTATTTATTATTATTGTTATTTACTAGATTTGTATGCCGCCCATCTCTGAAGCCTCGGGGCGGCTCACAGCAATAATAAAAACAATGTACAACAAATCTAATATTTAAAAATATCTAAAAACCCCTTATTTAAAAAGCAAGACATACACACAAGCATACCATGCATAAAACTATAATGCATGCAAACTGGGGGATTTGGGGAGTTGGAGTGCACCCATCTTAACAGTGCCAACATTGAAAAACTGCAGTAGAGACTTTCATCCTTCCAAGCTCTGTTTTACCCCCATCAAGGGTGGTAGAGAAGAGACATCCCCCCACCCAGCAATCCTTGGAAAAGGGTCTGGGGGAGGCCTTCCTTTGTCCCTCCCACCATTTTAGGAACCACTGGTCTGGAACCGCAGGCCCGCCGATGCTTGAACCAACGTCTACTCAGTGGCAAAACCTGAAGCCGGTCTTGTGAAAGTTTTGTGTGTCTGCTTGTGTGTGTGTGTGTGTTTGGGTGGGTGGGTAGCTGCTGCCAATATTTGGGAGGGGGTGGGGTTTGCCCCCCAGGAGATTTCCCTCATCTCTTTTGAGTTCAAAGAAAGTTCTGTGTCGGCTCTAGGCTCGGTGACGTCTGTCCTTGACCCATTTCGGAACCTGGGTGGCTTTGAAAAGCCGGCGACAAACCGCCTTGAGCCAAGCCGGCTTTTGAACTGTGGATGAACTAGCTGGCTGGCAACAGATGCTGGCCTGTTGCCGGAGGCTGCCAAATCGAGAGAAGTTTATAGATATAGATATATATATGCATATACAATCTATCTATCATCTATCTATTCATCTATCTATTATCTATATCTGTCTATCTTCTATATCATCCATCCGTCTGTTTATCTATGATCTACCCGTCTATCCATTAATCATCTATCTATGATCTATTTTTCTTCATCTATCTCTATCTGTCAATCATCTATATCATCCATTACCTACCTACCTACCTACGGGGCTGGCAACCTTAAACACTCAGAGTCATTTGCCTATCTATCTATGGTCTATCCATTAATCATCTATCTATGATCTATTTTTCTATCTTCATCTATCTCTATCTGTCAATCATCTATATCATCCACTACCTACCTATCTACCTACCTATCTACCTACGGGGCTGGCAACCTTAAACACTCAGAGCCATTTGCCTATCTATCTATGGTCTCTCCATTAATCATCTATCTATGATCTATTTTTCTATCTCCACCATCTATCTGTCAATCATCTATATCATCCATCCATTTATCTATCTGATCTATCTATCTATCTATCTATCTATCTATCATCTAACTACCTACCTACCTACCTACCTACCTACTCTCTCTCTCACACACACACACACTCTCAATCTCTCTCTCATCTATCTATCTATCATCTATCTACCTACCTACCTACTCTCTCTCTCACACACACACACACACACTCTCAATCTCTCTCTCATCTATCTATCATCTATCTACCTACCTACCTACCTACCTACCTGCCTATCTATCTATCTACCTACTATCTGTAAGGTGGGAAGCCCTAAATACTCAAAGAGCAATTTGGATCCGTTTCAAACAGAAAAGAAAATACTGGGAGCCACATATCTCTCTCTCTCTCTCTCTCTCTCTCTCTCTCTCTCTCTCTCTCTCTCTCTCTCTCTCTCTCTCTCTCTCTCTCTCTCTATCTATCTATCTATCTATCTATCTATCTATCTATCTATCTATCTCTATCTCTCCACTAACCCATTCATCCATCATCTTATCTATCTCCATGGACGCCGTGAACTTGGTCATCCTTGGTACATTCATTTTGGAATGGTGGACCTTAAAGAATCACAGGATAACATAGTTGGAAGGGACCTAGGAGGTCATCTAGTCCAACACCCCCCCCCCCCCCCACGCTTGAGCAGGGAGACCCAAACCCATTCTGGAAACATGGTTTACTTTGAAAGCAGAGGTGGGTCTTCCTTCTCAGGTCCCTTGGGGGGGTCTGGCTGTGTCCGGTTCCTTCGAGGGAGGGGAGGGGGGCAGGGGGAGGGCTTGTGAGCTATATTTGGGAGACTACTAGCTGTCCTCAAGTTACAACATTTCATTTAGTGGCCGTCCGAAGTTACAACGGCACTGAGAAAAGAGGAACGTAGTTCTGCCATTTTTCACACAACCCCTGAGAGTCAGAATTCAGGCGCTGTGCAACGGACTGGTACTTATGACAGTTTGCGACATCCCTTGGTGTGCGTGTGTGTGTGTGTTGTGTGTCACACAATCTCCTTTTACAATCTTCATCCATCTGGAAGCCAGATTCACTTAAGGCAGTGGTTCTCAACCTTTCTAATGCAGTTAATACAGTTCCTCATGTTGCGGTGACCCCCAACCATAAGTCTAGCGCCAATTCTCCCAATGGAGCTTGAAGCTGATTGGCAGGAAGGTCAGAGGGAGACCTCCACTGTAAACGTCTGATTGGTCGGATTGTAAAAATATGTTCCAGGGCGCCAGAATAGAAGCTTTAGTTGCTAACACCATGGGAAGTTTGTCTTTTCCCATGGTCTCAGGCGACCCCTGTGAAACGGTCATTTGACCCCCAAAGGGGTCCCGACCCCCAGGTTGAGAACCACTGACTTAATGACTTAACAATTGTTGTGATTCGTTTAACATTTCTGTGCCCCGAAAGGTTGTAAAATAGGGAAGGGCTCATTTAACGAACCGCCTCGCTTAGCCAGGGAATGTTTCAGCTCCGTTGTGGTCATAAGTTGACTCGAGGGAGGCTCCGTTGCTGTCTTTCCATCTCCGAGCCTTTTGTGGACTTCGATTCCCAGAATTCCCCTGCCAGGTTAGATGGGGCGAAAGGCCTGGATTGCCTAGGGAGGTTCAATTAAACCGATTGATCGCTGGGAGACTGAATCTCCCCAACTAAATCAATGTATTGGTAAAAGCTTGTACAGGAACCTTCTAAAGGAGGAGGAAGAGGAGGAGGAGGAAGGGCTCTTGGCACTCTCTGAGTTGGGCGGTTTTCTTGTGGACGTTTCATTACCCAACTAGGGAACGTCATCACTCTTGGAAGGGAGTATGGTTTGCTCTGTATTTATGTACAGTTCCTTTGATGCTGTCACCTAACTGAGTCATAAAACATCTCTTCCTCCTTCTAACTCACTTCCTTCTTTTCCTCTTTCTCCTCCTTCTAATTCTCTTCCTCCTTTTCTTCCTCCTCCTCTTAATTCTCCTCCTACTGCTTTTAATTCTTCTCTTCCTCCTCCTCCTCCTTCCTCCTCTTTTCAATTCTCCTCCTTTTCTTCCTCCTCTTAATTCTCCTCCTTCTAATTCTCTCCCCCCTCCTCCTCCTTCCTCCTCTTTTTAGTTCTCCTTCTTTTCTTCCTCCTCCTCCTCCTAATTCTCCTCCTCCTTTTCTTCCTCTTCCTCTTAATTCTCCTTCTAATTCTCCTCCTTTTCTTCCTCCTCCTCCTCCCTCCTCCTTTTAATCCTCCTGCTCCTCTTTCTAATTCCACTCCTCTTCCTTCTTCCTCCTCCTTTTAATCCTCCTCCTCCTAGTACTGATGTTCTTATTGGTAATGAAATGTCTGCCCAACCTTATGGAGCGCCAAGGATCCCACAGCCCCCCCCCCCCCCCCGGTCTCTTCTGTCTTTGGGCCGAATAGTTCTGAGCGTGGCTTTCGTCCCTACGCCAGGTCCTTTACCTTCAGCGCCATGAAAACGGAACAGGCGGAGTATATACATCCATCCCCCAGAGTTATGGGTGGGAGGTTCTCTTCAATGCACGGTGGGCTCTGCTCCCCCGAGATCTTGAGAGGCCACCCCAAACACAATGCCCTGATAGTCCCTTGGTTCGTGGTCCTTCCCGCCCGTTGCATTGCGAATGGGGGGATCCTAACGCCGTTGTCCTCTGGGTCTTTTGTCTTGTGTCGCCAAAGCAGAAGAGGTGAAGGCACCAGCTGAGGTTCCACCATCGGAAGACGCAGCTGCCCTTCCAGCCCCCAGCAAGGACCTTCCACCGAGTCCTGAGAAGAAGACCAAGGTGAGCATCCTCCTCCTACGCTCCCTGCTTCTGATAGGCTTGGTTTTCACCCCCCACCTTGCTTCTTCTAAGCTAGCGCTAAAGGTCTGTTCTTTGAGATGGCTCTTGAGAAGGAGACGCTCGCAACCCGTAGAACGGCCCGTCTCAACCTGGATAAGGCGAAGGTGTTCTGGACTTCCAAGTCCACTCTGGCTGGAATCCCTACATCTTCCATACATCTTCAAACTACCCAAGGTTGAGAAAGACTTCTGGAAGTTTATGGCGTTGAGGTGGACATCCATAACTTGGTAGCTGGGATATGGATAGACCCCCAGGGGTGGCTTCTAGTGCTGGCCTCCTACCAGTAGACCAGTAGAAATTTTTTTGATTTTTTCCCCGCCCCCTTCTGGGGTCTAGGCATATTTATCCCATCGCAGTAAATGAAGTTGAATGTGTATAATTTTAGAAGAGCTGTGCGTGCTTCTGCGTACATACACTTTATATAGTAGATAATTTGTATTTTTATGTGCCTGTGTGTATATACATATATACATACATAGAATTAAACAGTATATTTTGGATGCTCAGTAAAAGTAAGTAGAGGGGGAAATTGCATCTCTTTGAGGCGAGGAGAGGCCAGGCACCCTAACCCAGACCCTTGACGTGAGTGACGTCAAGTTGGCCACCTTTAAGCCAGTCACATGACATTTAAGCCATTCCCCCTGGTCACATGATCGTCAAGTCGCTCCCACCTGGTCACATGGCTGGCAAGCCACACCCACAGTGTGGTAAAAAAAAATTGTGAATGTTCTCAACAGTTTCTTCCTCCGCAGTGAGAAATTCACGCTGCTTGTGACATACGTCACTTACAGGCACCATTTTGAAACACAGCAAGCAGGAGAGGTAGTTTCATTTCAGCAGAGCAGGCAAACACAGAGAGGAGAGTGCAGACTGAGCCACGCCCAGCCTTAAGCTTCTCAGTTTCGATTCTCTGCACAGACTCAGATGGGGGTTAGCTCCCACTGGCTGACTCAGTTGCTATGGCTTATTCATTGGCTGACGTTGTTACCACAGCCCCTCCCAGTTAATGAACAAGTGCTTTTACAGACTTTTGACCCTTACTTCCTTCCGTTCCTCAGAGAGCCGATAATCCCGATTTTTAAAAAATTTCCACGGCTCTCCCTTCGATCTCAGAGAACAGAATCACGCCACCCTTATTTTAATTCTGAATTGGCTTTGAGTTGCGCCTGGATTTATTTATTTATTTATTTATTTATATTTTGCCTAATGTTCAATCTTTTTGTTTACAACGCCTGGCTTTTCTGTTTTTCTTTTTTTCGTTCCGTCTCTCTCTCTTTGTCGTCTCTTTTTGTTTTCTGTTCGGCTTTGCGGGCATGTTTCCATATCAAGCCTTTGGCCAGGGCGGGGTCAAAACCCACCCCAACAAAAGCCAAGCCCGGGATGCCTGGTGTTTCCCCCGCCAAGCGGCCGGGTTCAGCCACGCTGGGCACAAGCAAAAAAGCCGCCACCGCCAATCCCTCCGTGGCGGCACCCACGACCAAGCGCCCATCGTCCGGTGTCACACAACCCTCCAGTTTACCTCGCCAAGAGTCTAGAATAAAGGTAAGCAAGTGTTCACGCCACCTGGAAATTGCAGATAGTTTCTGGGGTGGAGACGGTGCCAGGAATGGGTCCTTCCCCCCCCCCCCCCTTCATAAGACATTCAAGATAGCAGTCACTGTACGGGGGTCGCCCAGAAAGTAATGCACCAAATTGTTTTCCCCCCATTGAACACAATGAAACTTGCACACAAGAAAGAAGGATGTTTCTTCTACACTCCCTGTTTTTCCACGTAATCTCCGTCCCGTTTTATAGCCTTCCTCCAGCGAGACACAAGGGCGTGGATGCCCTGTCGGTGCCACTCCTTGTTCTGTCCACGAAGCCATTTCTGCGCTGTGCCAATCACCTCCAATGGCCTCCCCCTCTGTGCCCGGCGACTAACCGTACTTCTGTCGACTGCAGATTCTCCGTAAACTGTAAACACAAACATTTGTGAATGTTCCCAACAGTTTCTTTCTCCTCGGTGAGAAACTCAATGAGGACACGCTGCTTGTAACGTGCGTCACTTACAGACGCCATTTTGAAACACTGCTGCAGCTACACTATCCGTCTGAAGAAAAGCAAAATTTACACACGCACTGCTGACCATTCAAATTACATATATTGAAAGTTTTGCATTCGTACCATTAGGCTGAGAAAAAAAAATGTGGTGCATTGCTTTCTGGGCGACCATTGTATGTAGAAAACACCTCTGGTGTCTTGGGGGAAGATATGCTGGCTAAAGAAGGGGCAGATAAAGGGGGAAGGAAAACACTTATTAGAGCAGTGGTTTTCAACCTTTTTTGAGCCGCGGCACATTTTTTACATTTACGAAACCCTGGGGCACATTGATCGGGGGGAGGGGGAGGGCTAAAAAAAGTTTGGACAAAAACATTCTCTCTCTCTTCCTCTCTTTCGCTCTATTTCTCTCTCCCTTGCTCTTTCTCTCCCTTCTTTCTCTCTCCATCCCTCTTTCTTTCTCTTCTGTCCTTCCTCTCTTTTTTGCTCTCTTTCTCTCTCTCTCTCCCTACCTCCCTCTATGTCTTTCTCTCTCTTTCCCTCCCTCTTTTTCTCTCTATTGCTTTCTTTCTCTCTCTTTCTCTCTTGCTTTCTTTCTCTTGTTCTCTTTCTCTCTCTCTTTCTTTCTCTCTCTCTCTTGCTCTCTTTCTCTCGCTCTTTCTCTCTCTCTCTTTCTTTCTTTCTCTCTCTCTTGCTTTCTTTCTCTCCTGCTTTCTTTTTCTCTCTGAGCTTCGCAGCACACCTGACCATGTCAAACGGTACACTAGTGTGCCGTGGCACACTGGTTGAAAAACAGTGTATTAGAGAGTCTCCCTAGTTTCTGAGGCTGCATAAGAGACAGCTTTCATCATATGTCTGCTGCTTGAGCAGGGGTTGGACTAGAACAGGGGTAGCAAAGTGGGCTCTTCTATGAGATGTGGACTTCAACTCCCAGAATTCCTGAGCTAGCATGAATGGCTCAGGAATTCTGGGAGGTGAAGTCCACAAGTCATAAGGAGAATCTCTAAAATAAGAGCTTTGAAAATGATGATAATTCCCAAAATGATGTATCTGTTTCAGGTACTGCTGGGGGAGGCTATCAGCATCCAAGTTTAGAGAGTGGGACAAAAAACTTAATTACTGGGTTGAAGAAGATAAGAGACCAAGAATAAGAAAACAGTGGTTAATAGCGAACAAAAAAGAGGGTGGATGGGGAATTCCTTGTTTGGAGGTGTATAGGGAAGCATTTCAAATTGAAAAATTAATGGAGTTGCAATTATTCGAGAATAAATGGGTGAAACTGGAAAAACAGATAAACGGGATGAAGAATAGAGAATTAATCTTTATAAAGTGGAATAGGAGCGACTTAAATAAACTAATAGGTCCCATGAAAGGGACTATGGAAATTTGAAAAAAATGGCAGGGGAAAATAGGATTATATAAATCAAAACTCATTGATTTATGTAATAAATAATAGATAATGAAATAAATTTAAATAGGGGTATAGGAGAGTTGAAGGTAAGAAGGATAACTTAAGATAGAACAGTTATATGAGAAGGAGGGAAGGCCAAGTAGAAACCGTATAGAATGTTGGTTGGGTAAGGGAAGATGGTTACAAACAAATGCAATATGTAAATATCTGAATGAAAGGGAGAATAAAGAAGCACTATTTAGGGAGGAGAGGAAATAGAGAAAATAATAAGAGAAAAAACTGAGGGTACCAAGGCGCAAGCAAGCAATATATATAAGATGTTAGTGAAGTCAGAGGGGGATGTGACCCAAGGATTGACTAAATGGTGGCAGAATGAGATACAAGTAGAGGCGCAAGAGATGGAAAATACAGTAGAGAATATAAGGAAAATCAAGAATACAAGAGCTAGGGAAATGAGAAGGAAAATATTACATAAGTGGTATTACACACCCGTTCAACTTGCACACTTTCAGCAGAACGTTAAAGGTATCTGTTGGCATGGGTGCCAAGATAAAGGAGTGTTTATGCATATGCTCTGGGAATGCCCAGTGGGGCAGAACTTTTGGCAAAAAGTGCAAGAGGATATTAATAGGATATTAAATATAAGATGGACGATTACTAAGGAAATGGCAGTATTAGTAAAAAGTAGTGAGATGGGAGAATACAGAGAAATAAAACAAGCAGCGATAGGAAGCGCTCAGGCGGTAATAGTCTTGGGGTGGAAAGACGCGACAAAATGGACAATGCAAAATTGGCCTAGGTATATGGTGGACCACATTCAATTTGAGATTATGGATAAAAGGATGAATTTGATGAATGAAACTGATTTGTAACAGCTGATGGGGCGATGGGACAAGGTAAGACGATATATGGCGAGTGGGATCCGAGACCAAGCTATAAGAAACAAGTTGGAATCACTCTATAATATGTAAAGAAATATTTCACTCTTGGGTTTAAATGATTTATACAAGAAATACCCCCAGCTGGTGGTGGGGTATGAGTGATTGTCTGGTGGTGGAATCACTGAGCACATGTTACATGTTATATGTTGTGTGTGTGTTTTATATTATAAAAATCAATAAAAATATTAATTTTTAAAAAAAGAAAAGAAAAATTGAGCTACTTGCCTAATCTGTTATCCTACTGAATCTTGTGGGTTCAGCACAAAACCTTAGAATGTGACTGTGCTCCTCAACAAATAATGGTGTCTATCATTGGTCCTTTTTGTGGCTATTCAAATAATGGGACTTAATCAACTGGAAAAAGAGTTCAAGCACCTATTTGAAAACTTAACTTGGTCGGCAAGCCCCTCCCACCTGGTCACATGACTGCTAAGCCCCTCCTACCTGGTCACATGAATATCAAGCCACTCCCACACGATAAACCACACCCACAACTCTATGTAGTTTAAAGCCTCTCAACCAGAAGGAACTTTTGGAGAACGTGAATGCGCTTCTTGTTCTGATGTGGTTCCCCCCCCACACTTACTAGGCAGCCGGTGTTAAGATCCCAGAGAAGAAGACCTCCCTTTCCAAGCCCCCTTCTGCGGGCTCTTCTCGGCTGAGTGCGAGGACCACTTCAGCCACTTCTAAGCCTACAGCAGCCACCCTTGAGACGTCGTCCAGCCCGAGGACTGCACTTGGTTTGACCCAGAAGAAACCCTCCAGTGAGTCGTCCCTGGGGGAGCCTGGGAAATTCTGGGGAGGGGGCGTTTTTATGGACGGAGGGGTGGGAGGTGGGGCCGTCTCAGTAGGGCATTGGAGGTTGAAGGAGGCTATGTGGAGAGTTGGGTTGGTCTCTGGGGCCCTCAGGATTGGGGATGGGGTTTGACGCAGAATGGAATTGCAAAAGAATAGCCCTTCCTTCCTTCCTTCATTCATTCATTCATTCATTCATTCATTCATGCCTCCTTTGTTCGTTTGTTCCTTCCTTCTTCCCACTTTTGTCTCCTTCGTTCCTTCTTCCTGCTTTTGTGTCTCCTTCCTTCCTTCCTTCCTCACACCGTCGTGTCTCCTTCGTTCATTTGTTCCTTCTTCCCACCTCTGTGTCTCCTTCGTTCTTTCTTCCCACTTTTGTGTCTCCCTTCCTTCCTTCCTTCCTTCCTTCCTTCCTTCCTTCCTTCCTTCCTTCCTTCCTTCCTTCCTCACACCGTCGTGTCTCTTTCGTTCATTTGTTCCTTCTTCCCACCTCTGTCTCCTTCGTTCTTTCTTCCCACTTTTGTGTCTCCCTTCCTTCCTTCCTTCCTTCCTTCCTTCCTTCCTTCCTTCCTCCCTCCCTCCCTCCCTCCCTCCCTCCCTCCCTCCCTCCCTCCCACCTTCATGTCTCCTTTATTCATTTGTTCCTTCCTTCTTCCCACTTTTGTGTCTCCTCCCTCTCTCCCTCCCTCCCTTCCTCCCACCTTCGTATTTCCTTTGTTCATTGGGTAAGTTTTTCCTTTATTTTCCTTTATATGCACAATTTGTGTGACTTTTGAGGGTATCATATAGCTTAAAAAGTTGATGTGATAGACAAAAACTGTGGTTATTTTTGGATCCAGAGGCCAAAAGTTAGTTGAAAACAATTCACAGATTTAAGACAACGAAATATGATAGAAGATACACAGGAAAGAATGAATCAAATGATTGTTTACTAATGAAAGATGAGGTATATCAATTGGATTATGAATTAATTTAATTACTATTAATAATTTGTTCTCTAATACAATTGATTATTAACAACTAATAACGTTATTATAATGGAATTAATATGAAAAGTTACATATGCTAACAATACGAAAAACTGCAAAAATTAGGAAAGATGTAAGCAAAAACAACTTAGTAAAGAGAGAGTAAAGTCATCTCTCTTGTTTTTAATGTAAAGATTTTCATGTGTTTCTTTTTTTCTTTTTTCTCACTTATGCATATTTATGAATGTACTGTATATTTGTAAATAAATTTTTTTCTAAAAGAAAAAAAGAAATCGCTGTTCTCCAGTGTAGTTGTATTAGTAGTAATAATATTACTACTACTTACTACTACTAATAACAACAGCAACAAAACAACAATAATAATAGATAATGAATGCAATGTATATTTGTAAATAATATTTTTCTAATGAAATAAATGAAAACATAAAAATAAATCGCTGGTCTCCAGTGTAGTACTACTATTACTACTACTACTACTACTACTACTATTAATAATAATGATAATAATAACAATAATAATAATGACAACAATAACAAAAACAAAAACAATAACAAATAATGAATGTAAGGTATATTTTACATATATATTTTATATATATGTAACGTAAATAATTTTTTTCTAATAAAAAGTGAAAAAAATAAAAAATAAATCACTATTCTCTGGTGGTGTAGTAGTAGTAGTACTACTACTACTACTAGAATAAAATAGAATAGAATTTTTTATTGGCCATGTCTTTGGTGCAGATGCTCTCAGTGTACATAAAAGAAAATATACATTTGTCAAGAATCTTGTGGTACAACCCTTAACGATTGTCATAGGGGTCAAATAAGCAATGAAGAAACAATCAATATTAATAAAAATCTTAAAGATACAAGCAACAAGTTACAGTCATACAGTCCTAAGTGGGAGGATAAGGGGGTGATAGGAAGGATTCATTCATTCATTCATTCATTCATTCATTCATTCATTCATTCATTCAATTTTTATTCCGCCCTTCTCCTTAGACTCAGGACGGCTTACAACATGTTAGCAATAGCACTTTTTTAAAACAGAACCAGCATATTGCCCCCACAATCCGGGGTGAGAAAAAACTAGTAGAAATAGAAGTGCAGACTTAGTAAAAAGTCTGACAGTGTTGAGGGAATTATTTGTTTAGCAGAGTGATGGCTTTCGGGAAAAAAACTGTTCTTGTGTCTAGTTGTCTTGGTGTGCAGGGCTCTGTAGCGACGTTTTGAGGGTAGGAGTTGAAACAGTTTGTGTCCAGGATGCGAGGGGTCAGTCAATATTTTCCCCGCCCTCTTTTGGACTTGTGCAGTCTACAGGTCCTCAAGGGAAGGCAGGTTGGCAGCCATTGTTTTGTTCTGCAGTTCTGATTCACCTCTGAAGTCTGTGTCAGTCTTGTTGGGTTGCAGCACCAAACCAGACAGTTACAGAGGTGCAGATGACAGACTCAGTGATTCCTCTGTAGAACTGTATAATAATAATAATAACAACAACAACAACAACAACAACCGTATAATAACAATAACAACAACAACAACAACAACAACAACAACAATAATAATAATAATAATCAAAAGCAGGATGGAAGTCAACCAATATTGTTCTCTCTTGCGTTGTGCAGCCGTCAAGGCAGAAAGCAAAGCCGCCGATGCGAAGAAGGTCCCGGCAAAGTCACCAACAGGTAATTGCCCGCTCGGATTCGTTCCTCCAATGTCTTCCTTCCTCCGTGGGACGTTGCTGTCCTCCTCACCTTCCTCTTCCTCTTCCCTCCTTGTAGCCGAGCCGAGCCGTCCCAGGAGTGCCCCAGCCTTCACCAACTCTACTGCTGCACCGTTGAGCCTCGCGGGCACCCGTCCCAAAGTGAAACCCGTGGCTTCCAGGTCTATGGGGACGGCGGGCGTCACGGCCGAAGGCAAGAAGTCATCCATGTTACCCAAGGCGGCTGCCCCTAAAACCAGCCAAACCACCCAGCCCAGCCGACCCTCCACCACAACCCCCACCCAGGACCTAAAGAACGTGCGGTCAAAGATCGGCTCCACCGACAATATGAAGCACCAGCCGGGCGGAGGAAAAGTGAGTTGTTCTCCTAGGGGAACCATGGTCGATCCAAAGAGATTCAGAGGGGGCTCCTCAACCCGGGAGACTTGCAGGGGTTCCACCATCCTGGTTTGGAAGTATGGAGGGCAGATTAATTAGTCGGTCACATGGGGAGAAAGAGAGAGACAGACAGAGACATAAAGATAGAGATAGACACATATATAAAGAGACAGAAACAGAAAGAGAAACAGAGATAGAGAGACAGAGACATGAGAGAGAGAGACAGCCAGACAGATAGAGACAGAAACAGAGACAGAAAGAGAGATAGAGACAGACACATATATAGAAAAAGAGACAGAAACAGAAAGAGAAACAGATAGAAAGACAGAGACATGAGAGACAGACAGACAGACAGAGACAGAAACAGAGACAGAAAGAGAGAGAGATAGATAGACACATATATAGAGAAAGAGAAAGAAACAGAGATAGAGAGACAGAGACATGAGAGACAGACAGATAGAGACAGACACATATATAGAAAAAGAGACAGAAACAGAGATTTAGAGACAGGCATGAGAGAGAGGGAGACAGAGACAAATAGAGACAGAAACAGAGAGATAGACATAGATAGAGAAAGAAACAGACATAGTGATAGAGAGACAGAGACATGAGAGAGAGATAGAGAGAGAGACAGAGACAAAGACAGAAATAGATAAAGACAGAGAGACAGATAGAGACAGAAACAGAGAGAGAGACAGATAGAGATAGATAGAAGGAAAGAGACAAACAGAAACAGACAGAGATAGAGAGGGGGCAGAGACAGACAGAAACAGACAGAGATAGAGAGGGGGCAGAGACAGAGAAAGACAGAGAGAAACAGAGACTGATAGAGAGAGAGAGACAGAGATACAGACAGACAGACAGACAGAGAGAGATACAGAAACAGGGACAGAGATAGAAAGAGACACAGAAACAGACAGACAGAGAGACAGAGACAGACAGAGAGACAGAGAGAGAGAAAGAGACAGACATAGACAGAGAGAGAGACAAAGACAAAGAAAAACAGAAAGACAGACAGAGAAAGAGACAAAGAGAGACAGAGAAATAGAGACAGAAAGAGAGAGATAGAGACAGAGAGACAGGCAGATGGAGAGAGACAGAAACACACACACACAGAGAGAGAGACAGAAATAGAGAGATAGAGAGAGACAGAGAGAAATGAGAGACAGAGACAGACGGAGAGACAGAAAGAGACACACACAGAGAGAGAGACAGAGAGGAGGAGGTTACCTCTCTCTAGATATGAAGGATCCACTCTCGTCGAGTGGTCTTTTGAGATCTACACAGGTTCACTGTGGGTCTCGGAAGAGGGGAATCTCAACTCAAAGGTGGTCTGGGGTCAGCTAACCAGCTCGGTGGCCGAGGAACCGAGAGAAACTTTTATCGTCTCGATAACTTTCTGGAGGGCCACAACTTCTCCGCCCCTGCAGAGGGCTTATTCGTGGGAACATCTCCAGCCTACCTGGTCTTCTCCCAGTCATTCCCAACTCTTCCGTCAGAACACCCGGTTGAGTTGTGGCAAACGTCCCTCTTGTGTAAATCAAGCTTTTCGAATGCTGGGTTGTTTGTGGGCACCTATAAATGATCTCCTCAAACCTTCCTGGATTGCTTTCATTTGGGGGGGGGGGGGGATGTGGTGGGAGCCAGCCTGGTTTCCTTAAACCCTAGTTTGATGTCCCCTTTCTCTAGTTTTGAATGAGTTTGCGAAGTAACCCTGGTGGTGATCAAGGATATCTGAATTTTGATCCTATGTCCATATCTGCCATAGTCATAAGTGTAAGAAACAGTCATAAGCCCTTTTCCCCCACTGCTGTTATCGCTTCAAGCGGTCACTAAATAAGTCCAGGACTGCCTGAAACATAGGAAAAATGTCCACCTTCGCCAAGGTGGATGCAAAGGCAGTCCTTGACTTACAACCATTCATTTAGCGACCAAAGTTAAAGCAGCACTGAAAAATACAGTCCCCACACCTATGACCGGTGTGACTCACTCTTCCTCCACAGCATCCCCATGCTCACATGAGCTTTGGAACTAGCATGTATTTACGACAGTTGCGACCTCCCGCAAAGCCACACATGAACGGGTTACGGCAGATTCGCTTAACGGCCGTGTGACTCGCTTAACGACAGCCAGGGATTCGCCTCAAAGCCCCGGTGAAAAGGTCGTGGTGTGGGATGCTCTTCGCCACCATCTCGCTTGGCCACAGAAACAGTCCCCTCCCCCCCCTTGCAGTCGTAAGTCCAAGGACCCCCTGCGATCTTCGCTGTGGCTCGAGCAGCTTGTTTTATTTTGCAGTTCTGATGATCTGAAAACGCCTAACTTTACCTCCCGTTTTAGGCCAGACTAGAGGCAGAGTCCACTCTCCGAAAATCTGATTCCAACCTGGTTCACAAAACCTCTCCCAGTAAAACAAACACTACAAAAGAGGGGCTTGCAAAGTCACCCAATGGGAAAGTGAGTCCTCTTTTTGACTTCTGGCACTTTGGGAGAGGAGAGAGCTGCCTCCTCTCCTAGACTCTCTTCTCCTGGTAGTCCTTGGCTTACGACCTTTCCCTGAACGACCGCCCAGAAGTTCCAGTGGCACCAAAAAAGAGAGCCACTTGCCATAGTTTGCCTTTAATCTCCCTAGACACTTGATCCAAATTCTGACGCTTGAACAACTGGTATGTATAGTGGCAGCGTCCCAGGGGGGGACTTTCCAACCAGCAGCATCTGTGGGGGGAGCCCAGTTCCCTTAAATACTGTGCGGCTCATTTCATAATGGTTGGCTAAGCGGTGAGAGGTTGTTGAGTTGGGGCCAAAACTCCCTCCTCTGGCATCCTGCTTAACAACAGGAATTGTGGTCGTAAGTCGAGGACTACTTCGATTTTTATTTTTTCCATCTTCTTACACTCTTTCTCCTTTGAGTCACTTTTTCTTCCTCTCTGACTTGAGTTCACCTCAGGGTCTTTTTTCGGAGACACTCTGCTTCTGCACGATGCTTTTCAGAGGGGGCAGCGTTGCTGGCAAACATGGGTCTCTGAGTAGAGGTCTTGCAGTTGGCTGGGGAAGGAGCTGAGGGGTTTGGGAGGCTGGGGATCCTCATCCAGAAAGAAGAGGAAAGGCATTGCTGTCCTTCTGGCTGTTGGTTCTGATGTAATGTCAGCCTTGTTCATCCCATACTTTATTAAGTATACTTTATTAAGTCCAAAAAAACCTGGTTACGAGTCCAGGTCTCTCTATCATGGCCTGTAGGAAGATGGTGGTGGTGGGATTATAACTCCCAGAATTCCCTAGCCAGGATGCTCAGGGTTTAAATAGACGATGTCTTTTGGATGCAAGTTAGCCAAAAAGGCATTTGACAGCATAGTGTGTAGTTAGGCCTTTAAAGAAACATTTACCACACTAAGCTGTCAAATGCTTTTTTGGCTAACTTGTATCCAACAGGCGATGTATGACCAGCTCCTGAAACCCACACAAGAGACTTGATTCCTTTCCAAAGGATTTCTTAAGGATCCCCCCCTTAGAGAGGGGGAGGCCCTTTGCAGAGAGCCAGAGCATTTTTGAGGTGCGGGGTGTGTGTGCATCCTAAGTGAGCTGCTTTGCAGGACGTGCTGCTTTTAACTAATCCTCCTTTTTTTTTTCACTGAGTCCGTGGCTCCTTTTTTTCTCCTCTTCTTCCTCTGTCTCCTCCTTCCTCCTTTTCTTCGCTGACTCCTTTGCTTCCTACTCCGTACCCACATTCCTTCACTGGGTCTCTAGCTCCTTCATCCCCTCCCCCTCTTAATTCCTTCTTCTTCTCTCATTCTCTTCCTTCTCCTGGTTTTCTTCACTGAATCCTTTTTTCTTCTGTTGTTTCCTTTGTCTTCTCCTCCTCTTTCTTTTCCTCCTCCACCTCTCCTTCGCTGAATTCATGGTTCCTTTGTTTTTTCTCATCCTTCCTCTTGTCTACCACTCCTCCTCTTCTCTTTCTCCCCCTCCTTACCTACATTCCTTCACTGTGTGGCTCCTTTATTTTTTCTTCTTTTCCTTTTGTCTCCTCCTCTTCTTTATCCTTCTGATTTCCTTCACTGACTCCCTGACTCCCTCATTTTTTCTCTTCTCCTGCTTATCTCCTTCCTCCTCTCTTCCTTCCTGTCTCCTTTTCCTTCTCTCCTTCCCCTGTCCCTATCTCTTCCCTGTCCGTGTCTGGTCCTCCCTAACATCCACTTGCACTGTTGTCTGTCTTGTCCCTCCGTTTGTTGTGTGACTCCAAGAGCGAGAAAGAGAGACAGAGAAAGAGAGAGACAGTGACAGAGGAAAAACGAGGGAGAGAGCGGGAGGGAGGGAGGAAGAGAAAAGAGAGACAGAGGAAGGGGGAGGGAGTGAGAGAGAGAGAGAGGGAGAGAAAAGAGAAACAGACATAAAGAGAGAAGAAGAGGAAAACAGACAGAGAAAGAGGGAGGAAGAGTGAGAGCTAGGAAGAGAAAGAAAAAAGAGAAGGGAAGAGAGGCAGGAAGAGACAGACTAAGAGAGGGAGAAAGAGAGAGAGAGGAAGAGGACAGACGGAGAAAGCCAGAGAGGAAGAGGAAGACACAAAGGGAGAAAGAAGAAAAGAGAAAGAAAGGAAGAGAAAGACAGACAAAGAGGGGAAAAGAGAGAGAGGAAGAGAAAAGAGGAAGAGAAAGACAGACAAAGTGAGAAAGAGAGGAAGAGAAAGAGAGGAAGACCAAGAGGGAGAAAGAGAAAGAAGAGAAAGACACAAACGGAGAAAGAGAGGAAGAGAAAGACAGACAGAGGGAGAAAGAGAGGAAGAGAAAGAGGGAGAAAGAGAAAGAAGAGAAAGACACAGAGGGAGAAAGAGAGAAGAATAGAAAGACAGACAAAGAGGGAAAAAGAGGAAGAGAAAAGAGGGGACGAGAAAGAGAAAGAAGAGAAAGACACAAAGAGGGAAAAAGAGAGAGAGGAAGAGAAAGAGGGAGAAAGAGGAAGAGAAAGACAGAGGGAAAAGGAAAGAGATGAAGAGAAAAGAGGAAGAGGAAGACACAAAGAGGGGGGAAAGAAAGAGAGGAAGAGAAAAGAAAAAGGGAGAAAGAAAGAAGAGAAAACAGGGAGAGAGGAAGAGAAAGACAGAGAGAGAGGAAGAGAGACATAAAGAGAGAAGAGAGCGAGTGAGAGAGACAGCAGAGGAGAGAAAGAGACAGAGACAGAGAGAGAGAGATAAACCTAATCAGTCCTTTTTCCCTTTGTGTCCTTCTTTCCATCTCTGTTGATATTCCAGGTGCAGATTCTTTCAAAAAAAGCGAACTACACCCACGTCCAATCTAAATGTGGATCAAAGGACAATATTAAACATGTCCCTGGAGGTGGGAATGTAAGTACACCAGGACCTGAGAGCCGTTGCCGTCTTCTTCCTCCTGACTAACTCTTCTTCCTCTTCCTCCTCCTCCTCCTCTTCTTCCGTGTGCTCAATTCGACTCTGGAGTTGTCCTACCTCTGTATGTATATCTCTGTGTGTGTGTGTATGCGCGTGTGTGTATGTGTGTGTATTTCTCGGGTGTGGGGGGGAGAGGTGGACCTTATCTCTGTTCTCCCCCCACCTGCATCTCGGGGTGGGGGAAAGAGGAGCAACATCTGGATTTGGGTAGGTTACGATCAAGACCAAGCTGAAAACTTTGAGGATTTCTATGGGTTGTTTAGTTTTTTCCTTAGGGTGGTGGGCTACCTGGGAAGTGGATGAATAAATGGGGGAGGGTGGGGGGGAGATGACGGACAGAGAGATGAATGGATGATAGATAATACCCGTAGAGGTGGTAGCGGAGGTGGCTTTTTCCCAGTTTGAACTGGTCCTAACAGAACAGGTAGCGGGAATTTCTCCTCTACCAGCTGAACCAGGAGCGCTGGCTGGCTGGCCACACCCACTGAACTGGCCACGCCCCACTCTAATGGCTCCCACGGCACCACCATTTTGGTTTTGGCTTCTCTGCATGCGCAGAAACTGAATTTCTGGCACTGCACATACACCTGTGTACCTGTGTTGTTACGGAGCGCACAATGTGTGGCGCGGCAGGAAGCAAACCAGCGGCGAGATAAGTTAGAACCAGGGGTGGGTTCCTTCCTACTCCGCTCTGATATTGGCCTGCCGATTACGCAATTTTGGTGCGACGGCTCCGGTGCGGTCTTTCCTGGTCTGTTTCTTTTGTTCCCTCCTAATTTTCCGGGATTTTTCGGCTCTCTAAGGACGCGCAGAAGGAAAACCATCTCTTTGCACATGCCCAGAAGCAAAATTGCGCTAGGGGGCGTGCATGCGCTAGTAAAACATTGCATTGCGCACGCAGCGCACAGTAGGTAAGAGGAACCCACTCCTGGGTGGTAGGTATGTAGATAGGTAGGTAGACAAGTGATGGATGGGTGGATGGTAGGATGGGAGGTAGACAGACAGACAGACAGAGATCGAAATAGAGAGAGATCCACGGACGGACAAATGGATGGATGGATTATAGCCAGCTGATGGATGGATGACAGATGATGGATAGAGAGATGAACGGATAGAAGGGTGGATGGAGGGATGATGGATGATAAACTTGGATGAATAGAAAGAAAGGGATAGTACATGTACAGTGGTACCTCTACCTAAGAAGGCCTCTACTTAAGAACTTATCTAGATAAGAACCAGGTGTTCAAGATTTTTTTTTGCCTCTTCTTAAGAACCATTTTTTACTTAAGAAACCGAGCCCGGAAAAATTTCCCAGAAAACTTGAGAGCGGTTGTCTCCCAGAGTGTCTGGGTGCGGAAAGGCAAAAGGAGGCGCTTTGCCCCGGCCGGATCAAATTGGCTTCAGCCAAACCAAGGAGTCACCACAGTGAAGGAAAGGTGCCAGCTACAAATCGAGCAAGCAAGAGGAGAGGGCAGCCCTTCAGCATGGGAAGGAAGGGGAAGCAGGTAGCAACAGCAACCGCCTTTCAGTCAAAGGAGCGGGAGGTTCCCCCCTCTTGCCCACCTGGGTTTCTCTCTCTGGCGCAGTGTATGGGAGGCAGCCTTGCGCCAGGGATATGGGAGGCGCGTGCTCCTCCTCGCCGTCCCAGAGTCCCTCTTTTTTAATTTTAAGCCTTAAAGTTTTGGATATTTTTGATTCTCCTCACCTCACCTTCTTCTTTCGGCAGCGACTGTCCTCCACCTCTTCTTCATCCTCCTCCCCCCACCCAAATTCCGAGCTTTTATTTCTTTCCTAGTGGGTTTGCATGCATTATTTCCTTTTACATTGATTCCTTTTGGAAAAATTGTTTCTACTTACAAACTTTTCTATTTAAGAACCTGGTTGCGGTACGAATTAAGTCCTTAAGTAGAGGTACCACTGTCTAGAGATTGATGGATGGATGGATGGATAGATATAGATAGTCATTGGATTAAATCTATAGAGTGACAGAAAGGTAACATGTATGACTGATAGATGATAGAATAGATATATAGATGATATAGATGGATAGAGGGATAGATGAATAAATGACAGATGATAGATGGATAGAGATGATAAATAGATAATAGCATGATGCATAGATGATTATATCTATCCATCTATCTATCTATCTATCTATCTATCTATCTATCTATCTATCTATCTCACTTCTGCACCCCCTCCTCATCTCACCTAAGTGGCAGTTTCCAATAAGATGCAGAGAAGGACAAAGTTAGGAAAATGATGGTGAATTGTTGGAAAACCATGAATTTACCCTGGAAAACTAGAAGGCATATGAAAGAACATCAAGATATCTCCATCTTGATGTTCTTTGGCATAGTTGGGAAGGAGTCAGTGGTTTCCCCACCCAGCTGGATTTTCAAAATGGGGTCTGAACAACCTATATCCATATAATTGAGTGTGAGTTCTGTTTCTAGTCTACTCCAAAGGGGTGGTGGTGACGGCAGGGGTCCCTAAGCAGAAGATAACCTCGGGGTACCTAAGTGGAGAATGTTTTGTTTTTCCAATGCTAGCTTGTATTTAAGAAGGGAGCTGTGATTTAGGATAATTTTTGGGGGGAAGGGCGGTATGGTGGAAGAAGACGCTGCCTACCTTAAGCCATTGATCAAGGAGTAAGGAGTCCCACCAAACCATGAATTATGGACCCTTGGTGTGGAAACCCACCCAGGTCAAGGCAGCTAAATAGTATTTTGGGTATCCTACCACTTCTGTGCCCTGGAGACTCTGGTTCCACAATGCTGCTTCTTTGGAGAAGGGGCCCTTGTTGACATCCACCAAAGATCTTGAGATGCTACCTGGTTGACCAGGATCAGGCCAGACATGGTTCGTTTCGGTCAAGCACCTTCCTAATTCTTGTGTCATGGGGACAGTAGCAAAGGGAGCTGCTGATCTGTTGAAGATCTATGTTTTACAAGTTGGGGGCAGGGTGTCCAACAGGGATCTTCTGCCAGGTAGAATGGATGCTTCTGATGGGGGAGGATTTGTCCCTTCTGCAGTTGGGCCTTGTGCTCACCTCCAAAGCATGGCCCCTTCCTCCTGACCAGATTACACAGACCACAACAGACAGAATAGCACTTCAGTCGGTCTTGTCCAAAGTTGGCCACTTGAAGAACTGAGCACTTCAACTCCCACAATTCCCTGGGCAATGTTGCAAGAGATACCAGAGAAAAGATGGATGGAAGATCTAGAGATCATAGAGAGATGGACAGACTGATAGATAGATAAACATGGATGGATGAGTGTGTGTGTGTATATTTATACATATATAAAGATACATACAGACTGCAATGATATAAGATATAGATGAGAGAGAGATACAGTATAGTGATAGTTATAAGAGAGAGTGATAAAGATAGAATAATACGGTGATAAAGAGAGATAACCAATAGATGATTGATTATTTGAGATAGATAGATAGACAGACAGACAGACAGACAGACAGACAGACAGACAGACAACTGGTAGATTATTGATTGATATAGGTAGATAAATTGATTGATTTAGATAGATGACAGATTGATTTAGATAAATAGGATAGATAGATAGATAGATAGATAGATAGATAGATAGATAGATAGAGTGATTAATTGATTGGTTTAGATTAATGGATTGAGATAGATAGATAGACACAGACAGACAGACAGACAGAGTGATTAATTGATTGATTTAGATTAATGGATTGATAATAATAGACAGACTGACACAGACAACCAGTTGCTGATTGATTGATTGATTTATAGATATTGGTAAATAATTTGATAGGTTGATTTAGATTGATTGGTTTAGATAGATAGATGATAAATTTATTGATATATAGGCTTGCTTGCTTGAGATAGATAGACAGAAAGAAAGACACAGATAGATGAGAGAGAGAGAAAGAGCAATGATATAGACAATAGAATGATAGATAAATATTAGACAGACAGGCCCCTCGATTGATTGATCCTCACTCCATCCACCCATCCATCCATCTCTCTTAGCCCGTCTCTGCATGGGTCCCAACAGCCGAGGTGGGATGGATGGAGTTGACCTTGAATTCTTTTGAGTTTGAAGTCCATGGATCTTCCAGTGGCCAAAGCTGAGCATCACTGCCTCGCTGACCTCTTCGGTCCCCTCTGTAAATAAGAGCGAGATAATGCACTTTTGTCTGTGACCGGCCTCTCATTCCGGGTGGAACCTGCTCTTTTTTCAGATGAAACCCATCTTCAAGGGGCCTCTTTCAAGGTCTAGCATCTACCTTCACCTTTGGTAGATGCCCAAAGGCGGCTCCTTTCCTGGGACTTCCTGGAGCCCACTTTTAACCACCATTCCAGGGAGATGTCGGCTACTCCCAAGCATGTCTGTTTCTTTGTCCTGATTTGGCGAATTTTGCTATCCTTTTTTCTTTCTGTCCCTCTTTCTTCCTCTCTCACTAGAACTTCTTCACCCCTTCTCCGAAACATAATAATCACAATCACCAATCAATTCTAGACTATCTCCAGATTTATGTGCCAAAGCGATTTCCTTTCGTTTCTTCCGGTCTCGTTCTAGATCTGTCTCCTCTAGGAAGCTCCTTGGATCTTCTTCCTTTTTCTTGCCACTGTCCGTCCTTCCTTGCTTCTCCATTGTCCGCCAATCAGTCTGTCCCATCTGCTCAACTCACGGAGTAAAGTATCTATTGTTTTCAGGTCCAAAATGTCCCCAAGCCAGCTTCAGGCAACAAAGGCCAGCCATCGACCAATCCCAAACCCAGCCGGAGTTATACCAATGTGAGTAGAACCGCTAGACTTGGCCAAGTGACTTTTTTTTTTTAATGTTATGGAGTTTCTTTTCTGGCTGACCGGATCAATCAATTAGAAAGCTAACCCATACATGCTGGAAACATTGATCGAGGCAAAAGGATTATTATTTACACAAAGTCCAGCAAGAAATAAGTGAATTCTAAGACATTTCAGGCTGACAGCATTTCCATCTGGGATGCACGCCAGCTTAAGTCATAAATCTTCCCTAATGAGGTGTCTCTGGTATTTATCACAGTCTCCCAAGGCTCCATCTTCGTGATGAACGTTGCTTGCTATACCTCTTCTTCCATCAGCCTGTCCTATATAATAATAATGATAATAATTAATAATAATTAATAATATTTAATAATAATATTTAATAATAATATTTAATAATAATATTTAATAATAATAATATTTAATAATAATGATGATAATAATAATAATAATAATAATGATGACTCAAAATACCATTGACTAATAAAATAATTTCAATACCGACATTTAAAATAAATAAATAAATAAATTAACAAATAAATAAATAAAAAACAAAAATTTGATTAGAACCTGATTCCGACAACTAATTACTTACCTTATTCTATACTAACCGAGTTACACCTTTCCTCTTTTCCAATATTTATATAAATATATTTTCTTTCCTTTTTCCTTTTTTATTGATATATTACTGTTACACCCATTAACATATTACTACACCATGTCGTATCTCCTGATAACGTCTGCTACTTAGGCAGATCCTCCCCACTCCCTTCCTTATTATTTAACTTTTTTCTTCTTTTTTTTTTTACTCCTTATATTTTTCCCCCACAAATACTTTATACAATCATAAATCTATTTTCCTAACTACCTTTCTACAAATATGTCTCTTACTATCCTTATCACTAGTTATTACCTTTATAGCTTTTAAATAATAGGATAAGTTAGACAAATGAGGTATTGATAGTAATAAGATATAAATGTGAACATTGAATTTTTGTTACAATGTAAGATATATACTTTGAAATACAATACCATGTAATAAATACCCTCATCCCTTTTTAAATTTATGTACCCCTCCTTCCCCTTCCCCATTTACCCTTTGTTAATTAATAAACTTTATTTAAATAATAATAATAATAATAATAATACAGCAAGCCACATACACAACAGACAGTAGACAATACACACACTTAGCTAAAACACAACTAATAAAACCACAAACCTTGTTAAAACCATTCCCAACATCTCCAGTGTCCTCCCCTCTTGCTGATCCCCAGAACAAAGATGTTTCAATCTGCCGAATGAAAGTGGAATGTCTTTAGTGCCTTGCGGAAGTGGAGAAAATTCTCCTCTACCCAAGCTCTAAGGGAAGACTGTTCCACAGACATGGGGCCAGCTCTTGAAAGCCCCTGCAATTTTGATGTTGCTTTACGTGTCTGTGGAACAGTCAACCGACCCTTCCCTGCCGAACGTAGGTCCCTCGGTGGTGTATACCAAGATAAATAGGTCCCCAAGTAATTTGGTGTGTTTGAGCACAGGGCTCAAAAATATATATATTGGCAGGGTGTGGCTAAATGTCCCATAGATCTAATCAATGCCTAGACCCCTCTTCTAGAGAGATATTCATGCCTGGCTATCATTCTTCTGTCCCTCGCATCCAAGAGAAAGTCCTCTAAGTCCCCATCGTCCTCTGACTCAGACAATACTCTAATGGATTCTACAGTCTCTGGTGGCTCCCCAGTCTCCAATTCCCCCTCAGACTCATAAGGCAAGAACACTGGCCTGTGATATCAGTACTCCTCCGTCTATTGGTCCTCAAAATCCATAACCAGCTGAAACGGACGTGAACCACTTACAACAGTTTCGACTTTCTTTTGAGTGTCATAAGAGGTCCTTGGCCAAGTGACTTGATGTTTCGGAGTTTCTACATTCATCCAGGTTGATAGGACGTTGTTGGTCAAGTGGCTTTTGATGTTTCCACCTTCTTCCAGTGCACTGGACATCCTTGGCCAAGTGACTTGACGTTAGGGAGTTTCTACATTCATCTAAGTTGATACGACGCTGTTGGTCAAGTGGCTTTTGATGTTTCCACCTTCTTCCAGTGCACTGGACATCCTTGGCCAAGTGACTTTTGATGTTATGGAGTTTTCACCTTCTTTGAGTGTCATAGGACGTCCTTGGCTAAAAAACTTTGTAATGTTGTGGAATTTGTACTTTCATCCAGCTTCATAGGATGTTGTTGGCCAAGTTACTTTTAACGTTATGGAGTTTCCACCTTCTTCCAGTGTCACATGACCTTCTGCAGTCTCGGGGGAACAATGGCTGTCCCATCTTGTTCATTTTTGAGGTTCTCCCACTATCAGAAGGTGACTGTCCCAAAATAGGAGAGCTTGACTTGTGGAGAAGCATTATCTCCTGGGGCACACATGCGGGTTATTCTTCAAGTCATAAGGTCTTTGGTGTTCTCTGAGCTTGGTGGTTTCCTTTCGTGACCCAACTATGGAACATCATCAGTGCTAGGAGGGAAAGGGAGGGTTGTTCTCTGTTTATGTAGAATAGAATAGAATTCTTTATTGGCCAAGTGTGATTGGACACACAAGGAATTTGTCTTTGGTGCAGATGCTCTCAGTGTGCATAAAAGAAAAAGATACATTTGTCAAGAATCGTGGTACAACACTTAATGATTGTCATAAGGGTCAAATAAGCAATGAAGAAACAATATTAATAAAAATCTTAGGATGCAAGCAACAAGTTACAGTCCATACAGTCATAAATGGGAGGAAATGGGTGAAAGGAATGATGAAAAAAATAGTAGAATTGAAGTGCAGACTTAGTAAAACGTTTGACAGTGTTGAGGGAATTATTTGTTTAGTGGAGTGATGGCATTTGGGGAAAAACTGTTCTTGTGTCTAGTTGTCTTAGTGTGCAGTGCTCTGTAGTGATGTTTTAAGGTTAGGAGTTGAAACAGTTTGTGTCCAGTTTATGTGAGGGGGTCAGTAAATATTTTCCCCGCCCTCTTTTTGACTTGTGCAGTCTACAGGTCCTCAATGGAAGGCAGGTTGGCAGCCATTGTTTTTTCTGCAGTTCTGATTCTCCTCTGAAGTCTGTGTTGGTCTTGTTGGGTTGCAGAACTAAACTAGACAGTTATGGAGTGGCTGTGGGTTTTGCCTCCCAAGGACAAATCCATCTGTCCGTCTATTACTCTGGGGGTGGAATTACTGACCCCCTCAGAGAGGGTTCGCAACTTGGGCGTCCTCCTCAATCCATAGTTCACATTAGAGAAACATCTTTCAGCTGTGGCGAGGGAGGGGCGTTTGCCCAGGTTCACCTGGTGCACCAGTTGTGGCCCTATCTGGACCGGGAGTCACTGCTCACAGTCACTCATGCCCTCATCACCTCGAGGCTCGACTACTGTAATGCTCTCTACATGGGGCTACCTTTGAAAAGTGTTCGGAAACTTCAGATCGTGCAGAATGCAGCTGTGAGAGCAATCTTGGGCCTCCCCAGATATGCCCATATTACACCAACACTCCGCAGCCTGCATTGGTTGCCGATCAGTTTCTGGTCACAATTCAAAGTGTTGGTTATGACCTATAAAGCCCTTCATGGCACTGGACCAGGTTATCTGCGCGACCGTCTTCTGCTGCACGAATCCCAGCAACCGGTTAGGTCCCACAGAGTTGGCCTTCTCCGGGTCCCGTCGACTAAACAACCTACCTTCTTTCCCTCCTCCTCCTCTCCCACACTCTTACTCCCTACTAGCACTGATGATGTTCTGTTGTTGGGTCATGAGACGTCCACAAGGAAACCACCCAGCTCAGAGAGCACCAAGGACTCAATGGTTTAACTCTGAGCTTCAAATATTGTCTTCTACCGCTTCTCCAAATCACCCACCTGTGTGCACCCACCCAAAGAATGGGACATATATTGGTTCTCGACTTGGGACTGTGCACCATTTTGAGACGGACAAACTCTTAAAAAAAACCCCTTCCCATCTTAGCCCAACCCCAAACGTGCCCCTTTGACCTCCTTAAGAACATCTCCAACATTCATGAAATCCCTAGAGCAACTGAGAGGGTTGACTTGAGACGTAATAATAATAATGACAACAGAGTTGGAAGGGACCTTGGAGGTCCAGTGTTTCCCAACCTTGGCAACTTGAAGATATCTGGACTTCAACTCCCAGAATTCCCCAGCCAGCATTTGCTGGCTGGGGAATTCTGGGAATTGAAGTCCAAATACAGTGGTCCCTCGATTTTCGCGGGTTCGAACTTCGCAAAAAGTCTATACCATGGTTTTTCAAAAATATTACTTAAAAAATACTTTGCGGGTTTTTTCCCTATACCACGGTTTTTCCCGCACGATGACATCATATGTCATCGCCAAACTTTCATCCGACTTTAATAAATATTTTTTTAAATAAATTTTGATAAATAAACATGGTGAGTAATGATCTAAATGGTTGCTAAGGGAATGGGAAATTGCACTTTAGGGGTTTAAAGTGTTAAGGGAAGGCTTGTGATTCTGTTCATAGCCAAAAATTAGTGTACAGTGATCCCCCGGGTATTGCGATCCCGATCATTGCGAAACGGCTATATGGCGATTTTTCAACCCGGAAGTACAAACACCATCTGCGCATGCGCGCCCTTTTTTCTATGGGCACGCATGCGTAGATGGTGCCGGGCAGATCAGCTGCTGGGCGGCTTCCCTGGGTCTTCCCCCTCTTGCTGGCAGGAGGCCAAGAAGCCCCCCCCAGCACCCGCTCGCCCGCCGTTCGCCCGGCTCGCCCGCCGTTCGCTGCTCGCCCGGCCACCCGCCGTTCGCTCGCTGCTCGCCCGCCGTTCGCCCGGTCACCCGCCGTTCGCTCGCTGCTCGTTCGCCCGGCCACCCGCCGTTCGCTCGCTGCTCGCCCGCCCTTCGCCCGGCCACCCGCCGTTCGCTCGCTGCTCGCCCGCCCTTCGCCGCTCGCCCGCTCTTCGCCCGGCCACCCGCCCTTCGCTCGCTGCTCGCCCGGCCACCCGGGTTCGTTTGGCTTCGGGACATGCCGGCGGCGACGTTTTAAAACAGCCGCGCGGCTTCCCAACTGAGTCCCGAAGCCAAACGCGGAAGTTCACCTTTGACTTCGGGACTCAGTTGGGAAGCCGCGCGGCTGTTTTAAAACGTCGCCGCCGGCATGTCCCAAAGCCAAACGAACCCGGGTGGCCGGGCGAGCAGCGAGCGAAGGGCGGGTGGCCGGGCGAAGGGCGGGCGCGCGGGCAGGCAGGCGGCGGACAAGCGGCGGGCGTGGCAGCAGCGAGGAGTTTGCGTGGGCGGCGGGGAAACCCCAATCTTCGGCTCCTCGCTGTTGCGGCGGAAGTAAAAACACCATCTGCGCATGCGCAGATGGTGTTTTTACTTCCGCAGCGCTACTTCGCGAAAAACCGATCATTGCTAGGGGTCCTGGAACGGAACCCTCGCAATGATCGGGGGATCACTGTATTTACTTCTGCATCTCTACTTCGCGGAAATTCGACTTTTGTGGGCAGACTCGGAACGCATCCCCCACGAAAATCGAGGGAACACTGTCTTCAGTTGCCAAGGTTGGGAAACATTGTTCTAGTCCAACCTCCTGCTTTGGCAGGAAACTCTAACTACTTCAGACAGAGGGTTATGCAACATCTTAAAAACTTCCAGTGTTGGGGCATTCACAACTTCTGGTGGCAGGCTGTTCCACTGATTAATTGTTCTGACTGTCAGGAAATTTCTTGTTAGTTCTAAGTTGCTTCTCTCCTTGTTTAGTTTCCACCCATTGCTTCTTGTTGCATCGGAGAATAGCCTGACTCCTTCTTCTTTGCGGCAGCCCCTGAGATATTGGAACACTACTATCCTGTCTCCCCTGGTCCTTCTTTTCATTAAAGTAGACCTGCCCGGTTCTCGCAAGTAGGGTAGCTGTATCCTGAATCCTTCTTCTATGGTCCACAGAGCATTGTATTGCATTGTGTTGAAATAGGAAACACACATCTCGTGGGCATTTAGTGGCAACGGGAACAATGAATCTTATTGTGGTTTCCCCCCTCCCCCCAGCTTTTGTGTTTTTGTGGGTTTTTTGGTCCTGCAAGGAGACATCCCAGTCCTAAATAACTTTTTTTTTTTTTTTTTTTTTAATTGCAGCTGGGATTGTGTAACCGATCGTCTCCTTATTTCTTTGCTTGGTCCCTGAGGGTGCTTGAAACATCTACTGGAGAAGGTCCCATCATCCCCTCCTCTCCATCTTCTCTCCTTCTCCTCCTGCCTTTATCCCACCCCACCCCCACCACTTTGGAATTAATAACAACAACAGAGTTAGAAGGGACCTTGGAGGTCTTCTAGTCCACCCCCCTGCTTAGGCAGGAAACCCTACACTACTTCAGACAGATGGTTAGAAAACATCTTAAAAACTTCCAGTGTTGGAGCATTCACAACTTCTGGTGGCACACTGTTCCGCGGATTAATTGTTCTGACTGTCGGGAAATTTATCCTTAGTTCAAAGTTTCTTCTCTCCTTGTTTAGTTTCCACCCATTGCTTCTTGTTCTACCCTCAGGTGCTTTGGAGAATAGTCTGACTCCTTCTTCTTTGTGGCAGCCCCTGAGATACTGGAAGGCTGCTATCCTGTCTCCCCTGGTCCTTCTTCTCACTAAAGTAGCCATGCCCAGTTCCTGCGACCGTTCTTCGTATGTTTTAGCCTCCAGCCCCCTAATCCTCTTTTTTATGCTCTTCTCTTTTGCAGAGGTCTTCCCCTCCCTCGCATGAAATATATTCTGGGCACATTCTGAGATTTCCAGACCCGTTGTCCAAAGATCAGTGCTCTTAGGCCTTGCTAACCAAGTTTCGGTTCTCATGGGAGAGGTCTTTTATGAGCCTGTCCGCTCACATTCCAGGGCTCTTTGAAAGGCCTGTTTCTGTGCCGCCAGAGATTCCTGGTGTCCTCTACGTCCCTGGAAGGACAACTTTTGTTAGGTGGTGGGAGGAGAACATCTCGGACTCTTCTTGGCCCTTGGAAACATCTGTGGGACTTTTGGAAGGACCTGGTCTTGCTTCCCTCTCAGTTGTTTATTTCTTTCCTTCTCTTCTTCTGTAGGTGCAGATCCAAAATAAAAAGATTGATCTGTCGAAAGTATCATCGAAATGTGGTTCGAAGGTGAACATCAAATACAAACCAGGTGAGATGCAGAAAGTCGGTGGCCACCGAGGGAGGGAGGGCTACGTTATGGGAATGGCTTTCAATTGAGCATTGCCCTAGGGTGGGGAATGGCATTTAGCCTTTAGACTTATTATACCATGTCACAGTGCTTTCGCAGCCCTCTCTAAGCGATACTGGGACTTGAACCTGCAACCTTTGCCTTGTAAGGCAGAGAATTATCCTCTAGGCTGAAGTATCCAATCCCTTCAGCTCTGCACCAGGGAAGGGTTACATATTTTTGTGTCGAATCACCCTGGTGTATTGAAGGAACATCACAGCTCCTTATTTGCCTCTCGGACCAACCCAGGGACATTTCCAAGGCAGTTAATTTTATTGATAGCTGACAATTCTATCTGTATGTGTCACATGTTTTTTTGCTCAATATGAAAATTAAAGGAGACTAGGATAAATCTATTTCGGCCTTATTTTGGCCTCATCAGCTAGCCATACCCACTGGGACTTGAACCTGCAACCTTTGCCTTGTAAGGCAGAGAATTATCCTCTAGGCTACAGTATCCAATCCCTTCAGCTCTGCACCAGGGAAGGGTTACATATTTTTGTGTCGAATCACTATCTATAAAGATAGGATCTTAGAAGCAGATCTTTGAGGAAAGGAGAGTCCAAGAGACATTCTCTGGACAGAAGATCTGTAGAAGCCGGGGTGGCACAGTGGTTAGAGTGCAGCTCTGCAGGCTACTTCAGCTAACTTGCTAGCTGCAGTTCAGCAGTTCGAATCTCACCACCGGCTCAAGGTTGACTCAGCCTTCCATCCTTCTGTGGTGGGTGAAATGAGGACCCAGATTGTTGGGGGCAAGAGGCTGGTTCCGTAAACTGCTTCGAGAGGGTTGTAAAAGCAATTTGAAGCAATATATAAGTGTACCTCCAACCCAACCTAGAGCCTTGCGTTGGAGGTAGATGATCTCTCAGAAGGATTGGTTTATGGCTGATCTTGGAGAAATGTCAATAGAGCCACCAAGGCAGGACTTGGAGAAGTGACAACTCTTTTGTTGCTGCCAGGGAACAATATAGTCTCTGTTTCTTCAACCTGACTACCTTGAAGCGCCAGCCCAAGCAAATATGTCCTAGAAGAAGACATGTCAATAAATGGCCCAGAAATTCTCAGCCAGCCATGAATGATAGAGTTGGAAGAGGCCAGAAGAGTCATCTAATACAGGGGTCTCCAACCTTGGCTACTTTTAGCTGGCTGAGGATTTCTGGGAGTTGAAGTCCATAAGTCTTAAAAGTGGCCAACAGTGGAGACACCTGTCTTAAATTACCCTTCTGGCCTCTTCCCACTCTATTATTCCTGGCTGGCTGAGGAATTCTGGGAGTTGAAGTCCACAAGTCTTAAAAGTGGCCAACAGTGGAGACACCTGTCTTAAATTACCCTTCTGGCCTCTTCCCACTCTATTATTCCTGGCTGGCTGAGGAATTCTGGGAGTTGAAGTCCACAAGTCTTAAAAGTGGCCAACAGTGGAGACACCTGTCTTAAATTACCCTTCTGGCCTCTTCCAACTCTTATCATTCATGGCTGGCTGAGGAATTCTGGGAATTGAAGTCCACACATCTTAAAGGGGCCACCTGTCTTAAATGACCCTTCTGGCCTCTTCCAACTTGCGGACTTCAACACCCAGAATTCCTCAGCCAGTCATGAATGATCATTCCTGGCTGGCTGAGGAATTCTGGGAGTTAAAGTCCACAAGTCTTAAAGTAGCCCAGGTTGGAGACCCCTGATCAAGAGGCTGTGAGGGAAGAGCTCCACCTCTAGGGCAACATACCGCTCTACTCACTCATCATCCCTGCCCCAAGAAAAGCAATCTGAGCTGGTGGTTGGTTCACGCGATGAACTTCTGGTGAAAGTTACAGTCTCTTCTTCTCTTTCAGGTGGTGGGGATGTGAAAATAGCGAGTCAAAAACTAAATTTCAAAGAGAAGGCCCAGGCCAAAGTGGGCTCGTTGGACAACATCGGGCACCTACCGACTGGAAGTAGTGTCAAGGTACGCTTGAGGGCTGCCCCTGTTGCGGTTCCTCACCACAAATGAACCAAGAGATCACTCTTAGTGGTGGCGTTTGAATCAAATCTCCAGAGCACACTAGGTGGAAACGGAGGACTTGTTAAATATGGCGGACCCTCAGTGACGCTAGGTAGCTAGTAGCAGAGCAGGAGGAACTGAGGAGGGAGATGTTCGCGTGACGTTCTCCCACCCGATCTACCTCACGTCCATCCTTCTTAGTAGCGGCGATGTGAGCAGAGAGGAGTTATCAGGCAGCCTTCCACACGCATCGCCATCAGGGGGGGATAACAATGTTCCCTCTGATTTTTTTTCGGTGTGGGTTCGGTGAGCAGCAGTCCCTTTGGGACTGGGCGGCATAGAAGTATAAATAAATAAATGAACAAACAAACAAATAAAGTAAATAAATAAAGTAAATAAATAAATAAACACAAATAAATAAATAAATAAATAAGGAAAAAATCCCTTCTTTTTTACTAAAAGAAAGTAATAATAAAACAAAACCAAAATTTATTACTATTCAAACTAAAACAACCAGCAAAACAAAAAACACAACTATTAAGAAATCCATGCTTTTTTAAATCTTCCATTTCTTAAATATTTATCATAGTATTATAGTAATCTAGTAATGCTATGAAAATCTACCTGAACACCAATGCATCAAATAATATATTTCCATAAATTATATTTTTCTATAATTACATTCAATATTTCCAAGTTCAATTAATTTTCAGGCACTTGGCATAAAATTTACTATTATTAACTTTACATCAATCTTCTACATTTCCAAGTATATTTTAAATTCATAATGCAAACTCATAAAATCATACAGTTCATATCACAAACCCCTTATTTATCATATGTATCTTCCATTAATTTTACCTATGTAATTCTATATAGTTCTAAAATTCTAATCCAATTTTTAAAATTAATACATCCTAATATTAAACAACACCTAAATATATATTTTACCAATATTTCATAGTCAATCCATATTTAATCAATCACCCCTCCTCAAATTTCTACCACTGTTCTCATTTTTGGGTCTCTGACAGCCCGGGATGAAAGCACTCTCAGCGAAGGGACTACGAGAGGGGCAGGGCGTTCCCAAAGCGCTCGGAGTGGCTAGCGGCCGAATGAGGATGAGAAGCCGCAGCCGCCACCGCTGCGGGATAAGCTGCGGCCAAGGAGGGAAGTGGAGAAAACCAGAGAGGGGTGGATCAGGCGGGCGGGGGACAGCAGTGAGAAGCCAGGGGCGCAAGGGGACCAAAGGCGCTGGGGTGGCGGGGGCGGCCACGGCCGACATTCAAAACAACCTCCGCACTTTTGTCGCTCCCCGCCCCCAATTCCAATGCCCAGCACCTTGCGCGGCCTTGGAAAAGGGTGTGCGGAAGTTGTTTTTGGGCCCGCAGCCGTGCGGCCACGCACCTTAGAGGGAACATTGGTGGATAACACTTGGTTTTTGGGGGGGAGGGGGGGATTAAAATGTTCGTCATTTTTCTTCAAATGTATAATAAAGCTTGAGCACTAAAAAACAGAATAAATTCTTAAAATAATAATTAATGATATTTCTTTGATACGTTAAACATTCAGAGAAAAAGAAAATGCTAATAATACTTTTAATATGTACAGTAGTACCTCGTCTTACGAACGCCTCTTCATACGAACTTTTCGAGATACGAACCTGGTGTTTAAGATTTGTTTTCCTCTTTTTAAGAACCAAATTTCTGGCTACCTCGTGGAAGGGCTGATTGTAGAAGCCTTCTTTTGTTTGCTTTATTTCGGACTTGTTTTGAACACTTAAAGCTTTCAAGTTCGAAGACCCCCGAGTTAGGGGTTAGGAGTGCAGGGTCTTAAACCTGGCTAGTTTAAGGCTTGTGGACTTCAACTCCCATTCCTGAGCTAGCATGACTGGTGGAGGAATTCTGGGAGTTGAAGTCCACATGTCTTGAAGCTCTCAAGTTTGAAGTTTGTAAAAATTTTACATAGTTTAAAAAAATATACATGGTTGTAAAAAGTATTCTGCTAGACTGGTCTTTTATTAAACAATATAACACTGCACCATTCAGAATACTTTTTTCCATGTTTTTCTCCTCTAAAATCTAGGTGTGTCTTATACACCGGTGCATCTTATACCCCGAAAATACGGTAACAATCGCAGCCACAGTAGTAAAAATAGTTGTAAGGTTCAGACATCATGACTCGTTTAACGTCCCTATTATTTAGCGCAGTGTTTTTCAACCAGTGTGCCGCAGCACACTAGTGTGCCGTGAGACATGGTCAGGTGTGCCGCGAAGCTCAGAGAGAAAAAAAAAAACAAGAGAGAGAGAGAAAGAAAGAAAAAAAGAGAGAAAGAAAGAGCAAGAGAGAGAGAAAGCAAGCAAGAGAGAGAGAGAAAGCAAGCAAGAGAGAGAAAGAAGGGGAGAGAAAAAGAAAGAACGAGAGAGAGAAAGAAAGCAAGAGAGAGAGAAAGAACGAGAGAAAGAAAGAGAGAGAGAAAGAAAGAAAGAGAGAAAGAGAGGGAGGGAACGTGGGAGAGAGAAAGACAGAGGGAGGTAGGGAGGGAGAAAAGAGGAAGGGAGAGAAAGAGGGAGGGAGAGAGAAATAGAGCGAAAGGGAGGAAAAGAGAGAGAGAGAAATTTTTGTCCAAACTTTTTTTATCCGCTCTCCCCTCCCCACTCAATGTGCCCCATGGTTTTGTAAATGTAAAAAATGTGCCACGGCTCAAAAAAGGTTGAAAATCACTGATTTAGCGAACAAAATTCTACTCCAAACTGTGTCTCTTCAACCTTGCTACAAAGACCAACCAAGTTCCTTGGTGAGAGAGAAATATATATATATATAAAATTCCCTCTCGCGGGCATCTCGGGAGTTGCAGAGTTGCATCCTGGGTATGTTTAATTCATCCTAAGTGCCTAGCCTTGACCTGGTCAGCCTTCAGAAAAATCTTGGCGGGAAGGCGAGGGACAGGATAGGTTCCCCTCCCAGCATCCTTCTCAAACAATCGCCTATGTCTGTGGTCCCTCCATCGATGTTCCCCCACATGCCACTGTGTTCTCATGTCTTCACTTCACAGCCAAACCAGTCCCCGGGATTGCAGAAGAGTACAATATTTGGGCTAGGGCAGTGATGGTGAACCTATGGCACGGGTACCACAGGCGGCACGCGGAGCCATATCTGCTGGCACGCGAGCCATTGCCCTAGCTCAGCTCCAAAGTGCATGTGTGTGCTGACCAGCTGATTTTTGGCTTCCAGAGAGCTTCCAGAGGGATGGGGGGGGCGTTTTTACCCTCCTTTGGCTCCAGAGAAGCCTTTGGAGCCCGGGGAAGGCGAAACATGAGCCTACTGGGCCCACCAGAAGTTGGGAAATGGGCGATTTCTGGCCTCCAGAGGGCCTTCAGGGTCGGGGCGAGGTGTTTTTGCCTCCCCAGGCATGGGTGTGGGCACTCACGCATGCGCAATACTGTACATCCATGCTTTTTCAGCACTTGAGAAAAAAAAGGATCGCCATCACTGGGCTCGGGGAAGGGTAGGCAAAGTTGGCTCTTCTATGACATGTGAACTTCAACTCCCAGAATTCCTGAGCTAGCATGATTGACTCAGGAATTCTGGGAATTGAAGTCCACAAGTTATAGAACTTTCCCTATCCCTGGACAAAGGAAGTGAGGAGAAACGAGCCTGGATGAGATTGAAGCGAAAGGGATCAGCCTTTCCCTAGACTAAACGGTCTTCTCAGAAGAGTTCTGTTGAAACCTCTCTTGTCTAGGATAACTGATCACAGCCAATTCTCTGCAGGCATCATGCTGCGACATGGCCATTTCATTAGAGCCAACTTGTTGCGCCATTTTTCTCTCTGGACAATTTCACATGGAATAACACAATAAATTATTATCTGCCATTGTTTCCTCGACCATCATTTCCGTTTTTGTCCATGGACATAATGTCAAAAGATGTCAGCGTTCCAACTTAACTCCTCATTTGCAATTCAGAACTCCCGAGACAAAAGTCCATTGATGTAAGATTTTATGAGAGAAGCCATGTTGGCACATGAGGGAGAAACACCCTCCCCCCTCGAATCTGAAATCCCACATTTCCCGTCACTCACACTAAAAGTCACACCGACCTGTCCAGTGACAGTTACATTACATGGCCCAGTCGATCCCCTGTCTCCGGTGCCTCCCCCAAATTTTGTTCACTCCCCTCCAGGAGCCAGCAGCTTCCGCACATATGCAGAAGCAAAAAAAATCTCTCTCACGTGTGTATCCCCTCATGAAATTTTGTTTCCTATGCATGCACAGGAGCAAAAAATCACCGTAATCTCTCTCACGTGTGCGTCCCATCACGAGATTTTGCTTCTGCGCATGCACAGGAGCACAAAATCACCGAAATATCTCTTGTGTGTGTCCCCTTGCGAGATTTTGCTTCTGCCCATGCAGAAAAACACCAAAATCTCTTAGCATGTTCATTCTTTCGCAAGATTTTGCTTCCTACGCATGCGCAGAATTAAAAAATCACCGAAATATCGCTTGTGTGTGTCCCATCATGAGATTTTGCTTCTGTGCATGCACAGGAGCAAAAAAACACCAAAATATCTTTTGTGTGTGTCCCCTTGCAAGATTTTGCTTCTGCGCATGCACAGGAGCAAAAAAACACCAAAATATCTCTTGCGTGTGTCCCCTTGTGAGATTTTGCTTCTGCGCATGCGCAGAGGCAAAAACCCAACAAAATCTCTTAGCATGTTCATTCTCTCATGAGATTTTGCTTCCTACGCCTGCGCAGAAGCAAAAAATTGCCAAAATCTCTCACGTGTGCGTCCCATCACGAGGTTTTGCTTCTGCGCATGAACATTGGGATGCATGCGCGCATCTGCAGGACCCGCGCAGCTCCACGCGCAGCTCCACGCGCAGCTCCACGCGCAGCTCCACGCGCAGCTCCACGCGCAGCTCAACTTTTACTACCGGTATGGTGTCCTTCACTGTTCTAGTAGGAGCCCACTAACAATCTAGGGCTAAGAAAAGAAACAGTGGCGGATAACATCACATTATCCCCGGTAGAATTGTCGCGTAGCACACTTGGCCACGATGTGCTGTCTTGAGGCAACTTGACCTAGGAGAGATGGCCGTGGCAAAACAGCCACAACTGGTTTGCCGTGATGAGTTGTGGCTGTGGCGAGTCCTCTCATTCCGCCCGCTCTCCGTGTGTTCCGTCCAACGACAGGCAGAACCCTCTTCCTCCCAGCCGTCCACCCTTACATCCCATCTCCTTCCCTCTTGTGGAGTGACCCTTCATTGTCCCCCCCACCCCACTGTTTCCTTCTAGATTGAGGGGGGCATGGAGGCAGCCCCAGAGAATGGAGTGTCTCCGTTGGGCAGCAGTGCCCCGCAGGAGAATGGTGCAGGACCGCTCGCGCCCACACAGGGCAGTGATGACCAAAGGGAAATTCAGTGCTTCAAGACGCACATAGAAGAAACAAGTAAGTGCCCAGGGAACCTTGACAGCCTTAGAGGAGGTAGCGGGTCTGGGAGAGCCGTTGAATTCTGGATTTTCAGGGCTTGGTGGGAGGCGGGGAGGAAGGGAAATGGACACTGCTTACGGGTGATGTTGTCTTCTGCTAATGTCGTTAATGCAATCAATTGCCTTTTATTTTCCAGGCCTTTAATGCTGACATTCTGGTATCGCCTTCCGTCCCTTGTCTCTCCCCCCCTTTCTTCCCACCCCCATGTGTCGCTGCAGATTGAATCCCACAAGCTGACCTTCCGTGAGAACGCCAAGGCTCGCACGGACCACGGGGCGGATATTGCGGTCTGCACCAGCAGCCCCGCCACCTCCCCACCACTCAGCACTTCTTTCAGCGAGAGCCTGGGCACCGTTACCGCCGCCGCCGCTGTGTCTTCCTTGCCCCCACAGCTGCCCTGGCGGGCTCCTCTCGCAGAAGACGCCTCTGCCGCCCACTCTTGGCCAGGCTTGTGACTCGCTTTCCTGTCCTGTATCCTATCCCAGATCCCAAGTATCCCCCCCCCCTCCAGAACCTCAGCTTGCCACCCTTAATCCAGTTGCCGGCTATCTGGTTTATCCGTTGATCCTTTGCGCGAGTCGTGGACTCGGATGGGACGACTTTTCAGGCAGGGGGGGGTCTCGGTCACCTCTGTTCCCCCCACCCCCCAGACCTATTTTCAAATTCTTGCTTATTTGGGCGCCAGGATCAAAGCGCAAATTACGAATTCGGATTCGAGCCTGCAAATTACTGGATTCGTCTCAGCAAATATTGGATTCTTCTCTGCAAATATTGGATTCTTCTCGGAAACCCAGCCTGAGACCCTGAGAAAGGGTTCAAAGGCCGATGAAACTTAAAGGGGGCAAGCTTTTTTCCCCTTTTTCTTTCCGAATTCCTCCCACCCCACGGATCTCCCCTTCACCCTGTATAGTGCCGACTTGTTATTCTCACACATAACTCCATGCTCTCATTCGCCCATCCAACAAACGACGCCGTAACCATTTTATTCCCTCGCGTCCCAACTGAAGCGATGTGGCTGTGCCGAGCAGTGGTCCCTGTGGCTTCCCCCGCCAGCTCATGCTTCCCCCTCCCTGCTTGTCCGCACCGCACCCCCCCTTCATAGGAGACTCTTAAAGACAAAAATAAAAAAAACCGTTGCATTATCTATCTGCTATTGCAGCGCTGTTGGCTTTGTTATCCGCATATCCTGCCATTTTTAAACCGTGTTCCCTTTTTGTTTTCTTTCTCTTTTTTTTTTCTTCCTCCTTTGGTGTGGTGGTTCTTTTGCGTGTGTGTTTCAAAATATTTGAAGAATGACGGAGCTGAGGGATTCAGAGACCCCCCCTTTCTTGGGGAGGGGGTGAAGGATGGATGGTGCAGACGAAAGTGCAGAAGCGAGCGAGTGTACGGGAAAATAGGCTACGTTAGAGCTGGGTCTTTGCACGAACGTGCAACAGACAAAAAAGATTCTCAAGATGGGCATTGAACGTCGGCCACTCCTGCCCAAATAACGGGTGGGTTTCCCTTTGAGAGACCCCCTGCCTTTTGCAGGTGGTTTCCAAAGGATCGAACACCAGGGGTTTTATTACGTTGGAAGACGTCGGACGGGATTTGTGTAAAAAAATATATTAAATAATAATAATAATAATCTTTATCTTCTTTCCTACCACTCCGGAGTCGGGATGCTCCTACGGAGGCTCTTTCCAAGTAGTTCTCGGTTTACACCTTCCCACCGAGAATTCTTGCGCTTGATTGTTTTTCTATATATATAAATATATCAAATATTGCATGCTTTCTAATGAAATAGAATTTTAAACTTGTTAATGGGGGTTTATTATTTATTTTGGGGGGAGCATTTGAACAATTTGCTAATTTAAAAAAAATTAAAAGTCCCAGGAGAGAAAATGGTTGGGTAGTAGAAATTTTTCAGATTTTTGTCCCGAGGGAAAGGTACAGTTTAATCCTCGACTTTATAACCACGAAATGACCCCCAGGATTTATGTTGCTAAACGATAACGATTGTTAAGTGGGTTTCAGCCCTCTCTACAGCTCTTCCTGCTAAGCCCATCACTGCAGTTGTTAAATTAGCAATCTGGTCGTCATATGAATCTGGCTTCCCCATTGATTTTGCTCATGAAAACGCCACAAAAGGGATCATATTGTGACTGTCATACATATGGACCAGTGGCCAAGCATCCGACCATAAATCTTGGGACTGTGGAGATGCTGCAGTGGTCATAAGTGCGAAAGGTCATAAGATGTGAAAAATGTCTTAAATCTCTTTTTTTTCCAGGCTGTTGTAACAGTCGTTAAATTAACGTAAGTCGAGGGCTTTCCTGTCCTTTATTTCCCATCTCCCCCTTTTTGTGCTGCCCAAAATCAGGACTGTTCAAAGTCCCCTCCCCCTCCTCACTTATCTTCCTTCCAAGTCAGGACGGATTCTCCCCCTCGCCCATCTTGTGCGTGTCCTGGTTTCTTTTATTGTGTGGTTTTTGAGAAGGGGGAGACAATATCACAACTTGCCCTCCGCAAACCTGATTCCAGGTCTTAGAAGTCAGTCAGAATGGAGCTGGAAGGCACCTTCGATATCTTCTAGTCCACCCCACCTACCCAAGCAGGAGACTTCCGGTTGACGTCGCGGCGAGAACGGCTGGAAAATAGCGGCGCTCTGCCGGGCTCCATGAAATGCAGCCAGCGACTGCTTGCTGGGAGACCTTAAATGGTTAAGCCTTCCCGGAGAGGAGGTGAAGAAAGGAGAGGCGCTTCAACGATTGTGAGGAAAGTGCAATTTCCTTGCTGATCTGAAGAAAGCTCTCCTAAACAGCAGAAGGGGTGATGGCCATTTTTGGTCCGTCACAAGCTGAGACAGCCGGGACAGTAAGATCTTGTGCTCGAGCGGTGTTTGGACAGAGCGGTGAAACTGGGTGAGAAAATATTTCTGTTACCTTAGAGACTTGAAGTTCCAAAAATGATCTCCAAACATTTAAAAATTAAAGATGTAAAAAGGAAAGAGGAAGATTAAAGATTTAGGAGTAAAAGAAAACCTAAAGGATGATTTAAAACATAGTAAACCTGGACAAGCCAAACAATGTTTTGGAAAGTGACGATTGGGAGAAATTGCTTTTCTAAACTTTTATCTCTTAACTCCCCTGATTGGATGCCAATCAGCTGTTTCTGGTTTTTTTATATTCTGGGAGCAGAGGAGTCATCCACTGGAGGTGGAATAGAATAGAGTTAGAATTTATTGGCCATACGAGGAATTTATCTTTGGTGCAGATGCTCTCAGTGTACATAATGGGGGGGGGAAAACTCGTAAAGAATCATGAGGTACAACACTTAATGATAGTCCGTGCACAAATTTGCGATCAAATCATATTAGAAACCAGAAACCAGAGGTGGATGATGGGAAAGATGTAATAATAGTGCACATTCATTTCTTGTACCACGTTGTACAAAATCCAAAAGGAAATGAAAAAGTAAACATTTGGAAAATTACCTGACCTTGACATTGTCTTATTAGGCAATTGGAATGCTGGGAAATATTTACGGAGCTTGAAGATTCAGAAGAAAAATTAAATTAAACACTAAAACTCTACTGGAACAGTACATTGAAAAGTGGATTGGAAGAAATGATGGGTTAAATTGGAAATTATAAAGACTGAAAAAGAAATGTATAGACATTTTGGGGACTTGGAGAAATAACTTTGGGAGTGACCAAATCTTGCTAATTATTATTATTATTATTATTATTGGAGTTTTTCTGATATTGAGATACTGGGATATTAGAGGGATAAGACCCAAATTACTGGGCCATTTGTTACAAAATGACCCAGACAGTAAAAGTTTTGTTAAGAAATGTTAGAAATAGTGAGAAAGAATTATAAGGAGTTGATGGGAATATTTAAAGGTAAAAGATTTGAAAGTAGAGTGCACGCAACAAATAATTGGGAAAAGATGAATATGCTTCATAAAAGACAACTAAGAAAGGAGCGGTGGAGAGGACAATACAAAATAAACTACAAAAAGATAAAACGTTAAAAGCAGAGAAAAATACTGAAAAGGCCGCGTCATTGCTGTCTTTTCAGCATTTTTCTCTGCTTTTAACTAAAAATCAAGTAGATGATCCCTTAAAGAGCTTATAATGGAATATTATGAATGGGGACCTGAAAGAGATTGGACAAAGGGAATAATCCGTTTGTGTAAAATGCCAGAAAGGCATAGGATTCCACGAGAGAAATTTAAAAGAATCACCAAAACAAATCAATAAATGATAAAATTCTAAAAAGGCTGAGAGATGGCGGATAGAGAAACAGTATTTTGTAAGGGAGTAACAATATTGAAAAACAATAGAAATAAGTAGAACATTTAAATTGGGAAAATAGTAGCGCACACACATATATAATAGGACTTATCTTAAATACAGATACATTAGGATTAGAAAATGGAACACTAGGACTAGGTATATTTAAACATGATTATCATTAACAGGATGGGAAAATATATTGGAAAATATAACCTATAAGAACTACAAATCCAGGAAACTTCGAGATATAAACTTGGGGCTGATTAGATCTTACTGATAAATGGTTTTAATGGTGTTTATAGAAAGTTGAGAAACTGAAAATGTGGTTGAACGCTGAGTGACATCTATAATATCAAAATGTTAGCAGTTAATAAGTATATAAAGAATATATTACAACTATAATGAGCACATTAACGTTACAAGTTTGAAGATAACAATACTGTATTTGTAATTATATTATTACTGTGACCACTGTGTGAAAAAAATGTTAACCCAGTCATTATACTGACCACAAAAAAAATGTCGGTTGTTAAAGAAAAACTGCAAATAAAGCTTAAAAATAAAAATAAAACAGACCCTATACCAGAGTTGTCAAAATCATTTTCATAGAGGGTCGCCTCAGGGCTCGGCGGTGGGGTGGGAACTGGGTGGGTGTGGCCAATGGGTTGGGCGTGGCCAATTTGACGCTACTCACTGGGCGTGGCTGACTGGGTGGGCGTGGTCAGTGTGATGCCACTCACGGGGTGTGGCTGATTGGGTGGGCGTCGCCAGCTTGATACTACCACCCAAACTGTTGCCATGTTTTTATTATTATTATTATTATTATTATTATTATTATTTATTAGATTTGTATGCTGCCGCTCTCCGTAGACTCGGGGCGGCTCACAATACAGTAAAACAGTTCATAACAAATCTAATAATTTACAATTTAAATTATTTAAAAAACACCATTATTAAGCAGACATACATACAAACATACCATACATAAATTGTATAGGCCCGGGGGAGATATTTCAATTCCCCCATGCCTGACGACAAAGGTGGGTTTTGAGGAGTTTACGAAAGGCAAGGAGGGTAGGGGCAGTTCTAATCTCTGGGGGAAGCAGGTTCCAGAGAGTCGGGGCCGCCACAGAGAAGGCTCTTCCCCTGGGTCCCGCCAAACGACATTGTTTAGTCGACGGAACCCAGAGAAAGCCCACTATGTGGGACCTAATTGGTCGCTGGGATTCGTGCAGCAGAAGGCGGGCTCGGAGATATTCTGGTCCGATGCCATGAAGGGCTTTAAAGGTCATGTTTCCTCTCGTCATTGGGTAAACTGGGCCAAAGCTATAAATCAAGGATTGTCCATCCTTGCTCCCAACCTTATACACTTAGTCCTCGATTTACAACAATTCATTGACCTTTTCAAAAAAAAGTTGATAATGTCCTTGGAGAAAGTGACTCAATGGTCGGTTATCACACTTAACGACCATGGGCGCATTCCTATGGTCAAACCTCAGAGGTTTGGCAATTAATTCATCTTTATGACAATTACTGCATTCCTGGGAGTCACATGGTGAGCCACATGGTCTCTTTGTGACAACGGAATCTGGATTCACTTAACAACCATGTTTCTTATTTTTTTAAAATATCTTTATTAAATTGCATAGACAAACATGACACACATAACATGTAACACTTAGTGGAGCTACAGTCGCTCCGCTCAGAGTAGAAGTCATCTTTGTATTAAAAAAGAAAAAAAGAAAAGATCTTATCATTGTTTAACATCATCTATAAAATACATGGAAATATCAATTATAAGGTAATAAGTAAAAACACATCTAAAGTATATAAAAACATATACAGTAGTACCTCTAGATACGAGCTGCTCCACATGCGAGTATTCCAAGTTACGAGCCACGAGGGGGGAGAAATTTCTTTTCGAGACCAGAGCTCAAATTCGGGATACCAGCCAAGCGTCCACTAGGTGGCGCAAGAATTCTTGCTTCTGGTTATCTTGGAGGGGAAAAACAAAGTCTAAAGCCATTTGTTCCAGATTTGACATACGAGCTCCGTTCTGGAACGAATTAAACTCGTATCTAGAGGTACTACTGTATAGAAATTTTAAAATTACGACTTAAATTGAACTAAGATAACAAAAATAAAAGAAGAAAAAAGGAATTTACATTCATCTAATACAGTATGACTACTAAATGCAAGTATATTTAAAGTAATATAACAATAAGATTATCTCTTTTTCTTTATATCCCACCAGATGTATACCTTTTGTCAAACATCATAAAATTCTGATTCTTCTTCGTTGTCTAACCTTCTGGTCATCATGTCGAGCTCAGCGCATTCTAAGACTTTCTTAAATATGTCTGTTTCTTAACCAGTGCAGGGATTCATTTAAGAACGGTGGCAAAAAGGTTCTTAAAATGGGACCCAATTCAGTTAACCAATGTCTCACTTAGCAACAGAAATTCTGGACTGGATTCTGGTTGTAAGTCAGGGACTACCCGTATATGAGAGAGAGGCTCATCATTTTATAGGTCCTTGACTTACGACTGCAGTTGTGCCCAAAATTTGTTTAGTGACTGTTGGACATTACAATATGTACTGCCAGTCATCACAAATAAGGACACAGCAGCATGCCCACTATACAGGAGGTCCTCGGCTTACGACCACAATGGTGCCTCAAAATTTTCCTAACCGATAACAGGTTGTTAAGTGAATTTTGTCCTGCTTTATGACCTGGCTTCCCACTAAGTGAATCACTATTCCTTAATCACAAAAGGGATCACATGCCTCAGGGGAGACCACAACTGTCGTAAACACGAATTTCAGTGGCCGGGGGGGTGCTGCTGCGGTTATAAACGTGGTCCTAAATCCCTTTTTCTCAGTGCCGTTTTAGCGGTCATTAAATGAGTCATTGTCCCTTGGAGAAGACCTGAGATGGGATTGTGCACTTCTCAATTTAGTCTCTGTTGTAGTTGGCTCTGGCCCAGCTCCTGCCCCAGGGAATGGGGAGGTGGATGCAGGGGAAACTTCAACATGTCACAGGCCTGTGTTATTGCCGACAGAATCAGTTCAGAATTTAGTTTCCTCGGACGAAGAAGAAGGTGGGAGTGACTCGGCAGAGGAGGGCTTGGCACACAGCCCAGGCAGTCAATCTCCCTTATCTTCTATAGCTTCAGATGATGACGTCTTGGACCCACGCAAGCGCAGAATTATGCGTAGAAGAGACCAAGTAAGAACATATTACAGGAAATAAGGGAGGCCACCTGTGTTTGGGTGGGGGCTCCAGTAATTAGGGCTGCTGCTATAAATAGCAGCATGTGGGTTTGGCCGTTGTGGAAGAATATCCGATCGGAGTTCATCAGGAATGTTGTGTTGCTGGACTTTGTTGCTTTTTCACGCCTTTGAAATCAAAGCAGAGCAACATGTGGGTGTGAAGGGGTGTGAAGTTTCTTCACAGCTGCTAGCTAAGTACTTAATGACTGCTTAAGGGAAACTACAGACTACCCGGTTTTTTTGGGACGAGTGCTCTTTGCAATACAAAAAGAGTGCTTAGTTTATTTTGAATTTTGTGGTAAAGAACTTTGTTTTGAATTTTCAAACGTGTGTGTGTCTGAAATTTGTACCCTTGAATTTTCGGGAGGCTCCTATCAGAGAGCCTGGCAGAACAGTCTCCAACCTGGGATTTTCCTAATGGTCAAATAACTAAATTCTAATTTTGGCCACAACCAAAATGTATTTATTAGATTTATATACTGCCCCTCTCTGAGGACTCAGGGCGGGTTACGACATATAAAATACAATGCAACATCATAATCCAATTAATTTAAAAAGTTAATCTAAAACCCTCGTATATTAAAATCGCTCATTACCATTCACACAACAAGCATACACTACACTCGTCGGCTAGGGGGCTGGAGTCTAATCGGCCCAAGCCTGGCGGCATAGATGGGTCTTAAGACTTGCAAAAGGCGAGCAGGGTGGGGGCGTTGCAGATCTCCTGGGGAAGCTGATTCCAGAGGTTCGGAGCCCCCACAGAGAAGGCTCTTCCCCTGGATCCTGCCAAGCGACACTGTCTAGTAGATGGGACAATTCACGTACTACATCCTTTCCCCAGATTAAAAATAGCCCTTGATTTACGACGGTTTGTTTAGTGACCATTCCAAGTTACATTGGCACTGAAAAAAAGCGACTTGGGACCCTTCTCACACTTAAGATCGTTGTAGGATCCCTGTGGCCACATGATTGAAATACAATCACTTGGTCACTGGCAAGTGGCCAGGCCCATGATGGCGAACCTAGGGCAAGCGACGTGGTAGCACTCGGACTCATATCTCTGGGTCACATCTCTGCTCCAGGTCCTCGGAGAGGGGCGGCATACAAGTCTAATTTAATAATAATAATAATAATAATAATAATAATAATAATAATAATCATCTGCCAGAAAGCGAGCTGTTGTACTAGCTCTGCTCCAGCAGGGTGGCCAGCTGATTTTCGGGGAAGCCAGGGGGCCATTTTCGGTCTCCGAGGGTCCAAGAAAGCCTCTGGGGTCTGCGGAGGGTGAAAAATAGCCTACCGAAAGCTGGGAAATGGCCCATTTCCGGCTTCTGGAGAGCCTCCAGGAGGGCAGGAGAGGCTGTTTTTGGCCTGCACAGGCTCCAGAGAAAACGGGCCTACCTGCTCCATCTTTTTTTTTAATTTTTTTTTTAAAAAAAAATACTTTATTAGTTATTTACATTTAAAAAAGGGTTTAAACAATACAACAGTACAACATTTACAAAGTGCATAAAATTACATAATTATTTATGCATAGAAATCCATAGAAGAAAAAAAGAGAAAAAGAATGAGAAGACAAGGGGAATAACAACTTATATATATACACTCAAGACGGAGTAAAGCCTTGTGCTTTATACATGGGTTGTTTTGGTATCAGAGCTTAATATTTACACCTGCTAAATTGCAGGCTAATTGTTTTTTGCAGCATATTCATTTATAACAATATTTTTCCCTCTTATTATTACACATATATCTTGTTAATTTATCCATTTCTATGTGATTGCTTTCATATCCTCTATATTTTTCCATGGTATAATAGTGCCTTACAACGGTAATATTTCCTCTTAACAATATTTTAGTTTTTCTCTCTTAGATTTGTAGCTTTTAAATATATATATATATATCTTTTAAAATATTTTTATTGATTTTTATAATATAAAACACACACACAACATATAACATGTAACATGTGCTCAGTGATTCCACCACCAGACAATCACTCATACCCCACCACCAGCTGGGGGTATTTCTTGTATAAATCATTTAAACCCAAGAGTGAAATATTTCTTTACATATTATAGAGTGATTCCAACTTGTTTCTTATAGCTTGGTCTCGGATCCTACTCGCCATATATCGTCTTACCTTGTCCCATCGCCCCATCAGCTGTGGCAAATCAGTTTCATTCATCGAATTCATCCTTTTATCCGTAATCTCAAATTGAATGTGGTCCACCATATACCTAGGCCAATTTTGCATTGTCCATTTTGTCGCGTCTTTCCACCCCAAGACTATTACCGCCTGAGCGCTTCCTATCGCTGCTTGTTTTATTTCTCTGTATTCTCCCATCTCACTACTTTTTACTAATAATGCCATTTCCTTAGTAATCGTCCATCTTATATTTAATATCCTATTAATATCCTCTTGCCCTTTTTGCCAAAAGTTCTGCCCCACTGGGCATTCCCAGAGCATATGCATAAACACTCCTTTATCTTGGCACCCATGCCAACAGATACCTTTAACGTTCTGCTGAAAGTGTGCAAGTTGAACGGGTGTGTAATACCACTTATGTAATATTTTCCTTCTCATTTCCCTAGCTCTTGTATTCTTGATTTTCCTTATATTCTCTACTGTATTTTCCATCTCTTGCGCCTCTACTTGTATCTCATTCTGCCACCATTTAGTCAATCCTTGGGTCACATCCCCCTCTGACTTCACTAACATCTTATATATATTGCTTGCTTGCACCTTGGTACCCTCAGTTTTTTCTCTTATTATTTTCTCCAGCTGGTCCATCGAGAAACCGGGGAGTGGTCATGCGCGCATGTACAATTGGCAGGGCAGCGTGAGGGAGAGTTGTACACACATGGGCCGGAGGTGGGGCGCCGGGGGCATTGAATTATGGGTGTGAGCATGCGCACATGTGTGATAGCGTGAGCTCCCTTTTGGCACCTGAGGAAAAACAGGTTCTCCATCACTGGGCTAGGTTGTTAAGTGAATTTGCCTTCCTCACTGACTCTCCTTGCCAGAAGTTCCCTGTTTGTCCCAGACTTATGACGCTTCACTTAGATATTAAAAGCAACAACAGCAGTGGGGGAAAAATTCAATTCAATTCAATTTATTAGATTTGTATGCCACCCCTCTCCGAAGACTCGCTTCCCCACACTTACAACCATCGTAGCATCTCAATGATCCAAATTCTGAGACATTGTCAACTGGCATTTATACACACACACATCGCCCCTCCCTCCCCCGAGGACTTAGGATGGTCGTTGCATTCCCCAGGATCAAGTGATCCCCTCTTGAGACTGTCCGACCACAAGCTGAGTCAATGTGGGCAGACAAATTCGCTTAACGACCATGTTGCCTGTAGGTCCTCGACTTACAACTTCAAGTTATGTTTACAATGCAAAGTTACGTTGCTAAGTGAGGTACGTTGAGATTGGGCCTGTTTTATGACTTTAAATCGCCACGTTTGCTAAATGAATCACTGCGGTTGGTAGGTCGTTAAGCAGATCTGACCACCTCCATTGACTTGGCTTGTCGGAAGGTCACGAAAGGAATCACGGGCCCTCTGGGGACATCGCGTCACAAATTTGAATCGGTTGCCAAGAGTCGAAATTTTGATCACTAGAGGGACATTGCTATGGTTGTTAGTGCAAAACAGAGCTTTTCCCCCCGCTGCCATTGTCACTGAGTGAACAGTCATAAGTCTAGGACAACTGGGGGATGTTTGGCAACGAGAGCCCATGCTGAAGCCAGATTCACTTAATGACCTAGCCTCTGCAGTGATTCACTAAACAATGGAGGCAGGAAAGTTCGCCAAATGCGGGTACAACTAATTTCAAAGCTGTCTTGCTTAGCAACAAAGTGGGGGGGGGGGCTCAATTGTGGTCGTATGTTGAGGATTGGCTATATTTTTAGCCTACTTATTTCAAAATCACCCATTAGTCGATTTGCTGCTGCCCCCTGGTGGACATGGCAAACTTGTCAGAGACTCTCACAAATCTCAGGTTTTTTTCTGTGCCATTTTAACTTCGGACGGACACTAAGCGAGTCATCGCACATTGAGACCGACGGAGGTAGTCGTCGACTTAAAAATCATTGATTTAGTTACCGAAGTTGCCGTGGGACTGAACAACATGACTTAGATTCTTTTCCACACTTCACAAACGTTACATGGCGATGGGGGAAAGATTAGAAGTAACGTGAGAAAATATTATTTGACTGAAAGAGTAATAGATGCTTGGAACAAACTTCCAGCAGACGTGGTTGGTAAATCCACAGTAACTGAATTTAAACATGCCTGGGATAAACATAGATCCATTGTAAGATAAAATACAGAAAATAGTAAACGGGCAGACTAGATGGATCATGAGGTCTTTTTCTGCCGTCAATCTTCTATTTTTCTAAAAAGTTCAGACATAGCACATAAAATCATCTGCTTCAATGTCCTTCCTGTCAATGACTACTTCAACTTCAACCACAACAACACAAGAGCACACAACAGATACAAACTTAAGGTAAACCGCTCTAAACTTGACTGCAGGAAATACGATTTAATTACCGAGTAGTTGATGCATGGAACTCACTACTAGACACTCACTCTAGTATCATCACCTGACCCCCAAAACGTTACCCTTGGACTATCCATCGTTGACCTCTCCTGATTCCTAAGAGGTCAGTAAGGGGCGTGCATAAGTGCACCAGAGTGCCTCCCATCCCCTATCCTAAGGTTTCTCACTTATTAGCACCATGTATATGAATACTGTATTATTATATATTTACACACCTCCAATATGTACTTGACAAAGAAATAAAATAAACAAACAAACATTTAGCCAGCAATTCATATAACAGCTGCCGTGTCCCATGGTCGTGTGATTTCTCCTTTGTGCCCCTCTGACAAATATGGTCAACAGGGAGGCTAAATTTGCTTAACCACAGTGTGACTAACATAACAAACTCTTGCAATTCACTTAACAACCACAGCAAGGAAAGTTGTAAAATGCAGCAAAACTAAATTGACTCTCTCGTTTTATAGCCGAAGGTTTGGGATGCCTTGTAAGTCAAACATGCCTTTTTGGGCACAATGTTAAATTTCAATAATTTTTATTAGTTTGTTTGCTTTGTAACAATCGCTTATTTATTTATTTGTTTGTTTGTTTGTTTATTTATTTATTTATTTAGTTAGTTAGTCAGTCCAATACATATTACACATTGAAGAGAATAGATATTTAGTAATATAAATAAAGAAAAGAATAGAAGAAAAGATATAAAAGTGTAGGGGAACAAATTTGAAAGGAAGAAAAGATAAATGAGATAAGGAGAGGCAATTGGAGAGGGGACGGAAGGCACACTGGTGCACTTGTACTCGCCCCTTACTGACCTCTAAGGAACCTGGAGAGGTCAATCGTGGATAATCTAAGGGTAAAGTGTTGGGGGTTTGGGGATGACACTATGGAGTCCGGTAATGAGTTCCACGCTTCGACAACTCGGTTACTGAAGTCATATTTTTTACAGTCAGGTTTGGAGCAGTTAATATTAAGGTTGAATCTGTTGCGTGCTCTTGTGTTGTTGTGGTTGAAGCTGAAGTAGTCACTGACAGGCAGGACGTTGCAGCATATGATCTTGTGGGCAATGCTTACATTGTGTTTGAGGCGTCGTAGTTTGTTGGAAAGGGGCTTCAGTCATCGAGTCCAGCCCACTGACCAAGCGGGAAAACGTCTCTCATATCTGACAAACTGTCCAATGTATAATTAAAAACGTTCCAGGTTATCTACATTTAATAAATAAATGCAGGTAGTCCTCATCAAACGGCAGTAATTGAGCCCCAAATGCATGAAGTGAGACGCGAAGGGATCTTGGTCTCTTCTTGCTACTGTTGTGAAAGTGAACCTGTTAAGTTCGAGGCTGATACTTAATGGTCCATGAGCCACAGAGTTTGGGGAGTCCTAAATGAGTTTGTTACCCACCAAGCGGACCCTACTTAGCTTCCCAAACGTGCACAGTTACGACTCTTTAATCCAGGGATAGACAAAGTTGGCTCTTATCTGTGTCTCCCGCGCAGGCGCGACATTCTCTGCCAGCAGGTGTCGCTGCCGAACAACTTGCCGCCGGATGCACATTCGGCGAGGTAGCGTCGCTCCGGATGAAAAGCGGCAGCCAATCGCGCCATAGCCACGCCCCCTGAGCTCCAGCCCCCCCTCGAAGGGTTAATTCATCGCTGGGGAAAGTCGCGTGTAGTTCCACCGGCTTTGATGCTCCGCCAGAAGGCTAAAGTGGTTGTAAAACCCTGCAGGGCAGGCCGTTTGCTGACATTTGGGCCGCGGGTTCCCAGGTTTTCTCCTTTAAATGTTGCAATGGGAACGGATTTAATTGAAAACTTTTTAAAACTTTCATTACAAACTCACATCTCCATTGCATTTTCCCCATTTAGAAAAAGAGGGGGTAAATTTTACAGGAGTCCAAGGGGGGGGGGAAGCAATGACTTTTAAAGAACACAGAACGAAATGCAACTGGAATAATTTGCACTACTGTACTTTTAATCCGTGTCTTTAAAATCCTTTATTCGTTTCTTATTCATCTGTGTTTTTTTAAAAAAGCACAATATTCAGTTCTGTTGTTTCACAATATCACTGAGTTTTAAGGGCTGTGCACTTCCAGCTCCCAGAATTAATTAATTAGTTTGTTTATTTATTTTGTCCAATACACATTGAAGAGAATAAACATGTAATATATATAAGGAAAAGGATAGAAGAAAAGATATAAAAATAGAGGAGAAGATATATGAAAGGAAGAAAAGATATATGAGATAAAGGAGAGACAATTGGCCTGGCGATGAAAGGCACACTGGTGCACTTATGCACGCCCCTTACTTACTGACCTCTTAGGAATCTGGAGAGGTCAACCTTGGATAGTCTAAGGGGAAAATGTTGGGAGTTTCAGGATGACGCTATGGAGTCCGGTAATGAGTTCCACGCTTCAACAACTCAATTGCTGAAGTCGTATTTTTTACAGTCAAGTTTGGAGCGGGTAATATTAAGTTTGAATCTGTTGTGTGCTCTTGTGTTGTTGTGGTTGAAGCTGCAGTAGTCATTGACAGGCAGGACGTTGCAGCATACGATCTTGTGGGTAATACTTAGATCTTGTTTAAGACGTCTTAGTTCTAAGCTTTCTAGGCCCAGGATTGAAAGTCTAGTCTCATAGGGTATTCTATTTCCAGTGGAGGAGTGAAGGGCTCTTCTGGTGAAGGATCTTTGGACATTTTCAAGAGTGTTAATGTCTGAGATGCGATATGGGTTCCAAACAGATGAGCTGTATTCAAGGATGGATCTGGCAAAAGTTTTGTAGGCTCTGGTGAGTAGTATGAGATTGCCGGAGCAGAAGCTATGTAGGATCAGGTTAACAACTCTAGTGATGTGTGGACTTCAACTCCCAGACTTCTCCAGTTAACCCAGCATTCTGCCTGGGGAATTCTGGGAGTTGAAGGCCTTCCCTCTTGAAGCATGTGGGCTGGAAATCCCAGGGCTACAGAGGAGAGGGGCAAAGAAGAAGACAGGAGGGCGCCCTCTGGTGTCTCTTTGAGGGAGTGCCTGGTTAGGAAATGGGAAGAAGAAAGAAAATTGACCAGACAGGTTGGGGAAGAAAAGCAAGCAAGATGGGATGGGGCACCACCAGGAAATTTTAAGGGATTTTAAATATTTGGCTGGGAAGGGAGAACCCTCCCTGGAAAAAGGGGCTGGCTTCAGTGGGTCATGGCGGGATCATTTTGTCTCCCAAGTGTCTGTGAAGTGTTCGCAGCTGAGCTAGGAAACTCATACAACTCTGAGTCTCTGGAGAGGGGCGGCATAGAAATCTAATTAATAATAATAATAATAATAATAATAATAATAATAATAATAATAATAATATTAATAATAAAAACTGCATTGGTTGCCGATCAGTTTCCGATCACAATTCAAAGTGTTGGTTATGACCTACAAAGCCCTTCATGGCATCGGACCAGAATATCTCTGGAACCGCCTTCTGCCGCATGAATCCCAGCGGCCAGTTAGGTCTCACAGAGTTGGCCTTCTCGGGGTCCCGTCAACCAAACAATGCCGCTTGGCGAGACCCAGGGGAAGAGCCTTCTCTGTGGCGGCCCCAACCCTTTGGAACCAACTCCTCCCAGATATCAGAGTTGCCCCCACCCTCCTTGCCTTTCGTAAGCTCCTTAAAACCCACCTCTCGTCAGGCATGGGGGAATTGAGACTTTCCCTTCCTCCTAGGCTTATAAAATTTATGCATGGTATGTCTGTACGTATGATTGGTTTCTTAAATTTGGGTTTTTAAATTAACTTAAATATTAGATTTGTTTATATTGTCTTATTATTGTTGTTAGCCGCCCCAAATAAATAGCTAGCTAGCTAGCTAGCTAGCTAGCTAGCTAGATAGATAGATAGATAGATAGATAGATAGATAGATAGATAGATAGATAAAAATAATAGAATAGAATAGAATAGAATTTTATTGGCCAAGTGTGATTGGACACACAAGGAATTTGTCTTGGTGCAGATGCTCTCAGCGTACATAAAAGAAAAAGAGACATTTGTCAAGAATCATGTGGTACGACACTTAACGATTGTCATGGGGGTCAAATAAGCAATGAAAAAACAATATTAATAAAAATCTTAGGATATAAGCAACAAGTTACAATCATACAGTCAACATGGGAGGAAATGGGTGAAAGGAATGATGAGAAAAACTAGTAGAATAGAAGTGCAGATTTAGTAGAAAGTCTGACAGTGTTGAGGGAATTATTTGTTTAGCAGAGTGATGGCGTTCGGGGAAAAACTGTCCTTGTGTCTAGTTGTCTTAGTGTGCAGTGCTCTGTAGTGACGTTTTGAGGGTAGGAGTTGAAACAGTTTGTGTCCAGGATGCGAGGGGTCAGTAAATATAAAGTGAATCTGATGGGATACCACCAGGAAATCTTAGGGTACAGGCTTCGGTGGGGAAGTTAAAAAGGATCACTGAGAATTGGAAGTCAGTCTGCTTGGAGAAGTGCGGCATATAATTTTAATAAGTGAACAAATTCCATTATTCTTTAACAACAACAGAATTGGTAGGGACCTTGGAGGTCTTCTAGTCCAACCCCCCTGCGTAGGCAGAAAAACCTACACTACTTCAGACAGATGGCTATCCAACACCTGCGTAAAAACTTCCAGTGTTGGAGCATTCACAACTTCTGGTGGCAGGCTGTTCCACTGATTAATTGCTCTGTCAGGAAATTCCTCCTTAGTTCTAAGTTGCTTCTCTCCTAGTTTAGTTTCCACCCATTGCTTCTTGTTCTACCCTCAGGTGCTTTGGAGAATAGGTTGACTCCCTCCCTGAGATATTGGAAGGCTGCTATCGTCTTTCCTTTCATTAAACTAGCCAGGCCCAGTCCCTGCAACAATTCTTCATATCAAGAACGTTGTTGCTGGTGGAACAACGGGATATAAATGAAACCAAAAAAGGAATGGACTGTCAGCTAAGCAATGCCGGCTGGCAGGCCCTAAGGGAAGAGCCTTCTCTGTGGTGGCCCTGGCCCTCTGGAATCAGCTCCTCCCAGAAATTCGTACTGCCCTTCACCCTCCTGGCCTTTCCCAAGGTTTTAAAAGCTTACTTTTGTCAGCAGGCCTGGGGATGTTGAGTGCTAACACCTTGCTCTGGACGATGATACGGATGCATGTGATGAGATGAATGTGGAAGAGAGTTTTTTAAGAACTAGGGTTTTCAGTCCACATGTTAGATTTGGATTTCTTATATGTTCTATTTTTGTATTGATTCTTGTTGTGAATGGACGGTCAGCCTGCCTGTCTGTCCGACCGTCTGTCCGTCCATCCATCTATCTATCTATAATCTGGAGCAGTGTTTCCCAACCTTGGCAACTTGAAGATATTTGGACTTCAACTCCCGGAATTCCCCAGCCAGCGAATGCTGGCTGGGGAATTCTGGAAGTTGAAGTCCAGATGTCTTCAAGTTACCAAGCTTGGGAAACACTGGTCTGGAGGACAGAAGGGAAAGGGGGGACATGATCGAAACATTTAAGTATGTTAAAGGGTTAAATAAGGTTCAGGAGGGAAGTGTTTTTAATAGGAAAGTGAACCCAAGAACAAGGGGGCACAATCTGAGGTTAGTTGGGGGGAAAGATCAGAAGCAACATGAGAAAATATTATTTTACTGAAAGAGTAGTAGATGCTTGGAACAAACTTCCAGCAGATGTGGTTGGTAAATCTGGAGGAACTGAATTTAAACATACCTGGGATATACCCATCCTAAGATGAAATACAGGAAATAATATAAGGGCAGACTAGATGGACCACTAGGTCTTTTTCTGCCGTCAATTTTCTTTGTTTCTATGTTTCTACCTACTTCTCTACCTACCTACCTACTTACCTACCTGCCTGCCTGCCTGCCTGCCTACCTACCTACCTACCTACCTACCTACAGTATCTACCTACCTACCTACCTACCTATCTATCTATCTATCTATCTATCATCTACCTACCTACCTATCTATCTATCTACCTACCTACAGTATCTATCTATCTATCTATCTATCTATCTATCTATCTATCTATCTATCTATCTATCTATCTATCATCTATCTATCTATCTATCTACCTACCTACCTACCTACCTACCTACCTACCTACCTATCTACCTACCTACCTACCTACCTACAGTATCTATCTATCTATCTATCTATCTATCTATCTATCTATCTATCTATCTATCTATCTATCTATCTATCATCTTACATGGTACCCAACTCCTCAAGGACTCTGGGCAGCTTACAACAAATAAAAACAATATTTTAAAGGACAATTTAAAAAATAATTACAAAACCCCAGTAAAAAGTGATACATATCTCTCATTATCTTCCATGGCTGGATCTAGATGGTATCTCATTGGGTCAACGGCCCCTTATGACTATTATTGAAAAGAAAAGTGGCTCTGTTGGTCACTGATAGGTTTTTTTGAACCATCAGAAATGTTTATTTGTAACTTTTGAGTTGTTTTCTTTATTATTCTCACTTTAACAGATGAAAATAAACGAAGGAAACCCGGGGGGGGGGGGATGTTATTTGGTTGCATAATAATTCTGCACACTCATAACTGCCCTTGAAAATGTCCAAAGATACTTCACAAGAAGAGCCCTTCATTCCTCCACTCGAAACAGAGCACCCTACGAGACTAGACTTACAATCCTGGGTCTTGAAAGCTTAGAACTACTACGCCTTAAACATGATCTAAGTATTGCCCACAAGATCATATGCTGCAATGTCCTGCCTGTCAAAGACTACTTCAGCTTCAACCACAACAACACAAGAGCCCACAACAGATTCAATCTTAATATTAACCGCTCCAAATTTGACTGTAAAAAATATGACTTTAGTAATTGGGTTGTTGAAGCGTTGAACTCATTACCGGACTCCATAGTATCATCCCCTAACCCCCAACATTTTACCCTTAGACTATCCACGGTTGACCTCTCCAGATTCCTAAGAGGTCAGTAAGGGGCGTGCATAAGCCCAGTAGAGTGCCTTCCGTCCCCTGTCCTATAGTCTCTCCTATATATCGTATTTCTCCTCTACTATATCCTCTATAACCTTCATTGTATATTATTGTGTATTGGACAAAATAAATAAAATAAAATAAATAAATAAAAATAATAATTGTGCACATATAGATATTCTCCTCAGGGAGCCACAACCCCCCCTTTTGCTTTAAAAAAAATATATTCAGGTTTGAGGATTATTTTGATTTTGATTTTATTTTATTTTATTGGATTTGTATGCCGCCCCTCTCCACAGACTCGGGGCGGCTAACAACAGTAGTAAACAGCATATGACAATCCAATATAAACAGTTAAGAGCCCCTATTGTAAAACCAACATACATACAGACATACCATGCATAAAATTGTAAAGGCCTAGGGGGAAAGAGTATCTCAGTTCCCCCATGCCTGGCGGCAGAGGTGGGTTTTAAGAAGCTTACGAAAGGCAAGGAGGGTGGGGGCAATTCTAATCTCTGGGGGGAGTTGGTTCCAGAGGGTTGGGGCCGCCACAGAGAAGGCTCTTCCTCTGGGTCCCACCAAGCTACATTGTTTAGTTGACGGGACCCGGAGAAGACCCACTCTGTGGGACCTAACTGGTCGCTGGGATTCGTGCAGCAGAAGGCGGTCCCTGAGATATTCTGGTCCAGTGCCATGAAGGGCTTTATAGGTCATAACCAATACTTTGAATTGTGACCGGAAACTGCACGAGTCAAAAAGAGGCCTGTGAAAATATTGACTGACCCCTCACATATACTGGACATAAACTGTTTCAACTGCTACCCTCAAAATGTCACTACAGAGCATTGCATACCAAGACAACTAGACACAAGGACATATTTTTCCCGAACGCCATCACTCTGCTAAACAAATAATTCCCTCAACACTGTCAAACTATTCACTAAGTCTGCACTACGATTATTGCTAGTTTTTTCTCAGCATTCCTATCACCCTTTTCCTCCTACCTATGACTGTATGACGTTAACTTGTTGCGTGTTTCCTTAAGATCTGGATTAATATTGATGGTTTCTTCATTGCTTATTTGACCCCTATGACAATCATTAAGTGTTGGACCTCATGATTCTTGACGAATGTCTCTTTTTCTTTTATGTACACTGAGAGCATCTGCACCAAGACAATTTCCTTGTGTGTCCAATCACACTTGGCCAATAAAGAATTCTATTCTATTAAGGTTTTGGATTGACCAAGAGCGCTGTTGTTTGTAAAAGTAACCCTCAAAAATACAATTTGCCTAATAATTGTGCACACAGTGTATTGGAGGAGAGATAAGGGCACAATGGGAATATGTTGCATATTTTTTAGCTGTTATAGACAAAGAAATATAAGTGGGGGGGACGGAAATGGTCTGCAGGGATGGGGGTGCACTGTATGATTTGTGGGTTTTTCCTTTTTTTTGGTATTTAGATGTATATGTACTGTGTTTGTATTACTTTGTATTACTTTTCAACCCAACAGGACCGACACAGACTTCAGAGGAGAATCAGAACTGCAGAAAAAACAATGGCTGCCAACTTGCCTTCCATTGAGGACCTGTAGACTGCACGAGTCAAAAAGAGGGTGGGGAAAATATTTACTGACCCCTCTAATCCTGGACACAAATTGTTTCAACTCCTGCCCTCAAAACGTCTCTACAGAGCACTGCACACCAAGACAACTAGACACAAGAACAGTTTTTTCCCCGAACGCCATCACTCTGCTAAACAAATAATTCCCTCAACACTGTCAGACTTTCTCCTAAATCTGCACTTCTATTCTACTAGTTTTTCTCATCATTCCTATCACCCATTTCCTCCCATGTTGACTGTATGACTGTAACTTGTTGCTTGTATCCTAAGATTTTTATTAATATTGCTTCTTCATTGCTTATTTGACCCCTATGACCATCATTAAGTGTTGCACCACATGATTCTTGACAAATGTATATTTTATTTTATGTGCGCTGAGAGCATCTGCACCAAGACAAATTCCTTGTGTGTCCAATCACACTTCGCCAATAAAAAATTCTATTCTATTCTATTACTTGTATTTAAAATATTCAATAAAAATTATTTTTAATAAATAAAAATAAATAAATAGGGGCCCGCTGAAGCCCACTGTTTTTTCCGCCCCTGAAAGAGTCTGAGGAAACTGACAATTTTGCATCTCATGGCTGAGCAAACGGGGAGAATAAAAGAAGAGCCCAGAGCTGGGATGGGAGACCAAGAGGAGATTCTTACCAGTGTAGACTTGGCTAAGCGAAGACCGAGGTGAGATTCAAAGAAGTTGAGCTGGACCAGTTTTGCTCCCCACCTGCTGAAAGCGTGAATGAAAAGCAGGGGGCTCCACAGAGTTATAGGTTTCACACAAGCTGGAAATCGGATGGGGCACCACCAGGAAATCGCAGGGGTGCAGGATACTGGGGATGCAGGAAATCCACTGACATGCCCTGGCTGAGCAAATGGGTGAGAAAAGAGACCAAGGATGGGGGACCAAGAGGAGATCCTCTCTAAAATCTACTAGGCTGGAAGAAGATGCAAAGATAAAGCTGGGAGGTCGGATGGGGCACCACCAGGAAATCCCAGACTAGGAGGTGGATTCGAAAGCTGCCCGGAAGAAGGCAGGAGGGGACCAACTCTGTTTCCAATCTGCTTGGCTGGGAATGAAGATGGCTAGTTTACAGGTGTTCTGTTGAACTCTCTGGTCGAATCCTCCTGAAAATTCACAGGTACAAATTTCAGACACACACACGTTTGAAAATTCAAAACAATGTTCTTTATAATGAAAATTCACTTAAACCAAGCCCTCTTTTGGTATAGCCAAGAGCACTGGTCTCCAAACAAACTGGTAATTTGCACAAGTCCCTTATCAGTTCTGTGATACTTACATTGCAGCTGTGAGGCAATTCACAGTCCTTCTTCTTTCACAAAGTGACACACACTTTGCTCTGGTTTAGTTTCAAAGCGGGGAAAAATCAGCACACAAAAGGTCAAAGTCAGCAAAGCAGTCACGAAACACAACGATCAGATAATCCTCCACAATGGCCAAACCCACAGAGCGGAGAGCCATGCATAGGTAGCAACAACTGAGAGATTATTATCAAAGAAAATGAGGCCACCTGTGGTTGGGTGGGGCTGTGGTCATTAGTGAGGCTACTATAAAGAGCAGCCTCACTAATGACCACAGCCCCACCCAACCACAGGTGGCCTCATTTTCTTTGATAATAATCTCTCAGTTGTTGTTGCCTATGCATCGCTCTCCGCATGTGTGGCTGTAGATATTGTAGGCCGTGGATATTGCCTACCTGGACTTCAGCAAAGCCTTTGATACGGTTCCACATAAAGAGCTGATAGATAAATTAGTGAAGATTGGACTTAATCCCTGGATAGTTCAATGGATTTGCAGCTGGCTGAAGCATAGACACCAGAGGGTTGTTGTGAATGGCGAGTATTCTGAGCAGAGTCAGGTTACAAGCGGTGTGCCACAAGGGTCTGTTCTGGGTCCTATTCTTTTTAATATGTTTGTGAGTGACATAGGGGAAGGTCTGGTAGGGAAGGTTTGCCTATTTGCCGATGACTCTAAAGTGTGCAATAGGGTTGATATTCCTGGAGGCGTCGGCAATATGGTAAATGATTTAGCTTTACTAGATAAATGGTCAAAGCAATGGAAACTGCAGTTTAATGTTTCCAAATGTAAAATAATGCACTTGGGGAAAAGGAATCCTCAATCTGACTATTGTATTGGCAGTTCTGTGTTAGCAAATACTTCAAAAGAAAAGGATTTAGGCGTAGTGATTTCTGACAGTCTCAAAATGGGTGAACAGTGCAGTCAGGCAGTAGGGAAAGCAAGTAGGATGCTTGGCTGCATAGCTAGAGGTATAACAAGCAGGAAGAGGGAGATTATGATCCCGCTATATAGAATGCTGGTGAGACCACATTTGGAATACTGTGTTCAGTTCTGGAGACCTCACCTACAAAAAGATATTGACAAAATTGAACGGGTCCAAAGACGGGCTACAAGAATGGTGGAAGGTCTTAAGTATAAAACGTATCAGGAAAGACTTAATGAACTCAATCTGTATAGTCTGGAGGACAGAAGGAAAAGGGGGGACATGATTGAAACATTTAAATATATTAAAGGGTTAAATAAGGTCCAGGAGGGGAGTGTTTTTAATAGGAAAGTGAACACAAGAACAAGGGGACACAATCTGAGGTTAGTTGGGGGAAAGATCAAAAGCAACATGAGAAAATATTATTTTACTGAAAGAGTAGTAGATCCTTGGAACAAACTTCCAGCAGACGTGGTAGATAAATCCACAGTAACTGAATTTAAACATGCCTGGGATAAACATATATCCATCCTAAGATAAAATACAGAAAATAGTATAAGGGCAGACTAGATGGACCATGGGGTCTTTTTCTGCCGTCAGACTTCTATGTTTCTATGTTTCTATGTATCATTAACTCTTGTTCCGAATCCAAGGAGGAGCTAGATAATTGATCTCCTTCTGAGCTGTCTGCCCCACTCTCCTCCTCCCTGTCACGGAGATCAGAACTGCCCCTACTCTTCCTGCCTTCCGTAAACTCCTCAAAACCCACCTTTGCCATCAGGCATGGGGAAACTAAACATCTTCCCCTGGGCACGTTGAATTTATATATGGTATGCTTGTGTGTGTGTATGTTAGTATAGGGGTTTTTCTTAAATTTATAATATTTTAATTAATTGGATTATGTATTGGATTGTCTTTTCACTTGTTGTGAGCCGCCCCGAGTTTTCGGAGAGGGGCGGCATACAAATCCAAATAATAAATAAATAAATAAATAAATGTCTTCTTGGTCAGAGGAGCCTTCATCAACAGATTCCACCAGGGCAAAACAGGCCTGCAGCATGTGGATGTCTCCCCCACATCCACAGTCCTTGGGGCAGGAGCTGGGCCAGAGCCAACCACAACAACAGGTAGGTCCTCAACTTACGGCCACAATTGAGCCCCACTTTTCTGTTGCTAAGTGAGGCATTGATGGTGAGCTCTGACCCATTGTGTGACTTTTATTGCCACGGTTGTTAAACGAGTCACTGCACCTGTGAAGTTTGTTTATTTTATTTATTTAATTATTTTGTCCAATACACAATAATACGCAATGAAGGTTATAGAGGATACAGTGGAGAAGAAATACGAGATCTACGGGACTCTCCCTCTCCCTTGGGGCTGGGATGGAGGACCAAGAAGAGATCCCCACTGTAGGAGAGGGGGGCGTGGGATGGACTTTGGCGAGGAAGGCAGAACACAACCAGGCAAACCCGGGAGGAGGGAGCTGGGATGCAGCGCATGGGTCCTAGGTCTTCCCAGGACACGTGTCCTCTCAAAGCACGTGTGAAACAGGGATGGGGGGGGTGGAATCCGCCCAAAGCGCCTTTGAATGGGATGTGGCGGGGGAGGGGTCTGCGGAGGTCCCGGGACGGGGCGGGGCGGAGGGCGGGGCTGTACCTCCCGAGCCCTGCAGGGGGCGCCTCCCGGAGAGGATCCAGCACCGCCCCAGGCTTCCTGGCCCATCAGACGCCGCCGCCGCCGCCAAAGCTGCCTGGCTCCGGCGCCCCCTCCCCACCGCCGCCCCTGCTCCAGCGCCATGGCGGAGTGGGCCCCCGCCCAGGTGAGACCCCCCCCTCCCCTCCCCTCCCCCACGCGGGCCGGGGTCTCCCTGCAGGCCCCGCAGCTGGATCCCATTGGAGGGGGAGGGGGGAGGGGGCGGCTGGTGGGGGGGGGGCGAAGGATGTGCTCAGCCCCCCCCCCACCTACCCCGCGCTCTGCCTGCCGCGCTGGAGGAGGGGCGGGGGCAGATGGGGAGGGGGATGCAAGTTTTTTGGGGGGGTCCCTGCTCTCCCCCCTCCACGACACATCTCCCCTCCCCCTCTAAGTGATCCCAGTCCTCTGCCCCCCCTGCATTTGGATCTCTCCCTCCCCCGGCTGCCCCCCATTCCACACGCATCCTCCCCCCACCAAGTGATCCAAGAGATTCCCCCCCCCCATGTCCTGCATTCCAGTCCCAGGGGATTCAGGAGATTCCCTTCCCCTCCCCCCCATGATCTCATCCCATCCGGTGGACCCCCTCACTAGCCCCCCAGGGGGGAACTAGGAGATCCCCCCCCCTTGCCTAGCTTTGCCTTAATGCCACACAATCCTCTGGACGTCCCTCCCCCAAGTGATCCAGGAGATCCTCCCTCCTCTGCCCTCCAAGAGATCCCTCCCCCCAATGACCTCATCCTATCCAGTGGATCCCCTGATTACCCCCCCCCAGGGTAAACCAGGAGATTCCCCCCAATCTCTGGCTGCCCCTGAGCCTCCCCCAGGGATCAGAAGGGATCCCCTCCCGCTTTCTCTCCTGTCTTCATCCCCTCAGGAGCCCAGGAGATTCCCTGAGACCCCTCTCTCTCCAATCCCCCAGAGGTCCATGGGAGGAAGTAGATTCCCACCCCTCCCAGGATTCCCCCTTGCCTCAGGGGTTCTCCCACCCCAAGGAATCCAGGGGAATCCCCCAGGCTGCTCCTTCCCCCCCAAAGGGATCCAGGAGATCACTGACTCTGCGGTGATTGCCCAAGGCTCTAGGAGATTCCCTTCTCCATGATAGCCCTCACCCCAGGGGATCCAGTAGATCCCTCCCCTCCCCCTTTGAAAGGGCACCTCCTGTTCCCCGCTGAGAGGCAGTTTCTGTAAGTCTCCTCAGAGGAAACCTGAGTGGCTCCCATCACAACAACCCTGCAGAGCAGGCCAGGCTCAAAAGTAGAGGCTGGCCTGAAAACACACACACACACACACACGCAAACATACACACACACATTTTGTCTTTCCATCTGCCGCCTCTAATCTCGCACTCTCTGGGCCTGGGGACTCCATTTCCCAGAATCCTCCAGCCAGCCTGCTCACATTGACCAGGGAATTCTGGGAGTTGTAGTCCCCAGGCTTCCTGATGGTACCAGTCCCTGTTTTTATCATCCGCAGGGTGGCTGGTAAATTCCATACACAGGTAGTCCTCGAGTTACAACCACAACCGAACCCCAAAATCCACCATTGCTAAGCGAGACAGTGGTGTGAGTCATGTCCCACTTTATGACCACAGCTGCTGTAAGTTCCTGCGGTTGTTAAGTTAGCAACTCAGTTGCTTCTTAAGTTACTCGGTCGTTAAGTGAATCTGGGTTTCCCCTTTGACTTAAACTAGTCCGAAGGTTGCAAAAGTGGGGAACCGCCTGATCCGCGGACTCCACAACCGTCGTAAATACGAGTCGGTTGCCAAGCGCCTGAATTTGGATCATGTGATCACAGGTGAAGCCGCAGCCGTTACAAATGCGAAAATTGGTCGTACATCTCTTTTTTTTAGTGCCGTCACAACTCCAAATGGTTATAAATCAAGGACTAGCTGTATAGTACCAGCTGCTACATCTTTTATAAATTCAATTTTAGCGGTTTTTATAGATGATTATAATAGCCTTCCTTTTATGAATAGAAATTTACCAAGCTGAAAAGGCCACTGGAATTTATAGAAGTGTTCCAGATACTCTCCCTCTTAATTGCATGTATATTACCCCCCCTTTTTAATATAAATATATGGCTCCACCATTTAACACAGGTTTCTAGTCCATATAAAAGGTTGCAATTTCATCCTGATTGAAGTCTTGCTGTCCGAGCATTGGGCCCTGAGGGAGTGGGGCCTGTTTTGAAACACAGATAATCCTAGATTTATAACCACAAACGAGCCCAAAATTATTGTCGCTAAGCGAGAAGATTGTTAAGTGAGTTTTGCCCCATTCTTTCTTGCTGTCGTGAAGTGAATCCCTGCAGTTTTTAATTCAGTAACAGTGTTAGTTGGTCGTTAGTGCTTCCCTTGACTTTGCTGATCAGGTAGTCAACTGTGACCGTCATAAATGTGAGTCGGTTGTACGAATTTTCATGACATGACCGTAAAGAGGCACTGATAGTCACAAGTGTGAAAAAGGGTCCCGAGTCTATTTTTAACAGTGCCGTCGTAAATAATTATCATTTATTATTTATCGTAATAAATAAAGAACTTTTTTCATTATAATTATAATTATTTATTATTTATTGTAATAAATAATGTTATAATTATTATAATTATTATTTATTGTAATAAAGAAAGAACTTTTTATTATAATTATAATTTATTGTAATAAAGAACTTTTAAAATTATAATTATAATTATTTATTATTTATCATAATAAATAAATAAATAAACAAACCATTTTATTATAATTATTATAATTACTTATTATTTATCATAATAAATAAATAACATTTTATTATAATTATTATAATTATGGTAATAAATAATTGAATTGAATTGAATTATTTATTATTTATCATAATAAATATATAAAGAACTTTTACTTATTCATTAGAGTTGCAAGGGACCTTGTAGGTCATCTAGTCCAACCCCCTGCCTAAGCAACAAGAACTGTTGTAAAGCTGAGGACTTCCTGCCATTGTCCATTGTCCCTTCGGCTGTTTATTTGTTTTTCTTTCTTTCTTTCTTTCTTTCTTTCTTTCTTTCTTTCTTTCTTTCTTTCTATTTTTCTATTTTTCTATTTTTCTATTTTTCTATCTATCTATCTATTTATCTATTTATCTAATATGCCTGTTGCCCTTCTTGAGGCAACTCAATGTGGTGTACATTATAAATGCTACAATATACAGTATAAAGAAAACTAAATTGCTTTAAAAGAATTATACAAATTACTAAAAAGTGGTAAAAGAGGTGGGTCTTCAGAGCTTTACGAAAGACCAGGAGGGAGGGGACGGTACCTATCTCCAGAGGGAGTTTGTTCCAGAGGGCCGGGGCCACCACAGAGAAGGCTCTTCCCCTAGGTCCCATCTCACCCATGACCTGTCCATCTTCCTTTCTTGGTCTTCCCCCAGCTCCAGGAATGGAACGTGGAGGCTCAGCACCTGATGCCCCTCCAGCCTCCTCTGGTCCCTGAGCTGAGCCACATGCGAGAAGCGCAACTGCACACGGCCGAGGCCTCCCTCTGGAGCGTAGTGGCCACCGTCCAAGCCATGGAGAGGAAGATCGACCTGTTGGCCACCCGGCTGCTCAGCTTGGAAGGCCGATCGGGGACGGCCGAGAAAAAGCTGTTGGATTGCGAGAAGACCGCGATGGAGTTCGGCAACCAGCTGGAGAACAAGTGGGCCGTCCTGGGCACCCTCATTCAAGAGTACGGCCTGCTGCAGAGGAGGCTGGAGAACATGGAGAACCTGCTGAAGAACCGCAACTTCTGGGTCCTCCGGCTGCCCCCGGGATCCAAGGGAGAAATCCCCAAGGTCAGGGGTCCTCCAAGAGGAGTGGGGGACTGGTCTCGAGCGGAAGGAGGGATCCTGGGAAGGGGAGAGGCGGGTTCCTCAGAAGGGTTGAGTGGTGGTGGTTCTGCTGAGGGAACCATAAATGGAGTAGATGTGGACATCTTTTATTTGTGCGGTTTTGTTTGTGCAATTTATTTGGGAGATGTATAAAGCCCTTCATGGCACCGGACCAGAATATCTCCGAGACCACCTCCTGCTGCACGAATCCCAGCGACCGATTAGGTCCCACAGAGTTGGCCTTCTCCGGGTCCCGTCAACTAAACAATGTCGGTTGGCGGGCCCCAGGGGAAGAGCCTTCTCTGTGGTGGCCCCGACCCTCTGGAACCAGCTCTCCCCAGAGATTAGAACTGCCCCTACCCTCCTTGCCTTTTGTAAACTCCTCAAAACCCACCTTTGCCGTCAGGCATGGGGGAACTGAGATATCTCCCCTGGGCGTATACAATTTATGTATGGTATGTTTGTATGTATGTCTGCTTATTAATGGGTTTTTAAAAACATTTTAAATAGTAAATTATTAGATTTGTCATGAACTGTTTTATTGTGTTGTGAGCCGCCCCGAGTCTACGGAGAGGGGCGGCATACAAATCTAATAAATAAATAAATAAATAAAAGATGTATATGCCGCCCAACTCCAATTGGATTCTGGGCGGTTTACAAAATAACAATAATTAAGAAACAGTATAAAAATATGGGTTAAAATAACAACAATAGCAAAAAAACCACCAGAATAAAATGCATTAATAACCCTTAATATCATACACACATTCATGATCCCAGGCCTGCCGGAAAAGCCAAGTCTTAATTGCTTTCCGGAAGACCGGTAGGATGGGGATAACACAGATATTCAGAGGCAGTTGGTTCCAAAGCATTGGAGCCGCCACAGAGAAGGCCCTTCCCTCTGGCCCCGTCAACTGGCATTGTTTGGTGGACGGGACCTGGAGAAGGCCAACTCTGTGGGCCCTTTTTGGTCACTGAGACATATGAGGTAAAAGGCGGTCCCGTAAGTTGTGTGGTCTTCTCTCCTGTGGTGGTTTCCAGACGTTGCGTTGGGACCACGACTTCCATAATTGTGGTCCCTCAGATGGGTAGGATGGGAATTGCCTTCCCGAAGTATCTGGAGACTTAAATCGACGAAGGTCCTCCAACTTTTTTGATGGGACACAAATCCTGATTTAGTGGTCTCTCCACTGGGGAGATTTCCGGGGCGGATTGCTCTTACCTGAATAACAATGCGCTGTGTGCCCACATCATGATGAATCACACGCACGACTCCCCTCATGAGACTTTGCTTCCACACATGCTCAGGAAGCAAAAAAACTGCGTGAGGGGACGCAAGCATGAGTAAGATTTTGGTGAATTTTTACTTCCGCGCATGTTTGGAAGCAAAAAAATTGCTGAAATTGCGTGTGAATTTGTTCCCTCACAAGAGTTTGTTTCCGCACATGCGCAGGAAGAAAAATAAAACAATTTTTTTTTAAAAAAATGATTGTGCCGCGCGGTGTGAAGATCACACCCGAGCCATTGCGTACCAATTTTGCAACTACAGGAACAGGGGTCTGGGGTATACCGGTAGCAACCCACCCCTGGGAGACTCCATTTATGGTCTGTCACAGAAGCTTCCTTGAGACAAATCCTTTCTCCCCTCCCCCCACACCTTAGACATATTTTACCTCAGAGGATGGTTGTGTGTGGGAGATTACAATTTGCAAAATGAAAAATCCAAAATTAGGAAAGCATTTTTTCTTTTTAAAAAAAGACATGTCTCCTATTTTTTTTCTATTTCCAAATTGTGACAGGATTTAAAATTGAATTCACATTTGTCATTTTTAAAGCAGAGACTTAGAAAAATTAAAACTGCAAACTGCGAAGGGAAGAAAAATCATATTTTTCTACTTATTATTCAATACTGGATTTCTACTGCTGGAATGTACTTTTTGTATTTTTTTAAAAAAATAAGAAAACAAATTATAATCTTAAAAATAAAAAAACCTTAAGAAAATTAAAAATACAAACTAGGAAGAAGATTTTTTTAAAAAATGTATCATATTTTCTACTGGTCAGTTTTCACTGGATTACTTTTACTAATCAAATAGTCTTTAATCTTGAAAAGAGTGTTTTTAAAAAAAATAAAATTTAAACTAGGAAGGAAAACAACATAATTTTAATGTGTCTATTGTCATTTAATTCACAATAAAATCACTTTTAGTATTTTTTTATTGGCGAAACAATTTTTAATAATGAAAAACAGAAAGATATTAGAAATGAATTTTTTATTTGTAATATTTTAAAGAATTTTTAATCATATAAGAGAAAAATCTTAAAAATAAAATCAAAATACAAACTAGGAAGAAAAATGTTAAAATGTATCTTGTTTTTTTATTTATCAATTGTCACTGGATTTGCAAGGAATTCACCTTTAGCAAATTTCTTAGGCACAAAACAATCTTTCATCTTAAAAAGAAAAAATAATAATAATAATAAAAAAGAAACTTTAAAAATTAAAATATCAACTAGAAAGAAAAAGACCAAAATGTACGTTTTCCTCCTTATCAGTTGGCACTGGATTGGCAATTAATTTCATTTTGGGTATTTTTTTTAGCAAGGAAGTCATGTTTCACTTTAAAAAAGAGAACATAGAAAAATTAAAAGTAGATTTTTTTTAAAATTAAAAATGGAATTTAAAATTTTTAAATTTAAATTTTAAAAACCCCCAATAAACTGGGAAGGATGTCTCATTTTTCTTTTCATCTTTTTTACCAGATTATTCAGGGAAGGACCGGAGTGGTGGACATTCAGGGATGTAACTTCGTGATTGGGAAGGCGGAACAAATTCAGGGTCTGGGTGCGAAAGCTACCTTTTGTCCTTCTTGAAGTCTTTTGTGTGTGTGTTTTTTTTTGTTTAAATTTGCAGATGCCGGTTACGTTTGTGGACATTGCGGTTTATTTCTCCGCCGAAGAGTGGAAGAATTTGGCTGACTGGCAGAAAGACCTGTACAACAATCTTCTGAAGGAGAACTACGAATCCTTGCTAGCACTCGGTATAACCAGGTTAATCGGCAGCCCGCCGGTCTCTTTATATGTCCTTACAGCTAGTCCTCGACTTACAAAGCCCTATTGGGATCAGTACGTCCATGGTTAAACATTGCAGCTCGATTATGTCGGTTTTGTCTACGGTTGCTAAGTGAATCGTCACCGTTGTTAAGCGAAGCTGCCCTTATTTGATTTTAAAGTCGCAGATGACGACCTATTTACCTCAGAGTCCCGAGACTCTGAGGTAAATAGGAGCTCGTTGTCAACTGCCTAAATGGCAATTGGTGATTCCAAGAATGCTGCGACGGTCGTATGTGTGAGGACCGGTTCTAAGTCACTTTTCCCCCCTCAAGGCACCATTGAAGGGTCAAAGAGACACTTAAAACAAAGGGTCGTAAATCAAGAACTACCTGAACGTGCATTTTGGGAAATGTTGCCATATTCCAAACAGTCCTTGAATTATAGCTGTGGCGGTTAGTGAATGCTCAAAGTTATGGCACTGAAAAAAGGGGAAAAATTTTTTTCACTTGTTTTTCCTCACTTATGCCTGTTGCAGCATCTCCAACATTCATACAGTTGACTGTTGACTCATATTTATGGCAGTTGCTGCGTCCTCAAGGTCACACTTAGTAAGCGGTATGGGCCACACTGTGTACCGCTAGCAAATCGAGTTGCACGCCCAGCTCTGCATCTTTGACGTATGTGCGTGACTCAGCGAGATTTTACTTCTGTGCATGCGCAGGAAGCAAAATGTTGCGAGGGGATGCACGCACAGGAGAGATATCGGCAATTTTTGCTTTTGCGCATGCGTGTAAGAAAAAAAAATGCCGAAATCTCTCTTGCATGTGCATCCTCTCACAAGATTTTGTGCGGGAAGCAGAATCTTCTGAGGGGACACACGCACAAGAGAGATTTTGGCAAATGTTTGTTTCTGCGCATAAGCGGAAGCAAACCCCCCCCCACCAAAATCTCTCTTTCTTGCGCAACCTCTCGCAAGATTTTGCTTCTGTACATGCGCGGAAGAAAAAAAATAGCTGAAACCTCTCTGTTGCGCATCCTCTCGCCAGATTTTGCTTCCTGTGCATGCGCAGAAGCAAAATCTCACTGAGACATGTACATGCACAGGAAACAAAATCTTGCGAGGGGATGCGCGCATGAGAGAGGTTTTGGCAATTTTTTGTTTCTGCACATAAGCGGAAGCAAAAAAAAATCACTGAAATTCTCTCTTGCGCAACCTCTCAGAAAATTTTGCTTCATGCGCAGGGGCAAAATCTCGCTGGGTAAGGCACATGTGCAGGAAGCAAAATCTTGTGTGGGGAAGTGCGCATGAGAGAGATTTCAGCTATTTTTTACTTCTGTACATGGGCGGAAGAAAAAGATAGCTGAAACCTCTCTGTTGCGCATCCTCTCGCCAGATTTTGCTTCCCGTGCATGCGCAGAAGCAAAATCTCACTGAGACACGCACATGCACAGGAAGCAAAATCTTGTGAGGGGCTGTGCGCATGCATGGAAGAAAAAAATCACCGAAATCTCTCGGTCTTGCGTAACCTCTCGCAAGATTTTGCTTCCTGCACATGCAAAATCTTAGGTGGGGATGCGCGCATGAGAGAGGCTTTGGCAAATTTTTGTTTCTGCACATAGGCGGAAGCAAAAAAACCCACCGAAATCTGTCTTTCTTGCGCAACCTCTCGCAAAATTTTGCTTCATGCGAAGGGGCAAAGTCTCACTGGGTCAGGCACATGCGCAGGAAGCAAATTCTTGCGTGGGGAAGCATGCATAAGAGAGATTTCGGCCTTTTTTTGCTTCTGCGCATGCGCGGAAGAAAAAAAAATAGCCGAAGCCTCTCTGTTGCGCATCCTCTCACAAGATTTTGCTTCCCGCGCATGCACAGAATCTCACTGAGACACACACACATGCGCAGGAAGCAAAATCTTGTGAGGGGATGCGCGCATGAGAGAGAGATTTTGGTGATATTTTTGCTATGAGCGGAAGCACAAATATCGCCGAAATCTCTCCCTCTTGCGCCTCCTCTCACAAGATTTTGCTTCCCGTGTGGGTGCAGGAGCAAAATCTCATTGGAATGCATGTGTATGCGTGCTGGCGACCTGAAACTGTGCGTGCATCACAACTGAAACGGCGGTAAGTAAGAACCCCCCGCCTGGTCACGTGGTCTCCTTTTGCGACCACTTGACAAATAAAGTCACCAGGGAAGTTGGATTTGCGGAACGTCTGTGTGACTGGTACAGTAACCGCCATGGATTCACTTAATGACCAGAAAGACTGTAAAATGGGGCAATATTTATTTGTATTTGTATTTATTTGATTTGTATGCCGCCCCTCTCTGCAGACTCGGGGCGGCTCACAGCAGTGATAAAAAACAATACATGGTGACAAATCTAATAATTAAAATCTAAAAATAAGAGTTTTACATTAAAAAGACTAAAAGAAAAAACCCCAATATATAAAAACATACATACAGTCATATCATACAGAAAACTACATAGGCAAGGGGAGATGTCTCAGTTCCCCCATGCCTGATGACAGAGGTGGGTTTTAAGGAGTTTACGAAAGACAAGGAGGTTGGGGGCAATCCTAATCTCGGGGGGGAGCTGGTTCCAGAGGGTCAGAGCCACCACAGAGAAGGCTTTTCCCCTGGGTCCCGCCAGACATGGTTTAGTCGACGGGACCCGGAGGAGACCAATTCTTTGGGACCTAACCAGACGCTGGGATTCGTGCGGCAGAAGGCGGTCGCGCAGATAACCTGCTCCAGTGCCATGAAGGGCTTTATAGGTCATAACCAACACTTTGAATTGTGACCAGAAACTGATCGGCAACCAATGCAGACTGCGGAGTGTTGGTGTAACATGGGCATATTTGGGGAAGCCCATGATTGCTCTCGCAGCTGCATTCTGCACGATCTGAAGTTTCCAAACACTCTTCAAAGGTAGCCCCATGTAGAGAGCGTTACAGTAGTTGAACCTTGAGGTGATGAGGGCATGAGTGACTGCGACCAGTGACTCCCAGTCCAGATAGGGCCGCAATTGGTGCACCAGGTGAACCTGGACAAACGACCCCCTCGCCACAGTGGAAAGATGTTTCTCTAATGTGAGCTGTGGATCGAGGAGGACGCCCAAGTTGCAGACCCTCTCTGAGGGGGTCAATAATTCCCCCTCCAGGTTGATGGATGGACAGATGGAATTGTCTTTGGGAGGCAAAACCCACAGCCACTCCGTCTTGTCGGGGTTGAGCTTGAGCCTCTTGACACCCATCCAGACCCCAACAGCCTCCAGACACCGGCACATCACATCCACTGCTTCATTGACTGGACACAGGGTGGAGATGTAAAGCTGGGTATCATCTGCGTACTGATGATACCTCACCCCATGCCCTTGGATGATCTCACCCAGCGGTTTCATGTAGATATTAAACAGCAGGGGGGAGAGCACCGACCCCTGAGGCACCCCACAAGGGAGAGACCTCGGGGTCGACCTCTGACCCCCCACTAACACTGACTGCGAACTCGAGCAGCACAGGCAGGGCTGTTGACACGCAGCTGGGAGGCAGGTACGTGAGTAACAATCCCACCTAAACCCCTAAGTCCAACTTCACCAGGAGGGACTCGCAACCCGCAATCTCTGGAGCAATGAGGCTACGCAGGCAAAGGCTCTCCCTGACTATAATAGCCACTCCTTCCCCCCTTCCCTGGGGTCGAGGCTGATGCCATATCCGAAACCCGGCTGGGCAAATTTCAGAGAGAGGAACTCCTCCCTCCGGGCCCAGCCAGGTTTCGGTCACACAAGACAGTTCGGCCTCCTCATCCAGGATCAGATCCCGGATGAGGAGAGCTTTATTTACCACCGACCTGACATTGAGTAGCAGCAGCCTGAGCCCAGGGCCAGAATTACACTCATCACCAGTGCTTGAGTTGAGCTCATGGAGTCGGAAGAAGGGATCGCTACTAAGCAGCGATCCCTCCTTCCCCTGGAGCGGCTAGCTCCATGGCTCCCACCATATCTGCCTCTCCCCAGCAAGACCGGGATATTTTGACCCTCTGCCACCCCAGAGATAAGTGCCCCCTCCCCTCTTGCCTCTCCAGTGACAGGTGTGCCAAAAATGTCATCCATACCATATCCATTCACTTCATACATATTATAATCCCACCCACCCACCCCATTCCATCTACCATCCCCTTCCCATCCACTCCCATTGACACCATTCCATTCATTCCAGTAGTCGTAAACATCCATTGTTGGGTGACTCTAATAATTAATTTAAATGCAATTTAGTTAAAATACAAATAAGATAGTCCCATTCACTCATAACACATATAAATTAACCCCCTAAAATTATTTAAAAAGCAATAAAACATATAATGCATGGACAAAAAATAGCCTAGACATAATCAATTTGCTAATATGTAGTTCTTAAAAAGGAAAAGCATAAAGCAACAGCAGCAGCTAGAGGGCGCCAAACTCCAAGCTGGTTAAGCTGGTTAGTTCTCAAAGTTGTATGAGTTCTAGAAAAGTCAAGTATCAAAACCTGAGTCTCAGGGTATAAATACAAGATGGTCTTTTTAGGGGTGGCAATACTTCCTTAACAACCGCATCACAATGAGCGGATGTTTGGGCCCCGTCGTAGTTGTGAATCGGGGACTGAAGCGCCACAGGAGAGGTTGTAAACGGGGCGAAACTCCCTTAGCGCCTATCTCACTTAACAACGGAAGCTCTTGGTTGTAAGTCTGGGATTGCCTGTATTGCTGGACCGGTGGGGGGGGGGGGGGTTGGGGGGGAGTGTTTCGCAATGCTGACCCTGCAAGGTGGGAGAAGTCGATGGGGGAGGGGCAGCCGAGATCCCTTTTTGACCGCCTCCCCCTTTTCCAGGCGTCAACGTCGCCAAGCCCGAGGGGCACCCCAGGACCGAGCGGGGAGCGCCTGAACCCAGCGCCCCAGAGCCGCCGAGCACGAAGGAGCGCGACATGGTCCCTGAGCCTTGTACAGGTGGGGGCAGGGGTGGGAGGGGGGCCGTGAAAGGGGCATTTGAGGTGGGGGGGGCTTTGGTTTGAGAGGGTATGGGGGGGCGGACTAGATGGTCTCCGAGGTCCCTCCTGTTATTCTGTAAGGGTCCCCTGGTTGATTAGCGGGTTGGAATAGATGACCTTTGAGGTCCCCTTCAGCTCTATCCTGATTCCAGATTGTGAGGTTTGGGTCTCCCATGCACGCGCACACACAACGCAACACACCACACACATACACACACTTCGCAACAAAGCAAAGCTTTTCGTTTCGTCTTCCTTGCTTTTCTGCCAGTTGCTCCTCTTTCTCCGAGTCTCTTTTTATCTCTCTTCCTCCCCTTGTTCTCCCCTCTTCCTTCTCTTTTATCTTTGCCTGCCTCCCTTCCCCCCCCCAGGAATGTCATTCCTGCTTTCTCCTTCCCTTCCGCCCTCCCTCTTTCACGCTTAACTCCTCCCTCCCTCTCCTTTTTTCCATCCTTCTAACATTCTTCTTTTTCCTTCCTCCCCTCCTCCATTCTTTTATGCATTCCTGCTTCCTCCTGCTCTCCCTCACTCCTTCTTTCTTTCTTTCTTTCCTTCATTCCTTCCCCACTCCTCCCTCCCTCCCTCCTTCTTTCTTTCTTTTTTTCTTTCCGTCATTCCTTCCCCACTCCTCCCTCCCTCCTTCTTTCTTTATTTCTTTCTTTCCTTCATTCCTTCTCCACTCCTCCCTCCCTCCTTCCTTCCTTCCTTCCTTCATTCCTTCTCCACTCCTCCCTCCGTCCTTCCTTCCTTAACTGCTCCCTCCCTCTCTCTTTTCCTTCCTTCCTTCCTTCCTTCCTTCCTTCTTAATGATGGTTTTTTAGATGTTTTTTTTAAATATTAGATTTGTTACATTGTTATATTGTTATATTGTTATTATTATTGTTGTGAGCCGCCCTGAGAGGGGCGGCATACAAATCTAATAAATAATAATAATAATAATAATAATAATTGTTGTTGTTATTGTTATTTTCCCCTCCTTTATTTCCTTCCTTCTTTCTTGACTCTTCCCTTCCTCCCTCCTTCCTTCCCTCCCTCCTTCCTTCCTTAACTCCTTTCTCTCTTTCTCTCTTTCTCTCCTTCCCTCCTTCCTTCCCTCCTTCCTTCCCTCCCTCCCTTCCTTCCCTAGAACCATATACATGCCAATGCAAACTGTCCAATCCTGGTCCACCCTTTCTAGCCAACCACTGAATAAAAGCACCATTGCTTCATGCAACTCCAATACCCACATTCGGCCTTGCCCACCCCCCAAATGTGTCTTGCTTCACCATCGCTGGAAGGACGCCCCCTCCCTGCCCCCTCCAGCGAAGTGAATTTTTGAGCCTGGGGGCCGGGGGGGGTTGGGGGGCTGCCTGGTGCCCTCCGCCCCATGCTGTGGGGGCTCCCAGGCTGCTGTGTTTCCAAGTGGTGTCATGTCTCTCCCTCGAACCCAGGACCCTTGGCCTCCACGCCGGACATCCTGACACGCATCAAGCAGGAGGGGGCATTCAGCGGAGGAGGAGGAGGTCCTTTCTCCGAGGACAGAGGCCTGGTGGCTGACCCGTGCGCAGGTGATGGGCGAGAGGGCAGAGGGCTGTGGTCCCAAATTCTGATCCTCCCACACAAGGGGAGGGGGGGTTGAAAAAATGGCAGAGTTTTAATAGCACCGATATTTTTAATGCCTGATATTTTCAATGTACAAAGGGTCGCCCAGAAAGTAATGCACCACATTTTTTTCTTCAACAATTATTTATTGAACACAATGAAACTTACACACCCGAAAGAAGGATGTGTCTTCTACTCTCCCTATTTTTCCACGTAATCTCCGTCCCATTCTGTGGCCTCCCTCCAGCGGGACACAAGGGCGTGTATGCCCTGTCTGTGCCATTCCTTGTCCAGGTCACAAAGCCATTTCTGCACTGTGCCAATCACCTCTAGTGGCCTCCCCCTCTGTGCCCGGCGACTAACCGTACTTCTGTCGACTGCAGATTCTCCATAAACTGTATACACAAACGTTGGTGAATGTTCCCAACAGTTTCTTTCTCCGCAGCTTATAATGTACATCACTTACAGACGCCATTTCAAAACACGGCTGCAGCTACGCGATCTGTCTGAAGAAATGCGAAATTTACACACGCACTCCTGACAGTTCAAATAACGTATATCTAAAGTTTCGCTGCGGAAAAAAAATGTGGTGCATTGCTTTCTGGGCGACCCTCGTACGATAGCCCGACCCATTGAAAGGACTGGGTTGGCCGCTGGAGAGAACATCATGGATTGAATTAACCATGGCTTGTTTGTGTGGCTTACACCCATCGGATGATCCAGCCTGGTTGGTTTAACACAGTTGGGGTTCAAGCATAGCCCCTTTAAGAGGCATTTAATGGGGCATTCTGGGAGACTTCAGCTCCCAGAATGCCCCATTTCTCATGCTTGTAAGAGTCAAGAGTCCACCCCTCTTAAAAAATGGCTTAGTTTAGCTGTGTAGATTGAATGCATGCACAGCCAATTGCTCCGTGTGCAAATGTGTCTGATTCTGACACCTCTGGGTGGCTGTTCCCACTCGCCGCCCATAGTCCGTCAGGATTTGAGCAGCCTATAAATAAAATTTTATTAAATAAAATTTAATAATTTAATTTAATTAAATTTAATAATATAATAATTTAATTTAATTTAATAATTTAATTTAATTTAATAATTTAATTTTTAATTTTAATTTTAATTTTAATTTTAATTTTAATTTAATAGTAAATTAAATTTAATTTTTAATTTTAATTTATTTTAAATTTAAATTTAATGTAATTAAATTTAATATTTTAATTTAATTTAATTTTAAATTTAATTTAAATTTTAATAATTTAATTTAATAATTCAATTTAATAATTATTTAACTTAACTTAACTTAATTTAATTATTTAATTTAATTAATTTATATGCCACCTAATCCTGTAGGACTCAGGGTGGCTTACAACAAATAAAATAAATTGGTGGCCTTGGAGCTGGTCTGTTTCTCCGTCCCTTTTTTTGGTGGGGGGCTCTGGAGGGCTGGCGGAGGTCCCCAAATCCTTTTTGTGAATTCAGGATCCCCCTCTGCTCTCCCGCAGGCGCCCAGGGACTCATGTCTGCCCATGACTTTTTATCCTGGATTAAACAAGAAGAGAACTCGTGTGTCCGGCATCAATGGGACACGTCGGAACGGGAGACGCTCCCTGTGCACGGGGGCCTGGGTAAGTCCTACACTCACTCACCCCGCTAGTGGGAGGGGGGGCACTGTAAGTCACGACTGCAGTCGAGCGCAAAATCCCCGCAGCTAAATCACAGACATCCGTTAAGTGGAGTTCCCGCTCCGTTTTTTGACCTTCCTCACCCCGTTTGTTCAGTGGATCACTGACGGCGTTAAGTTAGGAACACGATCCTTAAGCGACTCCGGATTCTTCTTGATCATCGCAAAAGAGGATCACATGACCTAGGGGACACTGCCGCCATCACGAATATGAGTCGGTGGCTGAGCATCTAAATTTTCATCGAGGGAACCATGGGGCACATGGTCATAAATGTGAGGAACGGTCCTTAGTTCCTCTTTTTCATGACCGTCATAACTTCAAATGTTCACTAAACATAACTGTATTGTAAGTCAAGGATTACCCATTATTCAAAAAAAATGAGAGAGGAATGAATGTGACTGATTTTGTTGAAATTGACCAATTTTTGCTGAAATTGACCAGCAGGAAAAAAAAGCCTTGACTTAACGCCTACACTGGGCACGACAATTTATATCTTTAAGCAAGGCGGGAATTGAGTGCTGGATGCTGCTCTTTTTCGCCACAGTGGTTAGACGAAGCAGTGCAGTTGTTAAGTGAATCGTGCCGTCGTTAAGCGAAACCAGCTTCTATCTTTGACTTGGTTTGTGGGGAACCGTCTGGGAAGATCCCAAATGGAGATCATGTGATTCATTGTGACTGTTGTATCTATTAATACAGATTGCAACATGCCCCAATTTTGATCAGGTTGGCTGTAAGGATTCCGGGATAGTCGTAAGTTTGAGGACTGGTTATAAGCCACTTTTCTTTCCCGGTGCTGTTGGAATTTTGAACAATTGTTAAACGAATGATTATAAAGAGATTCTGATTGCTTAAGATCCTTTTTGGCAAAGAGAAAAGCAATCCTATACCAGTGATGGTGAACCTTTCTGGTTCACATGCCAAAAGTGTGCATGTGCGTGTGCTAGCGTGCATTTACATGCCCACACCCCTGCCCTCCGCACATGCACACCGTCCCTCACCCTGCACATGCGCACAATCCTCCATCCCTGCACATGCGCCTAGGCCTCATTGAGGCCTGGGACGGTTAAAAAACAGCCCAATGGGCAAACCGGAAGTTCGGAAAAACAGACTTCCGGTTTGTCCGTTGTGCTGTTTTTTGTACTCTGGAGGGTTCAGGGAAGCTTCCTGAAGTCCTGGAGTGTGAAAAATTGCCTAACAAGCAATCCAGAAGTCCATTTTTCTGAACTTCCGGTTTGCCCGTGATGGCGAACCTTTCTGGTTCACGTGCCAAAGGGGTGCGTGTGCTAGTGTGCGTTTACGTGCCCACACCCCTGCCCTCCCCCCCAGGCATGCACACCGTCCCTTGCCCTGCACATTCGCACAGGCCTCACTGAGGCCTGGGACGATAAAAAAACATCCCAAAGGCAAACCGGAAGTTCGGAAAAACGGACTTCCGTTTTGTCCGTTGTGCTGTTTTTTGCACTCCGGAGGGTTCAGGGAAACTTCCTGAAGCCCTGAGGTGCGAAAAACCGCCCAACGGGCAAACCGGAAGTCTATTTTTCTGAACTTCCGGTTTGCCCGTTGAGCTGTTTTTTTCCACCGCTAAAGCCTCCAGGGGGCGATAATCAGCTGGCTAGTGTGCGCGTGTGTGCTGGAGCTGACCTAGGGCAACATCTCACATCCCCTGCAATATGGGTCTGTGTGACATCTGCTTCCCCATCGCAGTTCAAGGCTCAAGGCCATCTCGCTGACTCTGTTTTTGAGTTGGAGACACGCAGCTTATATTGTGCCCTCGACTTACATCCATTTCTTCTTCAAAGTACTGAAGAGAAAAAAGCCCGGTCCTCATTCTTATGACTAGCGCATCACCTCACGGCCACATGATCACAATCCGAGAGCCATTACAGCCTGTCACAATGGCCCGTTGTCACATGATCACAATTTGTGACGCTTTTTTGGATCGTTTGCCACAACGAGATCATTTAATTATTTACTTATTTATTCATTTGATTTCTATGCCTCCCTTCTCGAAGCGACTCAGTACAACATTGGAAATAAACATAATATACATATGAAATCTAATTATTTTTAAAGACATATACAGTGTTCCCTCGATTTCTGCGGGGGATGCGTTCTGAGACCACCCGCGAAAGTCGAATTTCCGCAAAGTAGAGATGTGGAAGTAAATACACCATTTTTGGCTATGGACAGTATCACAAGCCTTCCCTTAAGACTTTAAACCCCTAAATTACCATTTCCCATTCCCTTAACAACCATTTACTCACCATTATTACTGGTACTCACCATTGAATAAGACACTTAGTGATCCTGATATTTATAAACATAATTGTTTATTAACAATAATTATTTTTTTTGTTATTTATTTGCAAACATTATTAGTTTGGCGATGACGTATGACATCATCGGGTGGGAAAAACCATAGTATAGGAAAAAAACCGTGAAGTATTTTTTAATTAATATTTTTTGAAAAACTGTGGTGTAGGCTATTCGCGAAGTTCGAACCCGCGAAAATCGAGGGAAGACTGTATATATATAGTTAGCAAAAATCTAAAACTCCATTATGCACTCATCCACATTCAATCATTCATATCGGCCGGGGACAATCTTGTAACTCACAGCCCCAATGCCTGCCGGCAGAGGGAGGGGGATAGGGGTAGGGGGCAGTACGTATCTCTGGAGAGCGTTCATTCCAGAGGGCCAGGGCCACCACAGAGAAGGCTCTTCCCTTAGGCCCCCCCCCCAACGATATTGTCTGGTTGACGGGACCTGGAGAAGGCTGACTCTGTGGGACATGACCACCCACTGGGATACATAATGTTTAACGACCAAGGTATTCGCCGAATGGCTGTAGTAAAAACAGTCTGGCTTGACTTTACCACCGAAATGACATGTGAGAGACATTCCAATGTCGGTGGGGGTCGTAGGGCAGACTAGATGGACCACGAGGTCTTTTTCTGCCGTCAATCTTCTATATTTCTATGTAAATTAAGGACTACTTATAAAGCAGATATTTATTTATTTATTTATTCATTCATTCATTCATTCATTCATTCATTCATTCATTCATTAAATTTGTATGCCGGCCCTCTCCGTAGACTCGGGGCGGCTCACAGCAGTAATAGAAAAACAATATACAATACAAATCTTATAATTAAAACTAAAAACCCGTAATTTAAAAACATGCGCACAACACACCATACATAAACAACATAGGCCTGGGGAAGTTATCTCAGTTCCCCCATGCCTGACGGCAGAGGTGGGTTTTAAGGAGTTTACGAAAGGCAAGGTGGGTGGGGGCAGTTTTGATCTCAGGGGGGAGCTGGTTCCAGAGGGTCGGGGCTGCCACAGAGAAGGTTATGTTGGTCAGGTATAGATTTTGATTCCCAGAATTCCTCAGCCACTACTAAGGTTAGTTACTAGTTAGAGCTGTAAATGAAGAAGTAGCCCTTACTTTTTATTTGGGTTGGGGCTTTTTTGCAATTTGAAATATGCCAGCTTTGAAAACCCTTGAAGTCTCAAATTTATTTTTTATTTTTAAAAAATTAATAGATTTTCCATTAATTACATTTCTAGTGCGTAAAAAAACTTCGTGTTGCGCAGGTATTTAGGTTGCTTTACATTCTTAACATTCTTAATCTCTACTCCCTTTTTTCCCAACCTTGGTAAAATAATGTTTGGTAATACAGTATTCTAATCTACATCTTCTTTCTATTTAATTTTCAACGTCAAGCTATCTGCTGCTGCACAATTTAATATTTTCCTATCTCAATTTTATTATGGCTTAAATTGTGATGAATTTGAATCGGTCACTGTGTTCCAACATTTCCGCAGATATTTTTGTGTAAATTTAAGAATGTCAGATAAAAAACGCAATTATGACCAGGGAAGAAGGTTGATTGCATCTGGCGCCGACAGGATGTCAACAATTCTAACTGGAAAAATTCAAAGTTTTTTTTTGAGTCCCAGAAAAGATTGGCACTCGGTTAGTAGCCCTATGGGATAAATCCAAGCAATTAGAAGTACTTGGGAACAAAACTTTTTTTTAAAATAAACTTTATAAAATTAACAGACAAATATACAAACATTTAACATATTGTTGGGGTTACAATTACCCCTCATCTCAGAAGTCTATTTTTATACAGAAAAAGAATACACTATTGATTCATTAAGTCAACATACTAATTTAACTAATTTAAATGAAAAGAATAATTTTGTTCAGACATTATAATAAAAAGAATGAAAAAAGAAAAAAAAAGAAAATCACTTTAATATATTTACACTTTTCCATAGCATTTATATTTTTTTTTATTTTTTTTTATCCATGTATACACTTTATTCCAAATAATATAAAATTCTGATTCTTCTTGATTGTTCAACCGTCTTGTCATCATATCCATCTCTGCAAAATCTAAAATTTTCTTTATTACCTCTTCTTCCTTGGGAGTATTTTCTCCCTTCCAATTTTGTGCATAAACTATCCTGGCCGCTGTCAAAATATGAATAACTAAATAAAAAATATATTTCTTATATTTCTGCTTCGTTATACCCAATAAGTAAAATTCTGGGGGTTTTTCTATCTCTTGTGATGTCATTTCTTTCATCAATTTTTCTATCATTTTCCAATATAATTTGGCTTTATTACAAGCCCACCATTGATGATAAAAATAACCTATTTCTTTTTTACATTTCCAGCAGTTTGGGGACATGTTGGGAAACATCTTGGCGATTCTATTTGGCGGGAGATGCCATCTATAGAACATCTTAATTTGATTTTCTTTTAATGAATGAGCAAAACCTTTAATTGCTTTCTCCCCCACTCAAAAAAATATTATTTTAAGTGATTTTATTTATTTATTTATTCATTGGACTTATTAATTGGACTTATATGCCGCCCCTGTCCGTGATCGTCTCAATGCATTGGATAAATTTTATAATTAGAATAACAGAGTTGGAAGGGACCTTGGAGGTCTTATAGTTCAGTGTTTCCCAACCTTGGCATCTTGAAGAGATCTGGACTTCAACTCCCAGAATTCCCCAGAATATTTCCGTTGTAAAATACAACCAGAAACTTACACAAACACAGATGTCTGATTCAATAAATTCTTTATATACATAATTATATATATACAGTGTTCCCTCGATTTTTGCGGGTTCGAACTTCGCGAAAAGTCTATACCACTGTTTTTCAAAAATATTAATTAAAAAATACTTTGCGGTTTCCCCCCTATACTACGGTTTTCCCCGCCCGATGACGTCATATGTCATCACCAAACTTTCATCCAACTTTAATAAATATTTTTTTAATAAACTTTTAATAAAGAAACATGGTGAGTAATAAACTAAATGGTTGCTAAGGGAATGGGAAATTACAATTTAGGGGCTTAAAGTGTTAAGGGAAGGCTTGTGATACTGTTCATAGCCAAAAATAGTGTATTTACTTCCGCATCTCTACTTTGTGGAAATTCAACTTTGGCGGGCCGTCTCGGAACGCATCCCCTGCGAAAATCGAGGGAACACTGTATTCACAATACCATTAGCAGAGTTCTTCTTCAATGTAGTTACAAGTAAGCACAAACAGGAAAGTTAGTTTCATTTCAGAAGAGCAGACAAGCGCAGAGTGCAGAGTGGACCTGGAGCCCCGCCCCAGCCTTAAGCTTAAAATTCCAGTTTCGATTCTCTGCGCAGATTCAGAGGCGGTTAGCTCCTATTGGCTAACTGAGTTGCTATTCCTATTCATTGGCTGATCTTGTTACCGTTGGCTCATGAATATCTTAACAATCAAAAACACTCTGCGCATGTGCAGAAGCGTTGCATGTGTGCCCTCGCGCGCTCCCATTCCTGAAGGTAACAGAAACCGACTACTGCCCAGGATGCTACATACAAGTAGTCCTCTAATTATGACTGCACTCGAGCCCCAAATTTACATTGCTAAGCGAGACATTTGTTAAGTGAGTTTTGACCTGTTTTAGAAACCTTCTTGCCACAGTAGTTAAGTTCTGAAAAAGCTGAGTCCTCATACTTATGACTATCACACCACTATATGTCCACATGATCACAATCTGGGCACATTTACGACATGTGTCAATAGAAACATAGAAGATTGACGGCAGAAAAAGACCTCCTGGTCCATCTAGTCTGCCCTTATACTATTTCCTGTATTTTATCTTAGGATGGATATATGTTTATCCCAGGCATGTTTAAATTCAGTTCTTGTGGATTTACCAACCACATCTGCTGGAAGTTTGTTCCAAGCATCTGCTACTTTTTCAGTCAAATAACATTTTCTGACATTGCTTCTGATCTTTCCCCCAACTAACCTCAGATTGTGCCCCCTTCTTCTCGTGTTCACTTTCCTATTAAAAACACTTCCCTCCTGAACCTTATTTAACCCTTTAACCTATTTAAATGTTTTGATCGTGTCCCTCCTTTCCCTTCCGACCTCTAGACTATACGGACTGAGTTCATGAAGCCTTTCCTGATAGGTTTTATGTTTAGAATCTTCCACCATTCTTGTAGCCCGTCTTTGGACCCATTCAATTTGATCCATATCCTTTTGTAGGTGAGGTCTCCAGAACTGAACACAGTATTCCAAGTGTGGTCTCACCAGCGCTCTATACAGCGGGATCACAATCTCCCTCTTCCTGCTTGTGATACCTCTGACTATGCAGCGAAGCCTTCTACTCGCTTTCCCTATAGCCTGACCACACTGTTCACTCATTTGGAGACTGTCAGAAATCAATAATAATAATAATAATAATAATAATAATAATAATAATAATAATAATTCTGAAGCATAACACACCAGACATCCTGATTGTGGAGAAAAAGAAAGTATGGATCATCGACATCGCAATCCCAGGAGACAGCAGAATTGAGGAGAAGCAGCTAGAGAAATTAGTGAAATACGAAGATCTAAAAATCGAGCTGCAATGACTCTGGCATAAGCCCGTGAAAGTGGTCCCAGTGGTCCTTGGCACGCTGGGCGCAGGGCCAAAGGATCTCAGTGGACATTTGAAAACCATTGGAATTGACAAAATCTCCATCTGTCAATTGCAAAAGGCCGCTTCACTGGGATCGGCAAACATAATTCGCCACTACATCACGCAGTCCTAGGTGCCTGGGAAGCGCCCGACTGGTGATGAAATATGAAATCCAGCATAGTGATCTCGTTTGCTGTGTTGTATTGACATAATAATAATAATTTATTAGATTTGTATGCTGCCCCTCTCTGTGGACTTGGAGCAGCCACCCCATAATGTCACCCAGAGCAGCGCGCTCATTTCCATTTCCGCTACTGGTGCAGTGTTCACCTCTCCCCAGTTCCGTTAGAAACCTGATTCTGATCGCAATTCATGGTGCTTTTTTGACAATTTGCTGCAAAACATTCGCCCCGCCTGTTTGAAAGAATGTGGTTGTGCTTTTGACCGTGGTGTTTGCTTAGCCCCCCCCCCCCGTGATAAAAATGGCCATAAAATCAGATCTGACTTGACTTTACAACTGCAGTGATGGAAATTTTGAACTCCATTTTTGGTTGTAAGTCAAGGACTACTTTACAGAGTGTCCAGGAAACTTGGAAAACAGGGAAATCAGTAGTTTGGTAAATATCAGGGAATTTGTGGGGGAAAAACAGAATAAAGAGAGAATAAATAAAGAAAGGTGTTTGCCCAGGTTCGCCTGGTGCACCAGTTGTGGCCCTATTTGGACCGGGACTCACTGCTCACAGTCACTCATGCCCTCATCACCTCAAGGCTCGACTACTGTAATGCTCTCTACATGGGGCTACCTTTGAAGAGTGTTCGGAAACTCCAGATTGTGCAGAATGCAGCTGCGAGAGCAATCATGGGCTTACCTAGGTATGCCCATGTTTCGCCATAACTCCGCAGTCTGCATTGGTTGCCGATCAGTTTCCGGTCACAATTCAAAGTGTTGGTTATGACCTATAAAGCCCTTCATGGCACCGGACCAGAATATCTCCGGGACCGCCTTCTGCTGCACGAATCCCAGCGACCAGTTAGGTCCCACAGAGTGGGTCTTCTCCGGGTCCTGTCAACTAAACAATATCGCTTGGCGGGACCCAGGGGAAGGGCCTTCTCTGTGGTGGCCCCGACCCTCTGGAACCAACTCCCCCCAGAGATTAGAATTGCTCCCACCCTCCTCGCCTTTCGTAAGCTTCTCAAAACCCACCTCTGCCGCCAGGCATGGGGGATTGAGCTACTCTTTCCCCCTAGGCCTTTACAATTTTATGCATGGTATGTCTGTATGTATGTTGGTTTTACAATAGGGGCTTTTAACTGTTTATATTGGATTGTCATATGCTGTTTACTACTGTTGTTAGCCGCCCCGAGTCTACAGAGAGGGGCGGCATACAAATCCAATAAAATAAAATCAAAATCAAATCAATAAATTAGGGGGGGGGGACCAAACTGTATTAAAATGTTTAAAAGTCAGGGAAAAATCATATTTAAAAAAACCAACGGATCGTGCTGCCTGGCAGAGTCAAGCAAAGTGGAGAATTCTGGGAGTTGAAGTCCACAAGTCTTAAAGTTGCCATGTTTGTAGACCTCAGTCTTGTAGTAACTGAGTTTGAGAAACACGTATGTCCTCCTTTCTATTGGATTATAAAGGTAGGGACAGTCCTTGATTTACAGCAGCTCACTTAGAAATGATTCCAATTTACAGCGGCATTGAAAGAAAATGATTTATCACCATTTCTCAGACTTAACGACCATTGCAACCATGTCCATGTGATCAAAATTCAGATTCTTGGCAATTGCTTCATACTTACAGACCAAGCAACGTCAATGGGGAAGCCAGATTCACTTAACAACCGGGAAAGAGTAGTAGATGCTTGGAACAAACTTCCAGCAGACGTGGTTGGTAAATCCACAGGAACTGAATTTAAACATGCCTGGGATCCTAAGATAAAACACAGGAAATAGTATAAGGGCAGACTAGATGGACCATGAGGTCTTTCTCTGCCGTCAATCTTCTATGTTTCTATGTTACTAATTTACCCACTGCAGTGATTCACTTCATATCTTAATGTTGTAAAATGTGGCAGATTTCACTTAACAGATGTCTCACTTAGCAACAGAAAATTAGGGCATTGTTGTGGTCGTAAATTGAGGGATTACCAGTACAGTGGTACCTCTACTTACGAACTTAATTCATTCCGTGAGCAGGTTCCTAAGTAGAAAAGTTGATAAGAAGAAGCAATTTTTCCCATAGGAATCAGTGTAAAAACAAATAACGTGCGATTGGGGAAACCACAGGGAGGATGGAGGCCCAGTTTCCTCCCAAGAGATTCCCAGAAAGGTCCCATGGAGGCTTCTCCCCACCTTTTCCGGCCCTGTTTCCTCCCAGGAGATTCCTAGAGAGGCCCCACGGAGGCTTCTCCCTGCCTTTTCCGGCCCTGTTTTCTTCCAGGAGATTCCTAGAGAGGCCCCATGGAGGCTTCTCCCCACCATTTCTGCCCCTGTTTCCTCCCAGGAGATTGCAAAGAGGCCCGGTGGAGGCTTCTCTCCACCTTTTCTGGCCTTGTTTCCTCCCAGGAGATTCCTAGAGAGGCCCCACGGAGGCTTCTCCCTGCCTTTTCCGGTTACAGTTTCGGAGGCTTGGGTTTGTAAGTCAAAAATGTTTTGAACACCTGGTTCTTATCTAGAAAAGTTCATAAGTGGAGACATTCTTAGGTAGAGGTACCACTGTTATTTGGAAATTCATTGGATTTGGTACACAATGCAATTTGACACCAAAAATTTTGTTCCCCAGTACTCATCGTGTCAACTAATGGGCAGAGTGGAATGGGACCTTGGAGGTCTTCTAGTCCAGCCCCCTGCTCAAACAGGAGAACCTATATACAATCTCTGACAAGTATAGTCTGGAGAACAGAAAAGAAAGGGGGGACATGATCGAAACATTTAAATACATTAAAGGGTTAAATAAGGTCCAGGAGGGAAGTGTTTTTAATAGGAAAGTGAACACAAGAACAAGGGGGCACAATCTGAAGTTAGTTGGGGGAAAGATCAGAAGCAACGCGAGAAAATATTATTTGACTGAAAGAGTAGTAGATCCTTGGAACAAACTTCCAGCAGACGTGGTTGGTAAATCCACAGCAACTGAATTTAAACATGCCTGGGATAAACATATATATCCATCCTAAGATAAAACACAGGAAATAGTACAAGGGCAGACTAGATGGAAAATGAGGTCTTTTTCTGCCGTCAGTCTTCTATGTTTCTATGACAAGTAGTTGTCCAGTTTCTTCTTAAAAGTCTCCAGGGAGGAAGCATCCATAACCTCTGGTGGTGAGCAGTTCCACTGGTTAACTCTCCTCACTTTTAGGAAGTTTTCTCCTTAATTCCAGGTTGCTTCTCCCTTTAGTTAGTTTCCAACCATTATTTCTTGTCCTGCTATCTGGGGCTTTGCAGAATAATTTGAACCCCCCTCCCTCCTTTTTTTTTGGTGTCTGTCCCTGAAATACTGGAATGGTGCTATCATGTCACCCTTAATTCGTCTGTTGTTTAGACTAGACAGACTCAAACACGCAGTGGTTCTTCCTATGGTTTAGCCTCTTTAGGCCTTTGATTATCTTAGCTGGTGTTCTCTGAAATTTCTCCAAAGTCTCAACATATTTTTTTTGCAGCATGGTAACCAAAATTGGTTGCAGCGTTCCAGGTGTGGTCTTGCTGGGGTTACTTACTTGATTCTATGCCTCTGTTGATACAACCCAGGATTATATTAACTTTTTTTAATTGCTGCTGCCTATTGCTGGCCCATATTTAAATGATCATCCATTAGGGTTTTTTCCCCAGTTACTGCTTTTTTAAAAAAATATATATTTTAATAATAAACAAAACAAAACCTGCAGACACACTTTTAGATCTTCAGTAATACCTTGTCTTACGAACTTAATTGGTTCTGGGAGGAGGTTCGTAAGGCGAAAAGTTTGTAAGACAAAACAATGTTTCCCATAGGAAACACTGTAAAGTCAGTTAATGTGTGCAAGAAACCCCCCCCATCCCCCGCAAAAATGGCGCTCCACTGGGCGCCACCGCCCGGCTGTCGCCTTTTGAAACAGGTGGGGTTTCCCATGGAGGGGAGCCTCAGGGGAATCCCAGCAGCGCAAAAACGGGCGCTTCGGCTGGAAAAAGGGGTGAGTTTTGGGCTTGCACGCATTAATCGCTTTACCCTTGATTCCTATGGGAAACATCGTTTCATCTTACAAACTTTTCACCTTATAAACCTCGTCCCGTTACCAATTAAGTTCGTAAGATGAGGTGTCACTTTATATCTGTTGTGATTCCGTCTGAGGCTCCTCAGGGAACGGCTGAACCTCTGCCGGCTCCATGCTCAGAGGGGGAGGAGGAGGAACAGGAGGAGGAGGAGGAGGCCCAGGCAGACGGGGAGGAGGAACATCAGGCCGAGGGAGAGGGAGAACAGCCAGAGTCCCCCGGGGTGGAGCTCTCCCCAGCAAGCAGCCAGGAGCCCTTAGATGAAAACGCACAAGCCATCATCGATCTCAGGCAGAGAAGAGCAGCACAACGAAGGGGACAATTAGCCAGGTATTTCCAGCCCTAAAGAGGCAACAGCTGGGTTTGGGTGTGGTTCTCCCCAGAAAGGCTGAAAAGGCAGGCCCACCCTTCCTGTATTGTGGAGTATTATCTTTGGGAGTCCTGGGACCTGGCTGTGATCTTTGGCGTCTCTGAAGGCTGAAACCTTGGGGGGAAGGCGTGGGTCTTATTCTCTACAGTGGTGTGTGCGCCAGCAAGAAGTCTGCTGTATTGTCTGGCCGTCAGGACTCTGCTGTGAAGCCTCATAGCCTGCCTGTTGGGAAGAACAGGTTTTTCTCTGTGTTTGTTTTTCAAACTATAAAGTGCCTTTGCTTTTACCAGCGTGTCTGGCTGCTTTTTCCAGTTGGTGTTGAAGTCTGGGGGCACCCAGACAGAACAATATCTAAAGTTTCGCATTCGTACCATTACTGTAGGCTGAGGGGGAAAAATGTGGTGCATTACTTTCTGGGCGACCCTTGTATATCTAAAAACAGGCATCTTCAGGGACTTTAAAATCCCCCAAAGCAAAAACTTTTTAAACTATCATTTCTGCACTTGAAGGAAAGCAAAAACTCTTATTAAACTCCATCCTAAGATAAAAATACAGGAAATAGTATAAGTGCAGACTAGATGGAGCATGAGGTCCTTTTCTGCCGTCAGTCTTCTATGTTTCTATGTTATTAATTATCCTGAGCAAGTTAAAGACGGGTTTCACCTTATCGTCCCATGGAACAGGTCATTGGCCACAGTGTTCAATTGAGAATCGTCCTTTTGTTTTGATAACCGTGCATAAGTGTCCTTGGTTCTCACGGTTGAAGATTGTAGCCTCCACATTCCACCCCACCCTTCCCACCCACCCCCAGTTCTTTAAAAAAAAAGAAGCTAAAACATATAAAGGAGGGCTACAGGGACCTGCCATGGCTAATCTGGAGAAGGCCCAGGGGAGTTATGATACCAGTCTTCCAATATCTCAGAGGCTTTCCTAGAGAAGTCAACCTGTTTTCCAAAACACCCGAAGGACAGACAAGGACTAGAGCAGTGTTTTTCAACCAGTGTGCCGCGGCACACTAGTGTGCCGTGAGACATTGTCAGGTGTGCCGCAAAGCTCAGAGAAAGAAAGAAAACAAGAGAGAGAGAAAGAGAAAATGAGAGAGAAAGAAAGAGAGAGAGAAAGAAAGCGGGAGAAGAGAAAGAAAGAAAGAAAGCGGGAGAGAGAAAAAGAAAATGAGAGAGAGAAAGAGAAAACGAGAGAGAGAAAGAAAGAGAAAGAGAGAAAGAAAGCGGGAGAGAGAGAAAGAAAGAAAGCGGGAGAGAGAAAAAGAAAACGAGAGAGAAAGAGAACAAGAGAGAGAAAGAAAGAAAGAGGGAGGGAGGGATGGTGGGAGAGATAAAGACATAGAGTGAGGGAGGGAGGGAGAAAGAGCAAAAAAGAGGAAGGAAGGAAGAGAGAAAGAAAGAAAGAGGGATGGAGAGAGAAAAAAGAAGGGAGAGAAAGAGGGAGGGAGGGAGAAATAGAGCAAAAGGAAGGAAGAGAGAGAAAAAAAATTGTCCAAACTTTTTTTAGCGCCCCCCCCCCCCCCCCCAAAAAATGTGCCCCAGGGTTTTGCAAATGTAAAAAATGTGCCATGGCTCAAAAAAGGGTTGAAAATCACTGGATTAGAGGATGGAAACTGAAGAAGGAGAGATTCAACCTAAGAATAAGGAGAAATTTCCAGCAGGGAGAACAACCCACCCATGGAACAGAAGTTGCCTTGGGAAGCGGTGGGAGACTTTCAAAAAGAGACTGGGATTCCACCTGTCAGAAATGGGGTAGGGTCTCCTGCCTGGTCAGTGGGCTGCACTAGATGACCTGTAAGGTCCCTTCCAACTCTGTTCATCTGATTTAGCAATAACACTGGTCAACACAAACACACACACAAAATCATCAGCAAAGGTAATAGGTCTGTTTTATGGAGTTTGATGTGCTGACTCCAAAAATATGCTTAGTTTTGCTCTTCTCACATAAAGTTTCTGATATAGAAACATTTACGCTATTACATTATTTCTGATACGTAGGTTACTGTTTTCTTAATGTCATCAGTATATTTCCTATACCTTATAATAATGATGTTGATCTGTGAAAACTATGCCTGCTCCAGAAAAACTATATACATTTTTAAAGTCAAAACAAAGATAATTGATTCAGAAAAGTACAAAGTCAATTGCGATGATTTCAAAACATATTTTTTTGTAGACCTGGATAATAGTCACAGGAAGCTTAAGCCTTTTTCAGTCCTGACACATCCTTTGTTTGGTACTCAATCCACAAGTTAGAAGTTGGTGCAATTCTCTACATCAGTGGTTCTCAACCTGGGGGCCGGGACCCCTTTGGGAGTCGAACGACCGTTTCACAGGGGTCACTTAAGACCACATGAATAAAGGCAAATTTCCCACAGTGTTAGGAACTAAAGCTTCTATTCTGGCACCTTGGAACCATATTTTTACAATCGACCAATCAGGCGTTTACAGTGGGGAGTGTCCTTCTGACCTTCCTGCCAATCAGCTTCAAGCTCTGTTGGGAGAATTGGCGCTAGGCTTATGGTTGGGGTTCACCACAACATGAGGAACTGTATGAAGGGGTCGCAGCATTAGAAAGGTTGAGAACTATTGTTCTAGAATCATAGAATCCCTGAGTTGGAAGGGACGTCCAGGGTCATCGGGTCCAACCCCCTGCTCAATGCAGGATTCCTCAAACCATCCCAGAAAGTTGACTGTCCACTCTCTGTTTGAAGACCTCCAGTGAAGGTGAGCCTACCACCTCCTGTGGCAAACTGTTCCACTGGTTTATCACCCTTACTGTTAGAAAGTTTTTTTTCTGATATCTCATCTAAATCTAGTCCCCTGCAGTTTCATCCCATTGTTTCTGGTCCTTCCGTGGGCTAATGAGAACAATGCGGATCCCTCTGCTCTGTGACAGCCCTTCAGATATTTGTAGACAGCTATCAAGTCTCCTCTCAGCCTTCTCCTTTGCAGACTAAACATCCCCAGAACCTTTAACCGTTCCTCACAGGACGTGGTTTCCAGACCACTCACCATCCTTGTAACTCTCCTTTGAAATTGGTCTAGTTTATCAATGTCCTTTTTTAAATTGGGGCCCCCAAAACTGAACACAGTATTCCAAGTGTGGTCGTACCAAAGGACTCTAGAGAGGAATGATTACTTCACGTGAGCGAGATTCTATGCGCCTCTTGATGCACCCCAAGATTGTGTTGGCCTTTTTTTTTGCAGCTGCTTCACACTGTCGAGTCATAGAAACATAGAAGACTGACGGCAGAAAAAGACCTCATGGTCCATCTACTCTGCCCTTATACTATTTTCTGTATTTTATCTTAGGATGGATATATATTTATCCCAGGCAGCTTTAAATTCAGTTACTGTGGATTTACCAACCACGTCTGCTGGAAGTTTGTTCCAAGCATCTACTACTCTTTCAGTCAAATAATGTTTTCTCATGTTGCTTTTGATCTTTCCCCCAACTAATGTCGTCAGTATATTTCCTGTACCTTATATATGTTCTACGTTATTCCTTAGGGGAGAAAGTTGTTTGGTACTCAGTTTTGGGCCGCGTCTTCCTGAACTAATGAAGGCTGCCTGTCGAGGATGTCACTGATTTCATTTTCCCTTCGCTTTCTGTTCCAGCTGGAGACGCAATGACCATCAAAGCCGAGCAGCCGCGACTGTGCCCGGAAGAGTCGTCGAGGCCTCGGGAGATGGTCTTCCAAGGAGAATCTCCTGCGGCGGCGGTCCTCGCTGTCCCTCCAGCGGCGGAAGGCTACGAGGCTCCCCGTGGGCCGCCCGTCAGTCCCACCAAGTGTAGAGCGGGTAAATCTCTGGAGTTAGACAGTGAGCTGCAGAGCATCCTTGGCCCCCCTCAGGGCTCGGCCGAACGGCCCCACGGCTGCAGCGAGTGCGGCAAAATGTTCGGGGTGAAAAAGAGCCTGAAAGTCCACCAGCGCAGCCACCACGGCCAAGCCCGGCCATACGAGTGTGCCGAGTGCCGCAAGAGCTTCAATTGCCACTCGGGCTTGGTGCGGCACCAGATGACCCACCGGGGCGAGCGCCCGTACAAGTGCGCCGAGTGCGGCAAGTGTTACAGCCGCAAGGAGCACCTGCAGAACCACCAGCGGCTGCACACGGGTGAGCGCCCCTTCCAGTGCCCCGTCTGCGGGAAGCGGTTCATCCGGAAGCAGAACCTGCTCAAGCACCAGCGCATCCACACGGGCGAGCGCCCCTACCAATGCGCTGAGTGCGGGCGCAGCTTCCGCTACAAGGAGTCGCTCAAGGACCACCTGAGGACTCACAGCAGTGAGGCCGCGGCCCAGCGGCTCCTGCCCGGGTTGGCGGGCGACGGTCTCCCTTAGCGCCCCACGGCAGCGGGAAAGAGCCCAGACTCTCAGCCCGTCCAATCGAGCCCCCCCTCCTCCCCACCCAGCACTCCCTCTCCAGCCCCTAGTCCGTGATGGCGAACTTTTTTTCCCTCAGGTGCCGAAAGAGCGTGTGTAAACACTATCGTGCATGCGCGAGTGCCCACAGCCATAATTCAATGCCCGGGGAGGGCAAAAACATCTCCACCCGCTCCCCGGAGGCCCTCTGGAGGCCAGAAACGGCCTGTTTCCCAACTTCTGGTGGGCCCAGTAGGCTCGTGTTTTGCCCTCCCCAGGCGCCAAAGGCTTCCCTGGAGCTGCAGGAGGGTAAACCCCCCCCCCTCTATCCTCCTGGAGGCTCTTTGGAAGCCAAAAACGCCCTCCCAGAGCCTCGGTGTGAGCCAAAAATCAGCTGGCCGGCACACACATCCGTGTTGGAGCTGAGCTGGGGCAACGGCTCACGTGCAGCAGATATGGCTCCGCGTGCCACCTCTGGCGCCCGTGCCATAGGTTCGCCATCACTGCGCCTAGTCCCATGCCTTAATTCTAGCTGAGGTGGGGAGAAAAAACAGTTGGACAGATGGACAGGAGTAGACAAGACTCTGTGCCAACTGCCCTAAAACCGTTGGACACGACTCAGTGTGTAGAGAAAAGGTTTAGCTGTTTGCAAACTAACTACGGGCTAAAAAAAATCACGCCCACCCCAAAGTACAGAAGGATCCCAGCCCTTCGGGGGCGGGGGGGGGTTTAGGATGTGGGGAGATGAGGACAGATGGGTCTGAAATGTTTCCTGACCCCCCAATTCCCTCCTTCCTTCCCTCCTCACGTGTGCAGGATGTCATTATAAGACCCTTAACAACAAATCGGTCCCATTTTTCTGGATGGTCAAGGACAGCGTGTGTCCTTCGGGCTTCTCTTGGATGCCACCGGCTGCACAGGTGTACTGTTTTTTCTGACAGAGTGGACTCGCAACCTATCGCGGCAGAACCACGCTCCGGGATGGGTCCTTTGCTTTAAAACAAACAAAAAATGTTTTTTCCAGATGGGAAAGTCACGCGGAAAACTTTTACGTTGTGTAGCCCGCACTCCGTGGGACTTCTTATTCGAGCCGCCAGTTTCTTTTTCCTTTTTGACCTCCTTTTCTGGCTTCCCAGTTTTATTGCGAGTGGGGGAGGGGGAAAAATAAAACCTGATGAATGTTTGGAAGAAATCTCGTGGGTCTGACCTGCAGCCACCATATTAATTTGCTCCTCCCTGGGCTCTTTCTCCCTCTCCCTCCTCGGCTGCTTCTAGGATTTTAAAACTCCCTTTTATCTCATAAAATGTGGGCCGACTCGTTTTGTTTTGTAAACGAACAATATATTATTCACCCACACAGAGAAAGGTTCTTTTCAGGATGTAGTTTTGTATTGAAGGTGCATTGCAAATAAAGACAAATTGCCAACAAAGAGAGAGAGAATCGCTTGCATTTTTTTTTTTTTGCTCATTCGCTTCAGATAATCACACTTGGCCAATAAAAATTCTATTCTATTCTATTCTATAATGTTGGCAGAAAGAAAATGGGAAATAATACAGGTAGTCCTAGACTTACGGGAGTTCATTTAGTTACAACAGCACTGAAAAAAGTGACTTACAACTACTCTTCACACCTCTGACCGTTGTAGAAGCCTCTTGGTCATGTCATCAAAATTTGGGTGCTTGGCAACTGACCCATATTATTATTTATTTGTTTTGTCAAGTACATATTTATTTATTTATTTATTTATTTATTTATTTATTTATTGGATTTGTATGCCGCCCCTCTCTGCAGACTCGGGGCGGCTAACAACAATGATAAAAAACAACATGTAACAATCCAATTCAATAAAACAACTAAAAACCCTTATTATAAAAACCAAACATACACACAAACATACCATGCATAACTTGTAATGGCCTAGGGGAAGGAATATCCTAACTCCCCCATGCCTGGCGACAAAGGTGGGTCTTGAGTAATTTGCGAAAGACAAGGAGGGTGGGGGCCGTTCTAATCTCTGGGGGGAGTTGATTCCAGAGGGCCGGGGCTGCCACAGAGAAGGCTCTTCCCCTGGGGCCCGCCAAACGACATTGGTCGACGGGACCTGGAGAAAGCCAACTCTGTGGGACCTTATCGGCCGCTGGGATTCGTGCGGTAGAAGGCGGTTCCGGAGGTATTCTGGCCCAATGCCATGTAGGGCTTTAAAGGTCATGACCAACACTTTGAATTGTGACCGGAAACCGATCGGCAGCCAGTGCAGGCCACGGAGTGTTGTAGATACGTGGGCGAATCTGGGAAGCCCCACGATGGCTCTCGCGGTCGCATTCTGCACGATCTGAAGTTTCCGAACACTTTTCAAAGGTAGCCCCATGTAGAGAGTGTTGCAGTAATCGAACCTCGAGGTGATGAGGGCGTGAGTGACTGTGAGCAATGACTCCCTGTCCAAATAGGGCTGCAACTGGTGCACCAGGTGAACCTGGGCAAACGCCCTCCTCGCCACAGCCGAAAGATGATGTTCCAATGTCAATATTGGTGGTATACAAAATATAATAATATATACAAAATATAATAATATATACATGGTACTAGTGAAAGAGAAACCTTAGGACAGGGGGCGGAAGGCACTCTGGGGCACTTATGCACACCCCTTACTGACCTCTTAGGAATCGGGAGAGGTCAACAGTGGAGAGTCTAAGGGTAAAGTTTTGGGGGTTAGAAGATGATACTACAGAGTCTGGTAGTGAGTTCCATGCATAAACTAAGTCATATTTCCTGCAGTCGAGTTTAGAGCAGCTTACTTTAAGTTTGTATCTGTTGTGTGCTCGTGTGTTGTTGTGGTTGAGGCTGAAGTCATTGACAGGAAGAACGTTGTAGCAGATGATTTTATGGGCTATGCTTAGGTCGTGTCTAAGGCGACGTAGTTCTAAGCTTTCTAAACCTGGGATTATAAGTCTAAATGCATAGGGGATTCTGTTGCGAGTGGAGGAGTGGAGGGCTCTTCTCGTAAAGTATCTCTGGACGTTTTCTAGAGTGTTTATGTCCGATATGTGGTGTGGGTTCCAGACAGATGAGCTGTATTCAAGGATTGGTGTGGCGAAAGTTTTGTATGCTGTGGTTAGTAGTGTGAGATAAGCGGAGCAGAAGCTACATAGGATTAGGTTAACAACTCTTGAAGCCTTCTTGGCGATGTTGTTGCAGTGGGCTTTGGCATTTAGGTCATTTGATAAGAGTATTTCAAGGTCTTTTGTGGAGTGAGGGTTGTCTGTAAGGTCTTGTTTATCCAGCTTGTATTTGATGCTTGGATTCTCTTTGCCAATGTGCAGGATAAAGCAGTTGTTGGTTGAGATTTGGAGTTGCCGGATGTTTGACCATTCAGACACAAAGTCAAGGTCTTTCTGGAGAGTAGCTGTGTTATTGGCGGTGTCCAGGAGTCACAGGATCTGCCTTTGTGATTTGCAAAATTAACAGGTTTGTTTAATTGCCCTGTGACTATGAACTGCAATGCTTTACTTAACAATGGTGGCAGGAAAGAACGTAAAACAGGGCAAAGCTCATTTAACCAACATCTCTTATGTTGTGGTTGGCTCTGGCCCAGCTCCAGCCCCAGGGAATGGGGAGGTGGATGCAGGGGAAACTTCAACATGTCACAGGCCTGTTTTATTGCCGACAGAGGCAGGTAGTGCAGTTTCCTTGGACAAAGAAGAAGGTGGGAGTGATTTGGAAGAGGAGGGTCTGGCACACAGCACAGGCATTCAATCTCCCTTATCTTCTATAGCTTCAGATGATGACATTTTGGACCCACACAAGCGCAGAATTATGCGTAGAAGAGACCAAGTAAGAACATATTACAGGAAATAAGGGAGGCCACCTGTGTTTGAGTGGGGCTCCAGTAATTAGGGCTGCTGCTATAAACAGCAGCGTGTGGGTTTGGCCATTGTGGAAGAATATCTGTTACAGTTTCGTCAGGAATCTTGTGTTGCTGGACTTTGTTGCTTTTTCACGCCTTTGAAACCAAAGCAGAGCAATGTGTGTGTGTGTGTGTGTGTGTGTGTGTGTGTGTCTCACTTTGTTGGAAGAAGAAGGGGTGTGAAGTTTCTTCACAGCTGCTAGCTAAGTACTTAATGACTGCTTAAGGGAAATTGTACAGACTACCTGGTTGTTTTGGGAAGAGTGCTCTTTGCAATGCAAAAAGAGTGCTCAGTTTATTTTGACTTTTGTGATAAAGAACATTGTTTTGAATTTTCAAACGTGTGTGTGTCTGAAATTTATATCCTTGAATTTTCGGGAGGCTCCTATCAGAGAGCCCGATAGAACATCTTAGCAACATAAATTTTGGGCTTAAGTATAGGGGCATCATCAATGCTAGAAGGGAGTGGGGTTGAAGGGAGGAGGAAGAGGATTTTTGCATTGTTGGAGGGATCTTGGAGTCTTGGTATACAGCCAACTGAATATGAGCCAGCAATGGGCAGTAGCAGCCAAAAAGGCCAACGCAGTCCTGAGTTGCATTAGCAATCTAGGACTAGGGAGATACTATGAAGCCTTAGTTAGACCACAACTAGAGTACTGCATGCAGTTTTGAACACCACACTACAAAGAAAGACATTGAAACTCTAGAGAAAGTGCAGAAGAGAGCAACCAGGATGACAAGGCGACAGGAGACTAAAACATACAAAGAGTGGTTGCAGGAACTGGGCACAGCTATTCTAGCAAAGAGAAGGACCAGGGGAGACAGTCTTCCAATATTTGAGGGGCTGCCACAGAGAGGACAGGCTGTTTTCCAAAGCATCAGAAAGCCAGATGAGGAATAACAGATGAAAGTTGACCAAGGAGGGATTCGACCTGGAAATAAGGAGGAACTTTCTGATGGTGAGAGCGATCAACCAGAACGGCTTGCCAGCGGAGGTTGTGAGAGCTCCTGCATTTGAGACCTTCAAGGGGAGATTAGACTTCCCCATTCTGTCCTGAACGGTGTAGGAACTCCTGCTTGAGCGAAGGGTTGGACTAGATGACCTACAAGGGCCCTTCGAACTCTAATAATAAATGTATAGATAAATAGAACAGATAGATAGATAGGTAGATAGGTAGATACAGTAGATAAGTAGGTAGAAAGATAGGTAGATAGGTGATAAATAGGTAGATAGATATAGATATTATTATTATTATTATTATTATTATTATTATTATTGTTGTTGTTGTTGTTGTTGTTTATTAGATTTGTATGCCACCCCTCTCTGTAGACTAGATAGGTAGATAGATAGATACATAGATAGATACATAGATAGATACATAGATAGATTAGATAAGATAGATAGATAGATAGATACATAGATAGATACATAGATAGATAGATACATAGATAGATACATAGATACATACATAGATACATAGATAGATTAGATAAGATAGATAGGTAGGTAGGTAGATAGATAGATAGATAGATAGATAGATACATAGATACATAGATAGATACATAGATAAATAGATAGATTAGATAAGATAGATAGATAGATAGATACATAGATAGATACATAGATACATAGATAGATTAGATAAGATAGATAGATAGATAGATAGATAGATAGATAGATAGATACATAGATAGATAGATAGACAGGTAGGTAGGTAGGTAGGTAGATACATAGATACATAGATAGATACATAGATACATAGATAGATTAGATAAGATAGATAGATAGATAGATACATAGATAGATACATAGATAGATTAGATAAGATAGATTAGATAAGATAGATAGATAGATACATAGATACATAGATACATAGATAGATTAGATAAGATAGTTTAGATAAGATAGATAGATACATAGATACATAGATAGATTAGATAAGATAGATTAGATAAAATGGATAGATAGATAGATAGATACATAGATAGATACATAGATAGATAGATACATAGATACATAGATAGATACATAGATAGATTAGATAAGATAGATTAGATAAAATGGATAGATAGATACATAGATAGATACATAGATAGATAGATACATAGATAGATACATAGATCCATAGATAGATTAGATAAGATAGATTAGATAAAATGGATAGATAGATAGATACATAGATAGATACATAGATAGATACATAGATAGATCCATAGATCCATAGATAGATTAGATAAGATAGATTAGATAAGATAGGTAGGTAGATAGATAGATAGATAGATGATAGATAGATAGATAGATAGATAGATAGATAGATAGATAGATAGATACATAGATAGATACATAGATAGATACATAGATCCATAGATAGATTAGATAAGATAGATTAGATAAGATAGGTAAGTAGATAGATAGATAGATAGATGATAGATAGATAGATAGATAGATAGATACATAGATACATAGATACATAGATAGATTAGATAAGATAGATTAGATAAAATGGATAGATAGATAGATAGATACATAGATAGATACATAGATAGATAGATACATAGATACATAGATAGATACATAGATAGATTAGATAAGATAGATTAGATAAAATGGATAGATAGATAGATACATAGATAGATACATAGATAGATAGATACATAGATACATAGATAGATACATAGATAGATTAGATAAGATAGATTAGATAAAATGGATAGATAGATAGATACATAGATAGATACATAGATAGATAGATACATAGATAGATACATAGATCCATAGATAGATTAGATAAGATAGATTAGATAAGATAGGTAGGTAGATAGATAGATAGATAGATGATAGATAGATAGATAGATAGATAGATAGATAGATAGATACATAGATACATAGATACATAGATAGATACATAGATCCATAGATAGATTAGATAAGATAGATTAGATAAGATAGGTAGGTAGATAGATAGATAGATAGATAGATAGATAGATAGATAGATACATAGATAGATACATAGATAGATACATAGATAGATACATAGATAGATACATAGATAGATAAGATAAGATAGATAGATGGATAGATAGATAGATACATAGATACATAGATAGATACATAGATAGATACATAGATACATAGATAGATACATAGATAGATACATAGATACATAGATAGATCCATAGATAGATTAGACAAGATAGATCCATAGATAGATCCATAGATAGATACATAGATCGATTAGATAAGATAGATAGATAGATAGATAGATACATAGATAGATACATAGATAGATTAGATAAGATAGATTAGATAAGATAAGATAGATACATAGATACATAGATAGATACATAGATAGATTAGATAAAATAGATTAGATAAGATAGATAGATTAGATAAAATAGATTAGATAAGATAGATAGATAGATAGATAGATAGATAGATAGATAGATAGATAGATAGATAGATAGATAGATAGATGATAGATAGTTCTGGAGACCTGACCTACAAAAAGATATTGACAAAGATATTTACCAACCATGTCTGCTGGAAGTTTGTTCCAAGCATCTGTTACTCTTTCAGTAAAATAATATTTTCTCACATTGCTTCCGATCTTTCCCCCAACTAACTTCAGATTGTGTCCCCTTGTTCTTCCACCATTCTTATAGCCCGTCTTTGGACCCGTTCAATTTTGTCAATATCTTTTTGTAGGTGAGGTCTCCAGAACTGAACACAGTATTCCAAATGTGGTCTCACCAGCATTCTATATAAGGGGATCACAATCTCCCTCTTCCTGCTTGTTATATCTCTAGCTATGCAGGCAAGCATCCTACTTGCTTTTCCTACTGCCCGACCCCACTGCTCACCCATTTTGAGATTGTCAGAAATCACTATCCCTAAATCTTTCTCTTCTGAATTTTTTGCTAACACAGAACTGCCAATGCAATACTCAGATTGAGGATTCCTTTTCCCCAAGTGCATTATTTTACATTTGGAAACATTAAATTGCAGTTTCCATTGCTTTGACCATTTATCTAGTAAAGCTAAATCATTTACCATATTACAGACGCCTCCAGGAATATCAACCCTATTGCAAACAGTCATTGGCAAATAGGCAAACCTACCCTACCAAACCTTCCCCTACGTCACTCACAAACATATTAAAAAGAATAGGACGCAGAACAGACCCTTGTGGCACACCGCTTGTAACCTGTCTCTACTCAGAATACTCTCCATTAACAATAACTCTCTGATGTCTACGCTTCAGCCAGCTGCAAATCCACTGAACTATCCAGGGGTTCAGTTCAATCTTCACTAATTTATCTATCAGCTCTTTATGTGGAACCGTGTCAAAGGCTTTGCTGAAGTCCAGGTAGGCAATATCCATGGCACCACCTTGATCCAACACTTTTGTGACATAGTCAAAGAACTCAATGAGATTAGTCTGACATGATTTGCCATCAGTAAAACCATGCAGATTTGAGTCCAATAAGTTATTGTTTTTAGGTGCTGATTTATCCTCTTTTTGAGTAGAGTCTCCATCATTTTAACTACAACTGATGTCAAGCTAACTGGCCTGTAGTTACCAGCTTCTTCTCTACTGCCCTTCTTGTGGATAGGCACAACACTGGCCATTCTCCAATCCTCAGGAACATCTCCTGTGAACAGGGATTGGTTAAACAAATCAGTCAGGGGGGTAGCAATGACAGATCTGAGTTCTTTAAGAACTCTGGGGTGGATGCCATCTGGACCCATTGCCTTATTTATCTTAAATCGTTCAAGATCTTCATCTTTTCCTTCCTTCACTCACAGCGGAAGCTCCCATTGTAAAAGTAACCCATGATTTTACATCAATGTCTAAAATTTGTGGATACATCGAGCCAAGCAAGGCAATGTGTCTAATTTGCTTAGTAATTGTTTGATTCCTGTCTGTCCTCCTCTTTCTGCAATTCTGAAGGAAACATCACTAAAAAAATTTTTTTCAATTGAAAATCAAATTCAATATGTACATTCTACAAGTTGGGGTCCTATTATTAAAATTCTTCCTGTTCACGCTGCCTCTTTCTTTAGGTTGCTAGTAGAAATAATATTACATGTCATAACTATCCTTGTGGTGTGACCAGAACAATCTAGAATTGAACACACTCAAAACCGTAGAAATGGTGGTAGACTTTAGGAGAAACCCTTCCACCTCCCACAATACTAGACAACACAGTATCAACAGTAGAGACCTTCAAATTCTTAGGTTCTATCATATCTCAAGACCTAAAATGGTCCCCTAACATCAAAAACATCATCAAAAAAGCACAACAAAGAATGTTCTTTCTGCGCCAGCTCAGGAAGCTCAAACTGCCCAAGGAGCTGCTGATCCAGTTCTACAGAGGAATCATTGAGTCTGTCATCTGCACCTCCATAACGGTCTGGTTTGGTTCTGCAACCCAACAAGACCGACACAGACTTCAGAGGAGAATCAGAACTGCAGAGAAAACAATGGCTGCCAACCTGCCTTCCCTTGAGGACCTGTAGACTACACGAATCAAAAAGAGGGCGGGGAAAATATTGACTGACCCCTCGCATCCTGGACACAAACTGTTTCAACTCCTACCCTCAAAACGTCGCTACAGAGCACTGCACAGCAAGACAACTAGACACAAGAACAGTTTTTCCCCAAACGCTATCACTCTGCTAAACAAATAATTCCTTCAACACTGTCAGACTTTTTACTAAATCTGCACTTCTGTTTCTACTAGAAGCAATGGGTGGAAACTAAACAAGGAGAGAAGCAACTTAGAACGAAGGAGAAACTTCCTGACGGTCAGAACAATTGATCAGTGGAACAGCCTGCCACCAGAAGTTGTGAATGCTCCAACACTGGAAGTTTTTAAGAAGATGTTGGATAACCCTCTGTCTGAAGTGGTGTAGGGTTTCCTGCCTAAGCAGGAGGTTGGACTAGAAGACCTCCAAGGTCCCTCCCATCTATTCTATTCTATTCTATTCTATTCCATTCCACTCCACTCCATTGCATTCCAGCCTAGCCTAGTCTAATTCTAGAAACATAGAAAATTGATGCAGAAAAAGACCTCCTGCTCCATCAAGTCTGTCCTTATACTATTTTCTGTATTTATCATAGGATGGATCTAGAGTTACTGTGGATTTACCAACCACGTCTGTTGGAAATTTGTTCCAAGCATCTACTACTTTCAATACAATAATACTTTCTCAGGTTGCTTCTGATCTTTCCCCCAACTAACCTTCCATTGTGCCCCCTTGTTCTTGTGTTCACTTTCCTATTAGAAACACTTCCCTCCTGAACCTTATTTAACCCTTTAACGGATTTAACTGATTCAATCGTGCCCCTCCTTTCCCTACCGTCCTCCAGACTCTACAGATGGAGTCCATGAAGTCTTTCCTGAGAAGTATTCTATTCTATTCTATTCTTAATTCTATTCTACTTTCTATTCCATTCCATTCTATTCTATTCCAAGGTCCCGTTCAAATCTGTTGTTTCCTTTATTGGGTAATGGGTAATAAAGATTCATCATATTTAATAGAGACGTAGAATAACCCATGAGACCTGGGCTGCCCAGCCGCGTCTCCACGTTCCTTCCACCCGGAACCCTCGCCCCTTGTGGCCAAGCGCCGTCGGAACTCAGACGCGGGTGGCAAAGACGCGAGTTCGCAGCCGGGGCCGTGGGGGGGGGGGGGCGCAGTCTCCGCCTCCGGGGCTGGTGAATATAAAGGCGAGGCGACTCCTGGCGGGACCCGATCCCCCAGCAGCGTCCACCCGCGGAGCCTCGTCCCTTCCCGCCCCTCGAGGTCCGGAGCAAGGTCGGGATGGGCAACGGCGGAGAGGTAGGGGGGCTCGACGGGGCTCGCGGGCAGGGGTGGCGGGGCGGCGGGGCGCCCGCTTGCACAGGGACCGGCGGCCAGGGGGAAACGGGGCGGTGCAAAGCGGGGGGGGCAGCCCGGGTCTCCACCTCGGGACGGGGTGGACGGGAGACCACCCGGCGATGGGGACAGGGTTTTCCCCGAAGAGACTCGGGAGCCAAGCTCTTGGCAGCGCTACTCACCTTTGACTCTTCGCAGCTCAGCACGTGCGAGAGGCTGAACTTGGACGTGTAACCTTCATCCCGCGTTTTCTTTCTTTAAACTCATTTTACGTTGTGTATTTTCCTTTTTAAAATGCGCCCCCCCCCCGCTCTCTAAGGCGCCTGGGGGCAGTTTACAGGTTATTCCTTAATTTTTCCTCCCCATATATTTCTTCTCTGCGACTGACTCACAATTCAAATCAGTTATTCCATGAAATTTCTATTCTCTTTCTACCTTTTAATTTTTACTTTATTTTAAGCTCTTGTGCTGCCATAAAGTGACACTGGATGAGTTAGAGAATATTAATATCAATACCATTTAGACTTATATACCCCCTTTCATTGGTCCTTTTCCAGCCCTTACAGAATCCGCATATTTATCCCCAACAATATGGGAAGGAGGGAAGGCTGAGTCAACCTTGAGCCCGTGAGGAGATTTGAACCACTGACCTGCAGATCTAGCAGTCAGCTTTAGTGGCCTGCAGTACGGCCCTCTATCCACTGCTCCACATTTATGGCCATAATGGAGTAAGCCGACCATTAGCATTGCTACAAGTCAAGAGTGTTAATCTCTTTTTTTCAGTGTAGCTTCAATTCGAAAACTCACTTAATGCCTTGTTGTAAGTCGAGGACTCCTTCCACTTGTTGCTTGCTTGCTTGCTTGCTTGCTTGCTTGCTTGCTTGCTTCCTTCCTTCCTTCCTTCCTTATTTATTTAATTTGTATGCCGCCCCTCTCCGCAGACTCGGGGCGGCTCACAACAGTAACAGAAAACAATATATAATACAAATTCAATAATTAGAAAGCTTAGCTCGTTCAATGCAACCTGTTTTTACTGTCAGTTCCCTTTGTTTGTTTAAAGTAATTTTATGGCACCCTTGTCTCTCTATGACTGTGGACAGTTTACCAATTATTACTTTTATATGCTACATTTGGCTTTACTAAAATAATTTATTAAATTGAATTAAATTTTACGACCACAGTTGTTAAGTTGCTGATATACGGTTGTTAATCTCTTTTCCCCACTGACCTTTTGCAAAAGGGGCTCGTGTAAATCCCAGGAAACTGCCTCCATCATAAATATGTGTCAGTTTTCAAGCCCCCCCAATTTTGATCCTGTGACCACAGGTGGGGGTGACCACAGCGGTCATTAAATGGGGAAACTGGTCATAAGTCCCCTTTTGCAGCGCTGTTGTAACTTTGAACAAACCGTTATAAACCAAGGAGGGTGATTCTTAAATGGTCACAAATAACTTTTTTTTTTAGTGGTGGTGAATGGCTGTAATTCAAAAAGTCTTGTTTGGCTTTTGCAATTTGAAATAGTCCAGCTTTGAAAATCTATTATTTAATTATGGCTGAAATTGTGACCAGGCACCAAATTCCAGCATCCACACAGGAATTTCTGCAGTTTGGGAAACTAAGTTTTGTTTTTCAGTTCTTGGCCTTGCAGGGCTCAGTGTCAGATAAAGCCAATTGTCTGATTTTTCTTTAATTCCTTTCTTTTGTTTTGAAAACAAGGGGCGGGTGTAACAGTGATTGCAACCTCCCAGAAGGTCAGTTCTTTTGCATCTGGGGCCCACAGGATGGCAATAATTCTGGCACAGAAAATTAAAAAAGTTTTTGAGACCCAAAAAAAATTTGCAATCTCGGGTCAATGAGGATAAATAGGAGACATTCAAGCCATTGGAAGAACTGTTGGAAAACTTTAATTGCTTCCCCCCCCCACCCCCCACCCCCAATTTCTTCTTTGAAGTGGTTCTCTCAATGCTTTGGATCAGGCTGGTTGGTAAGTGGGTGGCACCAAATTTTACTGCCTATTTTGCGACTGTTGTTAAGTGAATCACTTGCTCCTCAAGCAAACCCCCCCCCCATTAGCTTGGTTGGTCGCAAATGGTGGTCACGTGACCCCGGCAACCTGCAGTGTGGTACATGCACTCCTCTACTTACGACCAGAATTGATCCCAAGATCTCTGTTGCTAAGTGAGACATTTGTTAAGTGATCTGCTTTACGACCTTTCTTGCCACAGTTGCTAAGTTAGTGACACCATTGTTAAGTGAGTCCAACTTCTCCTTTGACTTTGCTTGTCGGGAGGTCGCACGGGAGTTCCATGGCCTCGGGACATGGCCACCCTCGTAAGTCAGTGGACAAGCTCTGAATATTAATCACGTGATCCTGAGGAGGCTGCAAAGGTTGTAAGTGTGAACAATGGTCGTGACTTTTTTCAGTGGACGGTCGCTAAACAAGTTGTTCTAAGTTGAGGACTATATATATATAGTATATAGTATAGTGTGTGTATATATATATATAGTCCTCAACTTACAACAACTTGTTTAGCGACTGTCCACTGAAAAAATATATATACATACAAACACACACATTCATACATACACACACACACCTCAAAAAAACAAAAGGAACACTTATAACAACAGAATATAACTCCAAGTAAATCAAACTTCTGTGAAATCAAACTGTCCAGTTAGGAAGCAACACTGATTGACACTCAATTTCACCTGCTGTTGTGCAAATGGAATATTCAATGAGAATATTTCATTCGTCCAGATCCAGGATGTGTTGCATAATCAGACTGGGGCATTCTGGGAGTTGAAGTCCCCACCTCTTAAAAGGTGCAGCTACTCGGCCTCCTTAACCCGGGTTCCAACCTTTGCATGTGTGAAGGGACCCCAAGAGCTGACCCAGAGCTGATGACGTTTCAGCCAAGTTGACTTAAGCTTAAATTTGAAGACCAGACATTGATTCTCTCTTCCTGTCTCCTCTCCATCCTCATTTCCCCCCCACCCCTGACCCCAAAAACTATCGGGGAGGAGAACCAACCTGTGTTTCCCCTTGGAGGAGTCCATGGTGGTGACTTTCGATGACGTCATGATCCACTTCTCGCGGGAAGAGTGGCAGTTGCTCACCGAAGACCAGAAGCAGCTGTACTGGGAGATGCTGAGAGACAACTACCAGTCTCTGGTTTTCGTTGGTGGTGAGCAGTTTTGATCAGGGGGCTCAGGGTCCGGGGTGGCCGGAGGGTCCATAGGAGCATGGGAACTGCGTTCGAGTCCTGCTCGGCCACAGAAGAGGCTTCTGGAAAGGACTTCCTCTGTCTTGGACCGGCCGACCTGGCAGGGTTGTTGTTTGGGGTGAAGAGGAATGGAGAAAGGGGGCTTGAAAAGGGGGGTTGGGATGAAACTGACCAATCCTTTGAACAGCCTGTCAATCAAGATGCCATTTTTGAGAGCTTAACTATTTAACACCCTCTCATCTTGCTTTCCTACCTGGGAATGTGGGACAGTGGGTGAAAGGCAGGGAATTCTGGGTATTGAAGTCCAAGCACACTGGCTGGGGAATTCTGGGAGCTGAAGTCCAGAGTGGGGGAATTCTGGGAGCTGACGTCCAGACAACCCTGAGACGGAGGAACGATGGAGCATTTTCTCTAACCTGCTTGTTTTCTTTCAAGGAAGACGCCCAACAGAAGCAATAGGAGAGTTAATCCTCATCACATTGTCAAGACTTTTAGGAGACCCTCTTCCTGACCCCCTTTCTATTGGTGAGTGAACCGGACAACGAGCAATCAATGCTGGGGCTGTTTATTTATTTTATTTATTTATCAAATATGTGTAGGATAGTAGTATAAACGTAAGTGAAAAGTAACGATAAGGGAAGACCATAGGAGAATAGGAGGGTAGGCACAGTGGTGCGCTTATGCACGGCCCTTACAGACCTCTTAGAAAAGGGGAGGGGTCAACTGCAGACAGTCTTCAGGTGAAAGTTTTTGGGGTTTGGGGGAAGGAAGCAGAGTCAGGGAGTTGATCACGCTATTGCTTAAGTCACGGCGGCAGCCCACATCAAGACAGAGCCGGCCACAGTTAAACAGGTAGGAAGAGGGGGGAGAAAGAAAGAGGGGGCAAGAGGGGGGAGAGACCTCAGCTCAAAGCCCCGCAGAGCTGCTGCCGCCACCTCCCCCCTTCCATCCCAGCGCAGGCCGAGCCTCAATTACTCAGGGAAAGGGCGGAAGGGCCTGATGGGCGCTGCCATCTTTCCCTGAACTGGTGGGGGCAAAGTGGAATGGGGAGTGCGCGGTTTTTCAAATTAAGAAACACCTTGTCGCTCCCCGCCCCCAACTCCGACACCCAGTTCAGCTGGGCAGCCTTGGAAAAGGCTGCGCGGGGGGGTATTTTTCTGTGCGTGCTCGCGCAGGCGTGCACCTTAGAGGGAACATAGCACTTACCCCCTTGCAAGTTCTTTCATTGTTCACACACACACAGAGACACACACGCACAAGGGAGGAAGAGACAAGGATGGGAAAAGCGGAGAGAGGGAAGGAATGAGAGAAAAAGGGAGGAAGAGGGAGAAATGAGAGAGAAAAGAGGGAGAGATAGGAGAGGTACCCAGAATCATTTTTACTTACTTACTTACTTACTTATTTATTTTTTTATGCCACCCAGTCCCAATATTTATTTATTTATTTTTCTATGCCGCTCAGACACTATATTTTTCCGCCCACACCGAAAAAAAATTAGAGGGAACATTGGTGGGTAGTTAGGGTAAGTGCTGAGAAGACCGTTAGCACCTGGTTAGAGCTAGAAAGAAACTTATTCAGAGCAAGTTAGAACAATGAAAAAACTCCTGCAAAGACTTAAGGCTTGGAAAACATTCTTCACAGAGAGAAAAACAATGAAAGAGCCTGCACGAATTCCAAAGTAGGCTGTCTTCTTCCCCCCCATCTCCCAAAGACTGGACGCTTCTCCTCGGTCAGAATTATACATTTTCTTTTTCTTCCAGAAGACAAAGAGAAATCCCCAATGGACCTAGACGGCTGTGGGGAGGAGGTGGCCCCTCTCGAGGGCATTGTTGAAGAAGACCCCCAAGGTAGCTATGTCGAGACGCATCCAGAACAGCCGGGTGTATCGGCAACTGACCAGGGAAGCACGTCCAGTTCTGACGGACAGCCATGGACAGAATCAAGGGAGGCCACTTCAGGCGGCACCAGCACAGAAAGCATCACACGGCCCTGTTGCATGTGGCTCGACTTCTTGCCCGTCATTGTGCCTCCGTCTCACAGGACGCCGATCCTGCCCCAGCACGATTTTGCCACGGGAGCGGGACGCCCCACCACGCAGCACATGCAATTCGCAGATGCCGCTTGCAACATGAACTGCCTGGACTCGTACTGGCCGCCTGTGGCGCCAGCTCTGGCACAGAGCACCATGATGATGCCAGATATCCGGCCACCACCTCCGCCACCTCCTCCCCCTGCAGCCCCCGCCGAGGAGACGAAGCGCTACTTTTGCCCCTGGTGCAAAGAACCGTTCAAACTGCAGGTGAATTTGGAGATGCATTATCGGTACTGCCGTCAGAAGCTGATGCAGCCCAGCATTCTCTTTAAGGTGCTGAAAGGTGGCCAAGACACGAGCGGGCCCAGTGGCAGCCGTGGTCCTGCCCTGCCCCAAAACTTCACCCCGTCGTACGAGGATGGCCAGGGGGCCTTCTTGCCTTGCAGGCTCTGTCCACCCCAGCAAAGCCTGGTAAGGAGCAAAGACATTCCCAGCGCTAGCAGGGGTAGTGCCGAGCCTCTGCACGGTTTGGCGGCCACGACGTTTGCGATGAAGAATCTCTGGCACTGTCTGCAGTGCGGGGAAACGTTTGTGTCCAAATGGCAATTCACGGCCCACATTCAAGCCTGCAGGGCCGATGTGTATGGGCAACAACACCCCCTGCCCACAAATACTCAGGGCCTGGCCGCCACCGAGCTCCCCGAGGACGCCGAAACACCAGAGCCTTGCAACGCACCACCTGTGTGTCCGAGCACCCCTGAAGAGAAGCCGCTCCTTCCGTGCCACAAATGCGGCAAGTACTTAAACAGGTATTACATGTCCACGCACCGGGCCTTCCACGAGGGGCGAAGGTACCAGTGTCTCTGGTGCTACAAGGTTTTCAACTTCCGCAGTGGGGCCATGAGGCACAGGAAACAGCACTACGAGAACGACGTGGGCCTCCACTGCCCCAAATGCGGGAAGCAAGCCGGCGACAAGCATTGCTTCTGCATGACCCAAAAAATCCATGTCTCTCCCGATTCGGATGACGGGGAACCAGGTGCCGACAACGATGATGGGGAACAATCCAGGCTGGAGGTGCGCCAGTAGATGTTTTGCCAAAGACGGGCGGGTTTTTTGTTTTTAAAACATTTCGTAGTTTTTTACTTTACTTTCTATTTTGAACAGGGGTTGCCGAGGTGCCACCAACGATGACTGGTATGAGTTCAAGTGCTGCGGACGGAGGTGGCCTTTTTATCGGCTTTTCGCTCACACTCTGGACCCTCAAGCAGCTTCCTGTGTTCTGCCTGTAGGCTTGAGGATGGACAATAGCCGTTCTGTTCTGTCTTTTACGGCGCTGTATCTTTCAATTCTGGGTAGATGTTATTTTACTTTCATTATTGGTCTCCGGTCACAATTCAAGGGGTTGGTTATTATCTATAAAGCCCTACGTGGCTTAGGACCAGACAACTTATGGGACCATGTCCTGCCGTATACCTCTCAGAGAACTGCAGAAAAAGCAATGACTGCCAACCTGCCTTCCCTTGAGGACCTGTATCCTGCACGAGTTAAAAAGAGGGCCGTGAAAATAGTTACTGAACCTTCACATCCTGGACATAAACTGTTTCAACTCCTACCCTCAAAACGTCGCTATAGCAATACAACTAGACACAAGGACAGTTTTTTCCTGAACACCATCACTCTGCTAAACAAATAATTCCCTCAACACTGTCAAACTTTTTAATAAGTCTGCACTACTATTTCTACTAGTTTTTCTCATCATTCCTATCATCCTTTTCCTCCCACTTAGGACTGTATGACTGTAACTTGTTGCTTGTATCCTAAGATATTTATTAATATTGTTTCTTCATTGCTTATTTGACCCCTATGACAATCATTAAGGGTTGTACCACATGATTCTTGACAAATGTATATTTTCTTTTATGTACACTGAGAGCATCTGCACTAAAGACAAATTCCTTGTGTGTCCCATCACACTTGGCCAATAAAGAATTCTATTCTATTCTATCTATAAGATCGCACAAGGTCCGCCTTCTCTGGTTCCTGCCAACTATGCAATGCAGGTTGGCAGGGCCATGGGACAGGGCCTTCTCTGTGGCCGCCCCGGCTCTATGGAACCAAGTCACCCCCAATGTCCATACTGCTCCCACCCTGCTGGTCTTCTGAAAGGCTACGAAGACCTGGCTTTGCTGGCAGGCCGGGGGGGGGCATGAATTGTATATCTTTCATAGCCAAATCGTATTGAATGATATGTAGGTTATGACTGGATTTCTGAGTTGTGTGTTTTAACTGAGGTTATTCTTTCAATTTTTACTTCTTTTTATTGTTAACTGTACTTTTTTATATTGTTTGTAAGCCGCCCTGCGAGGCACCGAACATAACCCTTGGCTGATAGAACTGTCGGATGAAGAATTGTATTTTATATTCCATAATGTCCACCAATAATTTTACATTGTGCCTTGCCTTGACCTTTAAAACCTCTGTGACAAATCTGGTATATGAGAAACGGATGAGGCACAAATCTATTCCACCAATGCCTTGACAAAGTGTTTTTCAACCTGGAAGATGGGTGGACATCAACTCCCAGAATTCCCTTACCCGCTAAGGATTCTGGGAGTTGAAGTCCACCTAGCTTCTGGTGGCCCCGTTGAGAAATGTTGCTTTGTGACAGGGGTCCCCAAACTTGGCAACTTTTGTGGACGGTGAATCACAGAATTCTCCAGCCAACAAGTCTTAAAAAGTTGCCAAATTTAGAGACCTTTGCTCTGAGAAATACAAAATTAGGAGTGCCAAATGGAGTCAAGCAGATATAGAGAATTATTTTTTTTTACTTCAGCCCACCCGAATCCTCCTCCTACACCCCCCTCAAGGCCCCTCCCCCAAAGCCTAAATTTAAGGTCTATTTTGACTATACTAAGAAGCATAAAAAAGTTGTTTAAAAAAACATTATTTTCATAGTTGACTTCTAAATAATTTTCTTCATCTTGGATGAACTGCAAAGAAAAGGTTTTTGATGAATTTGAAATGTCAATTCATTTAATGAATTGTCAATAAAAGCATAGATGGAAGTCCTTCCTGCGTGTATGAATTCCAAATTCCTCAACTTACGACCACGAGCGAGCCCAACATTTTCGTTGCTAAGCGAGACAGTGCTGTTTTGTGAAGTTTGTTTTGCTGACCGTTGTTAAGTGAATCACTGCGGTTTCCAAGTTAGTCTCATGGTTCTTAAGTAAACCTGCCTTGCCCATTGAGTTTGCTGGTCAGCAGGTCACAAAAGGGGATCACGTGACTCTGACTTATAGCAACCGTCATAAATATGAACCAGTTGGCAAAACAGATTTAAATTTTACACCATCCCTAAACAAATGGTGGCTATGTGGAGAGCGGCCTGTATTTGCTGGCCACAAGACTTTCCTTAGAATAGTTTATTTTTCAGGCACAAATGATAGAAATGTCCTAGAATCCTTGAGATCATCTAGTCTGACCCCGCCACCCCCAGCTCAGAAATCAAGCATCTTGTGAGAGTTGACAGGCCAAGAACTACATTTCACTATGGAATGGATAACTAAAGAAACCACATTCATACGTTTCGTTCCAGGGGCAGGCGGCCAAATTGATGACGATTCATTTAGTTACAGAAAAGTGGCCTAGGACTGTCATCCCCCTGGTGGCATGATTAAAATTTGTTAATTTTGTGCGTGTGTGTGTATACATGTACACTATACATTATACATATAAATGTTACACAGATACATATACTGGTACTTGCGTTATACATATACATGCACATTATACATATACTTGCCTATGTATACATTATACACACACATGCAGTATTTAGTTCATTAATATTGAACAGATGATGGGTAATAGATCAATATTAGATAAAGGGATAAAAGAAGGATTGGGAGTGAAACGAATGCAGCCTTCCAATCCCTGAGGGGCTGCCACGAAGGTATAGGGAGTCAATCTGTTCTCCAAAGCCCCTGAGGGCAGAACAAGAACCAATGGATGGAAACTAAACAAGGAGAGAAGCAACCTAGAACCAAGCAGAACCTTCCTGACAGTCAAAATAATTGACCAGTGGAACAGCCTGCCACCAGAGGTCATGAATGCTCCAACACTGGAGGTTTTTAAGAAGATGTTGGATAACCCTCTGTCTGAAGTGGTGTAGGTTTTCCTGCCTAAGCAGGGGGTTGGACTAGAAGACCTCCAAGGTCCCTCCCATCTATTCTATTCTATTCTGTTCTGTTCTGCTCTCCTCTCCTCTCTTCTAGCCTAGCCTAATTCTACAAACATAGAAACATAGAAGATTGACGGCAGAAAAAGACCTCCTGGTCCATCAAGTCTGTCCTTATACTATTTCCTGTATTTTATCATAGGATGGATGGATGTTTATCCCAGGCATGTTTAAATTCAGTTACTGTGGATTTATCTACCACGTCTGCTGGAAGTTTCTTCCAAGCATCTACTACTCTTTCAATCAAATAATACTTTCTCACGTTGCTTCTGATCTTTCCCCCAACTCACCTCAGATTGTGTCCCCTTGTTCTTGTGTTCACTTTCCTATTAAAAACACTTCCCTCCTGGACCTTATTTGACCCTTTAACGGATTTAAATGTTTCAATCATGTCCCCCCTTTTCCTTCTGTCCTCCAGACTCTACAGATGGAGTTCATGAAGTCTTTCCTGAGAAGTATTGTATTGTATTGTATTCTATTCTCTATTCTTTATTCTATTCTCTATATTCTATTCTCAATTCTTAATTCTATTCTATTTTCTATTCTATTCTATTCAATTCTTAATTCTAATCTATTTTCTATTCCATTCTATTCAATTCTTAATTCTAATCTATTTTCTATTCCATTCTATTCAATTCTTAATTCTAATCTATTTTCTATTCCATTCTATTCAATTCTTAATTCTAATCTATTTTCTATTCCATTCTATTCAATTCTTAATTCTAATCTATTTTCTATTCCATTCTATTCAGGTCCCTTTCAACTCTGTTGTTTGCTTTATTGGATAATGGGTGATAAAGATTCATCATATTTAAAAGAGACGTAGAATGACCCATGAGACCCATTCAGAACAAGTCAAACCTGGGCTGCCCAGCCCCGTCTCCACGTTACCTCCACCCGGAGCCTTCGCCCATTGTGGCCAAGCCCCGTCGGAACTCAGACGCGGGTTGCAAAGACGCGAGTTCGCAGCCGGGGCCGTGGGGGGGGGGCGCCTCCGGGGCTGGTGAATATAAAGGCGAGGCGACTCCTGGCGGGACCCGATCCCCCAGCAGCGTCCACCCGCGGAGCCTCGTCCCTTCCCGCCCCTCGAGGTCCGGAGCAAGGTCGGGATGGGCAACGGCGGAGAGGTAGGGGGGCTCGACGGGGCTCCCGGGCAGGGGTGGCGGGGCGCCCGCTTGCACAGGGACCGGCGGCCAGGGGGAAACGGGGCGGTGCAAAGCGGGGGAGGCGGCCCGGGTCTCGACCTCGCGCTTCTTCCCGCCCCTTGGGCTATTTCCCGTCCCCGGGGGTCCACAGGTGGGGACGGGGTGGACGGGAGACCACCCGGCGATGGGGACAGGGTTTTCCCCGAAGAGACTCGGGAGCCAAGCTCTTGGCAGCGCTACTCACGTTTTACTCTTCGCAGCTCAGCACGTGCGAGAGGCTGAACTGGGACGTGTAACTTTCATCCCGCGTTTTCTTTCTTTAAACGCATTTTACGTTGTGTATTTTCCTTTTTTAAATGCCCCCCCCCCCGCTCTCTCCCCCTAAGGCGCCTGGGGGCAGTTTACAGGTTCTGGCTTAATTTTTCCTCCCCATATACTGTATTTCTTCTCTGCGACTGACTCACAATTCAAATCAGTTATTCCATGAAATTTCTATTCTCTTTCTACCTTTCAATTTTTCCTTTATTTTAAGCTCTTGTGCTGCCATAAAGTGACACTGGATGAGTTAGAAATTATTAATATCAATAGCATTTAGATTTTTATACCCCCTTCATTGGTCCTATTCCAGCCCTTACAGAATCCACATATTTATCCCCAACAATCTGGGTCCTCATTTGACCCACCTGGGAAGGAGGGAAGGCTGAGTCAACCTTGAGCCCGTGGGGAGATCTGAACTGCTAGTCCTTCCTTCCTTCCTTCCTTCCTCTCACTCTCTCTTTCTCTTCCTCCCCCCTCCCTTCCTTCTTCTCTCTCTCTCTTCCTTCTTTCTTTCTTTCCTTCCTCTCTCTCTTTCTCTTCCTCCCTCCCTCCCTCTCTCTCTCCCTTCCTTCCTTCCTTCCTCTCACTCTCTTTCTCTTCCTCCCTCCCTTCGTCTCTCTCTCTTCCTTCTTTCTTTCTTTCCTTCCTTCCTTCCTCTCACTCTTTCTCTTTCTTCCTCTCTCCCTTCCTCTCCCTCTTTCTCTCTCTTCCTTCGTTCCTCCCTCCCTCCCTTCCTTCCTCTCTCTCTTTTTTTCTCTCCCTCTCTCTCTCTCTTCCTTCATTCTTTCATTCATTTATTCATTCATTCAATTTTTTAATGCCGCCCTTCTCCTTAGATTCAAGGCGGCTTACAACATGTTAGCAAGAGCACTTTTTAAACTCAGAGCCGGCCTATTGCCCCCACAATCCGGGTCCTCATCTGAGTCCAACTTCTCCTTTGACTTTGCTTGTCTGGAGGTCGCAAAGGGGAGTTCCATGACCTCGGGACATGGCAATCGTCGTAAGTCAGTGGACAAGCTCTGAATATTAATCACGTGATCCTGAGGAGGCTGCAAAGGTTGTAAGTGTGAATAATGGTCATGACTTTTTTCAGTGGACGGTCGCTAAACAAGTTGTTGTAAGTTGAGAACTATATATATATATATACCAGGGTGATCCAACAGAAAAAACATATAGCCCTTCCCTGGTACAAAGCTGAAGGGATCAGATCTGGTGGCCTAGAGGTTAATTCTCTGCCTTACAAGGCAGAAGCCCCAGGATCAAATCCCAATAAGGGTATGGCTAGCGGATGAGGCCAGAATAAGTCCGAAATAGCGTTATCCTAATCTCCCTTAATTTTAAAAATTCAGCAAAAACGTGATATATACATACACACACACACACACACACACACACACACACACACACAAATTCATACATACACAAACAGTACTGGGGAAAAAAGGAACACTTATAACAACAGATTATAATTCCAAGTAAATCAAACTTCTGTGAAATTAAACTGTCCAGTTAGGAAGCAACAGTGATTGACACTCAATTTCACCTGCTGTTGTGCAAATGGAATGTTCAATGAGAATATTTCATTCCTTCAGATCCAGGATGTGTTGCATTCTGGGAGATGAAGTCCCCACCTCTTAAAGGTGCAGCTACTCTAGTCCTCCACTTACGAATCTTCATTTTAGTGGCCATTCAACATTTGCTTTGTTCCTACGGAACCTTGTGCCTGTTTAAGCCTCATTCACACAACCAATTAGAACGAGGCTTGAGTTGGCGCAAAAACCTTCCGCCAAGTAACCAGGTTTCAGGGCGTGTGTGTGAACCCTCCTTCAGGCCACTTTGCAAGGAAGCAGAGTGAGTGGTGGGTGCTGTGCCCTCAGCCTCCTTAACCCGGGTTCCAACCTTTGCATGTGTGAAGGGACCCCAAGAGCTGACCCAGAGCTGATGACGTTTCAGCCAAGTTGACTTAAGCTTAAATTTGAAGACCAGACATTGATTCTCTCTTCCTGTCTCCTCTCCATCCTCCTTTCCCCCCCACCCCCAACCCCAAAAACTATCGGGGAGGAGAACCAACCTGTGTTTCCCCTTGGAGGAGTCCATGGTGGTGACTTTCGATGACGTCATGATCCACTTCTCGCGGGAAGAGTGGCAGTTGCTCACCGAAGACCAGAAGCAGCTGTACTGGGAGATGCTGAGAGACAACTACCAGTCTCTGGTTTTCGTTGGTGGTGAGCAGTTTTGATCAGGGGGCTCAGGGTCCGGGGTGGCCGGAGGGTCCATAGGAGCATGGGAACTGCGTTCGAGTCCTGCTCGGCCACAGAAGAGGCTTCTGGAAAGGACTTCCTCTGTCTTGCACCGGCCAACCTGGCAGGGTTGTTGTTTGGGATGAAGAGGAATGGAGAAAGGGGGCTTGAAAAGGGGGGTTGGGATGAAACTGACCAATCCTTTGAACAGCCCGTCCATCAAGATGCCATTTTTGAGAGCTTAACTATTTAACACCCTCTCATCTTGCTTTCCTACCTGGGAATGTGGGACAGTGGGTGAAAGGCAGGGAATTCTGGGAGTTGAAGTCCAGAGTGGGGGAATTCTGGGAGTTGAAGTCCAGAGTGGGGGAATTCTGGGAGCTGAAGTCCAGAGTGGGGGAATTCTGGGAGCTGAAGTCCAGAGTGGGGGAATTCTGGGAGTTGAAGTCCAGAGTGGGGGAATTCTGGGAGTTGAAGTCCAGAGTGGGGGAATTCTGGGAGTTGAAGTCCAGGGTGGGGGAATTCTGGGAATTGAAGTCCAGGGTGGGGGAATTCTGGGAGTCGAAGTCCAAGCATGCTGGATGGAGAGTTCTAGGTATTGAAATCCAGGCTTGTTGGCTGGAGGATTCTGGGAGCTGACGTCCAGACAACCCTGAGACGGAGGAACGATGGAGCATTTTCTCTAACCTGCTTGTTTTCTTTCAAGGAAGATGCCCAACAGAAAAAATAGGAGAGTTAATCCTCATCACATTGTGCAGACATTTAGGAGACCCTCTTCCTGACACCCTTTCTATTGGTGAGTGAAACTAAATGTAAACTGGTTGCTGCTTCCCTAATTCCATCTTTTCCGATTTTCCGCCTTCTGGAGTCGTGAACTACAACTCCCATCATCTCCGGGGTGAGAGCGTCAGAGTCCTGCAGGCACAGAACATGGGGCCCTTTGTGGTGGTCTGCCTACTTTGGGGAAACGCCCTTTGAACGGAGTGGGGGAAATTTAACAAACGCATTTTTCGGAGTATAAGACGCAGCTTGGTTTTTTTGGGGAGGAAAATAGTGGGGAAAGAATCTGCGTGCCAGGTATTCATCTGGCCAGCGTCCTTAGTCTGGTCAGCTCCAGCACATGATTTGATCCCCTGGTCAGGGCTTTAAAAAAGACTCTATTGGGAGAGAGTAACCATGAAAGAGCTTGCAAGCCAGAAAGAGCTGGGAACATCGTTAGCAGCTGGGAAGAAACATTTGGAGCAAGTAGAGAAATGGAAAAAACCCTGCAAAGACTTAGGGCTTGGAAAACATTCTTCTTTGCAGAGAGGAACAATGAAAGAGCCTGCAAGGAGGTAAGTGCTGGGAAGACCGTTAGCACCTGGTTAGAGCTAGAAAGAAACTTATTCAGAGCAAGTTAGAACAATGAAAAAACTCCTGCAAAGACTTAAGGCTTGGAAAACATTCTCCAGAGAGAAAAAGAATGAAAGAGCCTGCACGAATCCCAGCGACCGATAAGGTCCCAGAGTTGGCCTTCTCCGGGTCCCGTCGACTAAACAATGTCTGGTGGGCCCCAGGGGAAGAGCCTTCTCTGTGGCGGCCCCAGCCCCCTGGAATCAACTCCCAGCAGAGATCAGAACTGCCCCCACCTTCCTTGCCTTTCGTAAGCTATTGAAGACCCACCTATGTCGTCAGGCATGGGGAAATTAAAATACCCCTGGGCTTATATTGTTTATGTACGGCATGATTGTGTTGCATGGTTTTAATAATGGGTTTTTAGATGTCTTTTAATATATTGGAATTGTCACATTGTTGTTCTTGTTGTGAGCTGCTCCGAGTCTCCGGAGAGGGGCGGCATACAAATCTAATTAATAATAATGATGAAAATGATAATAATAATAATAAAAGGTAAGGGCTGGGAAGATCGTTAACGGCTAGTTAGGGCTGGGGGGGAAAAACCTACATCCAGAGTATATGACACACCCAAGTTTTGAGCCTCTTTTAGGGAGGAAAAAAATGCATCAATTCCCATAATTCCCCTGGCAGCTATGGATTATGGGAGTTGAAGTCCACCTAGCTTCTGGTGGCCCCATTGAGAAATATTGCTTTGTGACAGGGGTCCCCAAACTTGGCAACTTTTTTGGACGGAGACTCACAGAATTCTCCAGCCAACAAGTCTTAAAAGGTTGCCAAATTTAGAGACCTTTGCTCTGAGAAATCCACAATTAGACTCAAGCAGATATAGAGAACTGATTTTATTTTACTTCAGCCCACCCGAATCCTCCTCCTACACCCCCCCTCAAGGCCCCTCCCCCAAAGCCTAAATTTAAGGTCTATTTTGACTATACTACGATGCATAAAAAAGTTGTTTAAAAAAACATTATTTTCATAGTTTATTTATTTTTATTTTATTTATTTATTAGATTTGTATGCCGCCCCTCTCTGTAGACTCGGGGCGGCTAACAACAATAATGAAACAACATATAACAAATCTAATATTTAAAATAATTAAAAGACCCTTATTTAAAAAAACATACAAATATACCATGCATAAATTGTATAGACCTAGGGGGAAGGGAATATCTCAATTCCCCCATGCCTGACGACAGAGGTGGGTTTTAAGGAGCTTACGAAAGGCGAGGAGGGTGGGGGCAATTCTGATCTCTGGGGGGAGTTGGTTCAAGTTGGTTCCAGTTGACTTCTAAATAATTTTCTTCATCTTGGATGAACTGCAAACAAAGGTTTTTTGATGAATTTGAAATGTCAGTTCATTGCAATGTAAATTTAATGAATTGTCAATAAAGTCCTTCAGCTGCGTGTATGAATTCCAAATTCCTCAACTTACGACCACAAGCGAGCCCAAAATTTTCGTTGCTAAGCGAGACAGTGCTGTTTTGTGAAGTTTGTTTTGTTGACCGTTGTTAAGCGAATCACTGCGGTTTTCAAGTTAGTCTCATGGTTCTTAAGTAAACCTGCCTTGCCCATTGAGTTTGCTGGGCAGCAGGTCACAAAAGAGGGTCACGTAACTCTGACTTATAGCAACTGTCATAAATATGAACCAGTTGGCAAAGCAGATTTAAATTTTAGACCATCCCTAAGCAAATGGTGGCTATGTGGAGAGCTGCCTGTATTTGTTGGCCACAACTTTCCTTAGAATAATTTATTTTTCAGGCACAAATGATAGAAATGTCCTAGAATCCTTGAGATCATCGTCACCCCCTTTAATCCCGGCCATCTGGGGCTTTTCTGGGCTGCCAGAGGAGCCTTTTGGTGGTGCTTAAGGAGGCTTTGGCAGCCCAGAGGGAACGGAGCGTTTTCCTTTCTCTGGGCGTTTGGAGAGGGAATAAACCTCGGCCAGCGCCCAGAGAAAAGAAACACTCCTTTCGCTCTGGTCAGCGACTGTCCTCCAACTCCACCCACCCAAATTCTGACCTTTTATTTCTTTCCTAATAGGTTTGCACACATTATTTGCTTTTACATTGATTCCTATGGGAAAAATTGCTTCTTCTTACAAACTTTTCTAGCTTAACAACCTGGTCACGGAACGAATTAAGTTCTTAAGTAGAGGTACCACTGTATTATTTCAACCTTGTTAAGTATCATCAGACAGATATACCCTTACTGGGATTTGAACCTGTAGCCTTCTGCATGAAAGGCAGGACATTAACCTCTAAGCCACAAGCTCATCTCCGAATCAGCCTTTTTACCAGGTTGGTTGTTTTTCTGTGGAAATAACCCTGGTATTCCCAAACGTAGGAAAGCTTGAAATATATCCATACTACTCTCCATTTTCATTATCAGCAAATCAGACACAAACACATACACACCATTTCTGAGACAAACGGAATAGTGGATCTGTTCGGAGGGACACTTTTTGCACCGACACGCCTATCTATGCGTGCCCACCTGTGCCATGTCTTCTCACGCTTTATTTGACCGGCGGATGTTTACGATGTCTTCACGGACTCACAGAGGACAAAATTACCAGATGTGCAAAGCACGTCACCCTGCAGCCACCTTTGAAACCAGCGGTTTTGGGATAAAACTGACTTTATTGATATAGTCCTCGACTTACGACCACAACGGTGCCCAAATTTCCCCAGGTGCGCAGGAGTGTCAGGTGTGCCTTGCCCCACTTTGCGACCTTTCCACCGTCGTTACATGAATGGCTGCAGTTGCGAGTGACATGGCTGTGAAGCAAATCTGGCTTCTTCCCCCGGTGAATTGGTTTGACCAAAAGGGGAATCTCCATCATCCTGGGACCCGGCGACTGTCTCAAGTCCACGTCAGTTGCCAAGTGTGACTACAGGCAACGGCCGCTAAGTGTGAAGAATGGCCGGGAGTCACTTTGTTTCAGAGTTGTGGTGATTTTGAACAGCCGGTGAAGGAATGGTTGTAAGTCGAGGACTTCCTGTACAGAAGAACAGCGTCCATGGGCGCGCAGATCGTACATCGATGGCCGCGCGTACTTATTCACCCCATGTTATCAAAAAAAGCATAACACATTCGCACCACGTGTTGTGATCCTAAGTGAGGAAACAGACCCCAGCGACTTTCTGGGTGTTCGGGGCGTAAGGCTGGGTCCTCACCCACGACACGCCCGTTAATCCTGGGGTTTGCACGTCTTACCTATCTGTTGTTCGCCAACAACCTTTTTTGACGGGTCATGGACCCTCGTGGACGCCCCCTGCCCCGCCGGGAGATACCCTGAGGGCTCCTCAGCCCAATACCCCTCTCTCCCCGCCCACCGTTCATCAAAGACGCCGCCGCGGGAAAGGAGGTAGAACAGTGGGACATGCCGGAGTAGAACAGCGGGATGTGTTCGGACGAAAGCTTGGTAAGGGACACCTGGGGTTTCAGACACAGGCATGGCGAGGCGAGCTCCGTGCTGGTTTGTGAAGCCCGCTCCTGGCGGGAGGCCGCCCGCTCCTGCCGCAAAGACCGCAGCTCGTCGCGGATCTCGGTGAGGACATTCAACAGCTGCACCTGGAGGTCCCTGTCTCTCGCCCGCTCCTCCCGTTGCTGGGTTCGTTCCTCTTGCCACACGGTTAGCTCGTGGTGGTAGAGCTGGTCCCACTGCTCTTCCATCTCCATTAAGCGATGGAGGGTGGTCCTGCAAGGCTCCTGGAGGTTCTTCCCCGGGCGGGAGCCCCCGATTCCCCGCGGCAAGGAGTGCGAAGGAGACACCCCGTCCGCAGAAGGCGATACAGGAGGCAGGGACTCATCTGTTAGAGTTCCCGTGCCGAGCGGAGATACGGACAGCGGCTGCTGTTGCTGCTGCTCTTCATACGGCTGCTTCTCCCATGCCGGACCCATCAGTCCCCGTGCGAAGGAACCTAGATCGGTATTGCTGGGCTCCGACTCTTCCTCCTCTCTCTGGGGTCCCAGGACTGGAAGGTCGGCACCCCTGTTGTGACCCCACTTAGAGTGACCCGCCGCCCGAGTAAGCGTGTCCTCTGGCTCGGAGGCAGGCGATCCCTGAGAACGGCAGCGATGGAGGAGCATGGCCTGCCGGTTGGAGAAATTCCGGCCTTCCTTGGCCGAGAGCCGCGGATCGAGACCCTCACCGAGACCCCCGTCAGGGTCTTCCTCATCCTCCTCTTCGGAATTGTAGGAAACCAGGGAGTCGCTTCTCAGTGGGGGAGGAGCAGTTGACGTTTCGGGAATCTGGAGCTCTGGACCAGAGTCAGCTGGAGGAGAGAAGGGAACAAGGTTGACCTGTGGCTCCCATCCCAGGGAACAGTGAGTTTGAATCCCACCTTAGGCAAAAGCAAATGGGTGACAATGAGCCAGTCACCGGGAGATGGTGAATTCTAGTCCCACTTTATGCGTCAAAGCTGCCTAGGTGACTTTGGGCCCATCACCAGAGATAATGAGTTCTAGTTGGCGGGCCAATGAATTACTAGGAGACTGAGAGTTCTAGTCTCACCCTAGGTATGAGAACTGGCCAATGACTTTGGGCCAATCACTAGGAGACAGTGAGTTCTAGTCTCAACTTGGGTATGAGAACTGGACTTTGAGCCAATCACTAGGAGACTGAGAGTTCTAGTCCCGCCTCGGTTATGAAAACTGGCCAATGACTTTGGGCCAATCACTAGGAGACAGTGAGTTCTGGTCTCACCCTAGGTATGAGAACCGGCCCAATGACTTTGGGCCAATCACTAGGAGACAGTGAGTTCTAGTCCCGCCTAAGTTATGAAAACTGGCCAATGACTTTGGGCCAATAACTAGGAGATAGTGAGTTCTAGTCTCAACTTGGGTATGAGAACTGGACTTTGAGCCAATCACTAGGGGACGGTGAATTCTAGTCCCACCTTAAGCATGAAACCTGGCTGGGTGACTTTGGGCCAATCCCTCTATCTCAGTCAACCCACCTCACAGGGCTGTTGTTGTGGGGAAAATCAGGGGTAAGTTGTGTTGGATTTGTTGTCAAAAAATAATAATAGACGAATAAGTAAATTAAACCTCTCTACTTTGGTCTCACAGTCTCTGAGCATAACTTTGAACGATCCGCTAAACAGCTGTAAATCAAGGACCGGCTGTATGTCATCGCCATCCTCACTTTAACGCAGTGCTTCTCAAATAGTGGGACGCGGAGCAATGCCGGGGGGGGGGGGGGTTGCGTGTGACCCCGGGGAACCTGCTTTTGGGGGGGGGTATTTGATACTTGTACCCGTATCTCCGTCGCGTTCCTCGGTGTTGTGTCCAGGGAAAGTTTGTGTTCTTAAAGAAAACATCTTGCGAGTTCAATCAAACTTCTCGAACTTCCGAGATGTTCTAAAGGAAAACGTCTCTGTGACCTGTGTTGGTCATCACCTACAAAGTCCCACGTGGCCCAGGGCTATAATATCTAGACATGGTCAGCCGGACCAGGGTTAGGCAAAGTTGGCTCTTCTATGCCATGTGGACTTCAACTCCCAGAATTCCTGAGCTAGCAGGATTGGCTCAGGAATTCTGGGAGATGAAGTCCACAAGTCATAGAAGAGCCAACTTGATCTACCTCCAAACTAGACAATGTCGCTTGGTGGGGACTAGGGGAAGAGCCTTCTCTGGGGGGACCCCGGCCCTCTGGAATCAGCTCCCCCCAGAGATTCGCACTGTCCCCCCATCACCTTTGTGGTGGACGGTCTAGGCCAGTGGTGGCGAACCTATGACACGGATGCCACAGGTGGCACACGGAGCCACATCTGCTGTCATGCGAGCCGTTGCCTTAACTCAGCTCCCGCATAGACATGCTAATTTTCAGCCTTAGGAAAGGCCGTTTCCTTCTCCGGACTCAACATCCTTCCCCCACCAATGGACAAACTGGAAGTTTGGAAAAACGTACTTCCGGTTTACCCATTGTGCTGTTTTTTGCACTCCGGACGGTTCGCGAAGCTTCCTGAATCCCCAGAATGCAAGAAACAGCACATGGGCAAACCGGAAGTGCCTTTGCCCAACTTCCGGTTTGCTTGTTGTGCTGTTTTTTGCACTCCGGAAGGCTCTGGGAAGAATTCCTGAGCCAATCGTGCTATCTCAGGAATGCTGGGAGTTGACGTCCACGTGTCATAGAAGAGCCCACTTTGCCTACCCCTGGTCTAAGCCAACCAGTCTAGGTTTCCAACTTTGGCTGCTTTAAAACTTGTGGACTTCAACTCCCAGAATTCCTCAGCCAGCAAAGCTGGTTTAGGCAGCGTCCAGTGGCTTGGAGGACTTACCAGAGCTGTTCTGTTCTTCGCCTCTGCCGTAGTCTCCAATTAATGACCGGTCTGGGCTCCGGACGGTCAGGTCGGGACTGACGAACCCCTCCATTTCTGGCAGAGTGGACGGCTGGCCGTTGGTGTTGATATAAATAGTGCGGTGGCTTTTTGCCGGCTGCATGGGCCCAAACTTCCGTTTGGAGGTTTTCCGGGAAGTGTATCTCTGCAAAACAAGATTACTCAGCGTTTGTGATTTTTCAGGGTATCCACCCTCTTCCCCCACACGCCCACCCCTTTCCAAACCGCTGTTGTTTTGCAACAACCGCATCAATATTTTTGCCTTGCATTTTTCTAACCCGCCTGTAGCAATGCAGGGAGTCCTCGCGAGCAGAATTTCCATGGCTAAGATCAGGCGGTTGTTGAGGGAGTCGGACCCAATGTTGTGGGTTTTTATATTTGTCTCCACGGTTGTGAAGATGGGTCACTGTAGCTGTTACAGTGAATTGTGCGGTCCTTATAGGAATCTGGCACTAATAGCACAATTAGTGTTTGCCGGAGGGAGGCCAGCTAGGAAGTTGGCAAAGGGGACCATGTGATTCCAGGATGAGACAGCAGGGGGCGTGTGCATCAATGTTATGACCTTTGTTTAGCGCCCGTTACAAGTGACTTATGAACAGTCTTCACACACTCTCTCTCTCTCATCTATTACCTCTTTCTCTCTTGCTTTGAGAGGGGAGGGCTCCCACTCCCATAATCCCCCACCCAAGATGCTTTAACCCTGCTGCACTGTTCAAAACCACTATACACTTGTACTGTTTTTGAGTCTGTGTGACTCGAACCAAAAATTCTTTATTTTAAGTGCTTATATTTGGTCAATTTGAAAACCTATTTCCCTTGGAAACTAGGTTGAACATTTCAGCACACAATGAAATGAAAATTGAAATAAAAATAATAATGCTGATTGGTTTATTTTGCTCATAAAAGGCCCCCCCCCGCAATTTTTGTTATTTTTTTTTTCAATTTATAGATAATTTTGCCTGCAAACAACGTACAATTTTACTAAATTTGATGTGGAATTACTAGTTTGAACATTTCTGAACATAATGATATGAAAATTGAACTGAAAAAAAGGGACAAAGCGGTGCCCCAGAAGTGGGAGAGTGGCCGCCATAGTCCGATGGAACCGGGCTTGTCTCCCCCCGCCTGCAAAGAGACTGGTTGGATATGGGAAGCTCACACGCGCAGGGCTTGGAGCCACCGCCAGCTGGTCCCTGTCGCCGCACACGCAGCAGCCGTCGCTTTCCAGGCACCCTGGGCGCAGCTACTCGGCAGGAGACGAGCTGGAAGGGGAGCGAGAGGAGGAGGTGAGGGAGCGGCCCCGGCCCCTGACTGCTTGGCTCCCTGTCTGCTACACGGGTTCCCGAAGCTGCCTCCCATGGTGCTAAGGCGCCTGGCTGAGCAGAGGGCAGTGCCTGGAGGGAAGCGAGGGCCAGGCGGGGAGAGGCAGCACCTGCAGGCTCCTTTGATCCAGGAAGGTTCCCCTGTCCTCACCACCCACAGAGGGAAGCTCCGACCTCGGGGCTCGACGGGGGAGCCCCCAGAGGCAGGAACAGGCTGCGCTTGACCGGGAAGGGCGCAAGTCCGCACCGGAGGAGCGCGGAGGGAGATACTGGAGCGAGCGCGCTGCTCTCGGCCTCCAGCCACCCGCTCGCCTGCCTTCCTGGTCCGCAGCACTTGGACTCTGGCGTTATTCCGGCCAGCCTGAGGTCCTGCAGGAGCGGCAGCAGTCCAACGCATTTGTGCAGCACGCAGAGACATCTCCCTTCTGTCGCCGCCGCTATTCTCAGCCTCAAAGCAGTCACAGCAGCAGAAAGTAAGGCTGGCGGTAAGGGGACCTGCAACGCTCATCCGAGGGGCCACTCTGGAGAGGGACATGGCCAGGCTCGTTGGTTTTTTGGGCCTGGAGCCCTCGGCTTCCACAGGGTCATTGGCAGGTTTGCGCCCGCTTGCCTTCCCTTCGGCCTCAGTTCCTGCTGCCCCATTTCTGGGCTGGGCTCCCGAAAGACAAGGCTGCTCTGCCCCTGCTGCCGACCCCGTAGCCGCGCAGGAAAACTCCCCAGTGTGGCAGAATTGCAGGATGGTGGAAAGCCCCGGCCAGCTCTGACCCCACCGTCAATGCTCCTGCTAGGCGGATCTGGAAAGGAGAACTCATCAGAACATAGGAGTACCAGAGGAACCCGGCCGAATCAGGCCAAAGCCCATCGAGTCCAGCATTCTCTGTCCCACAGTGGCCCCCCAATTGTCCATGGGGGTCTTGAGCAGAAAGAGAAGGCAAAACCCTCCCTTTCTCTTGACCACCAACAAATGGGACTCAAGGGAACCCTGCCTGCCTGAACCAACATAGAGGCTGCACATGGACATCTGTTTCAATAACCACCTATGATACGCTTGGCATCCCTGAATCTGTCTAATCCTGCCTTGAAGCTATCCAGGCTGACAGCTGTCACAAGCTCTTCTGGAAGGGAATTCCATCAACCAAGGACCCTCTGGGTGAAGAAGAAACATTTTTCTTGATTTGTCCTCACTTTCTTACCTGTGACCTTTAGGGAGTGTCCCCTCGCCCTGGTATTGTGTGATAGAGAAAAGAATTTTTCTCTATCCACCTTTTCTATCCCGTGCATGATTTTATAACCTTCGATCAAGTCACCCCTTAAAACGCCGTCTTTCAAGGCTGAAGAGACCAAGGCGTTGCAACCTGGTATCATAAGGGAGGGGCTCCATTTCCTTGATCATTCTTGTTGCCCTTTTTTGCACCTTCTCCAGTCCCATTCTATCCTCCTTGAGGTGCCGTGACCAGAACTGTACACAGGACTCCAAGTGTGGTCTCACCATCGATTTGTACAGAACTCCTCGGGAAGGGCTCCGTCGGTCTATGTGCCCAGACCAGAGGGGTGTGTGTGTAAGAGAGAGAGAGAGAGAGAGAAAGAAAGGAAAGAAGGAAGGAAGGAAAGAAAAAAGAAAGGAAGGAAAAAAGGGAAAGAGAAAGACAGAAAGGAAAGAGAGACAGACAGGCAGAAAGAAAGAGGAAGGGGGAGTAAGAGAGAAAGAAAGCAAGAGAGAGAAAAAGAGTGAGAGAGGGATAGAGAAAGAAAGAGGGAGAGATAGAGAGAGAGAGGGAAAGAGAAAGAGTGAGATACAAAGAGGGAGAGATAGAGTGAGAGGAAGAGAGAAGAGAGAAAGAAAGAAAGAAAGAGGGACAAATAGAGAGGGAGATAGAGAGAAAGAGGGAGAGAGGGAGAGAAAGAGTGAGTGATTAAGAGAGGAGAGAAAGAAAGCAAGAGAGAAAGAAAACCAGGGGGAGAGGGAGAGAGAAAGAAAGAGGGAGAGATGGAAAGAGAGGGAGAGATAGAGGGAGTGAGAAAGAAAGAAAGCAAGAGAGAGAAAGAGAGTATGTGAGAGAGGGAGAGAAAGGAAGAGGGAGAGAAAGGGAGATAGAGAAAGAGAAAGAAAGAGGGAGAGATAGAGAGGGAGAGAGAAGGAAGAGAGAGAGATGGAAAGGGAGGGAGAGAGAGAGAAAAAGAGGAAGAGAAAAATGAGAAAATGATGGAGGGAAAGAACGAGGGAGGGGAAAATGAAAGAAATGAGAGAAGGAAAAAACGGAGAGGGAAGAGAGAAATGGAGAGGAAGGAGGGAGGGAGGGAAGGAAGGAGAAATGGAGGGAGTTTGTTGATTTAAGTTTAAATTTACTAATTAATAAAGAAGTATAAATTACTTTATTACTTAATTACTTCTTTATTTTAAATATTGTATTTGTTCCCATTTTGTTTTTTACTTTATGTGCAGTGTGCATAGGGATTTTTTCATAGGGTTTTTTTACAGCCCGGCCCTCCAACAGTCTGAGGGACAGTGAATGGGCCCCCTGGGTAAAAGGTTTGGGGACCCCTGCTTTGGCGCCTGGGAAGGGCGAAACAGAAGCACACTGGGCCAGCAGATTTTGGGAAAGAGACCGTTTCCGGCCTCCAGAGGGCCTCCGGGGAGCAGGGGAAGCTGTTTTCGCCCTCCCCAGGCATTGGATTATGGGTGGGGGCTCCCGGGCATGGGCGATAGAACACACGCACACTTTTTCGGCACCCGAGGGGGAAATAGTTCACCACCTCTGTTCTAAGGCTTAACAACCTTACTTGTACAGGTAGGCCTTTGAGTCTTACAACTATTCATTTAGTGACGGTTCAAAATTACAGCCCTGAAAAAAAATAGCTGAAGACTGGTTTTTGTAACCCTGCAGGTCGCACCACCCTGAGGTCCCATGATTCCCAGCTGGATTCTGGCAAGCAAAGACAATGATGGAAGACGGATTCATGAGGCTGCACAACTCACTTAACAACCATGGCAAAGAGACGCAAAGTCCGGCACGACTGGCTTAACTATGGCTTAAATGATGTTCCGTTATCCTCTCCCAGACTGGGGGATTCTGGGAGTTGTAGTCCAAGCATCTTAAGTTCGGGAACCCCCACCCCCACCGAATTATTTATTTCATTTATTTATTTCCAAACCTTAGGAAAGAAATGTTTTGGAAGTTTCTTTCTTTCTCCCCTTCCCAAGTCACGAAAGGATTTCAGTTGTAAATTCTGGATTTCTGCGCCTCAAAGCTTCAAATATTAAAATTATATATGAAACGCCAGTATTTGAACTGTGATCCGAGCTTCACTTCCAAGCCCTCCGGGGCTTCTTGAAAACGGGGCAAGGAAAAGAAAAGGACGTTTATTCGGAACGAAGCTCGTGTTGTGGGGACCCCACTCCCCCCCCCCCCGCTCCATCCTTTTCCCCGATGCGCAAAGCCACCTCCGGGCCTGACCCCCAAGGCCAAAGGGGGCGAGAAAGCCCCCGTCCACACGCTTGCACGGCGCTGACCCGCATTCCGGGCGCGTGCCCGGGGCTTAGGGCGTGTGAACGCGCCGTGTCCCTTTCCGGCCCTGGCCTCCCCGCGGGAATACAACGAAGAAGGTTTTCGGCTCATGCAAATTGCAAGGTTTTCTTTCCCCGCGTTGCAAAAAACGGGGGGAAAAGAAAGACGGGTGTTTGTGTGTGTGTGTGTCTTGCACCCCCAAATCAAGAGTGGGGGGAACCGGGGCCTTTAAGCCACCCCACCCCCTCCTCGCCCCACCTTCCGCACATCGGGACCGAGGGACAAAGGCCCCGCTTGCAAATGCGCCTCCCGATCCCCGGGGGAAAGACGGCGGCCCCCCAGCCCGGGCAGCCCCCCCCCTCCGTGCAAAACGCGGGGATGGCTGCACTCGGCCCTCCCGGTCAAAGGGGAGCCCCCTTCGGCGCCCCCAAAGCGTTTGGGGGCCGCGGAGGGGCCGGCCCGCCCTTCCGGCCAGAAGGAGAGCTGGCGCCCGCGGGCGCCTTACCTGCTGAGACTGGCCCGGTCGTCCCGCTCTGCGTTGGCGCCTCAGCTATGGGGTCTGAATGGCCGTGGGTCCCCGCCCGCCGAGGAAGAGGAGGCCCCAACAGGCTGCCCGCCCCCCGGCCCTGCCCTCCGTCGGCTTCGAGCGTGGGTGGCGTTGCTGCGCGCCTCCTGCCAGCGCCGGGCAACGGAGGAAGTGGGTGGCGAGGGGAGGTGGGCTGCCCGACTGGTCTTTTGCAAGCGCCCCCTCCCTCTTTGTGCCTCTCCCCCAAAGCATTTGCACAGCGGAGAATCCCTGCAAATGGGGAGGGGGTTGTCTCCGCGCTCAGGAGGAAAGAAGAGAAGAGAAAGGAGGGATGAGAGGAGGGGGAAGAAAGAAGGGAAGGCAAGATAAGAAAAAGGAAGTAAGGGAGGGAAGAAAGAAAAAGGAGTAGAAGAAAGAGAAGGAAAAGAAGAGAGAGAAAGGAGTATAGAAGAAAGATAACAAAGAGAAGGAGGGGGAGAAAAGGAGGAAGAAAGAAGAAAAGGTGAGAAAAAGGAAGGACAAGAATAAAGAGAAGGGAAAATGTGAAAGAAGGGGAAGAGAAGAAAATAGAGAAAACATGGAGGGGAGGGAAGAAGAGAAGAAAAATAAAAATGAAGTAAAGAAGAGAAAAGGAGAAGAGAGAAGGGACAAAGAAGTAGAGAAAAAAACAAAGAGAAGGGAAGAGAAGGAAGGGAGGAGGAAAATGTAGACCAGTGCCTGGAGGCTGTTGGGGTCTGGATGGGTGTCAACAGACTCAAACTCAACCCGGAGAAGACGGAGTGGCTGTGGGTTCTGCCTCCCAAGGACAATTCCATCTGTCCGTCCATCACCCTGGGGGGGGGGGAATCACTGACCCCCTCAGAGAGGGTCCGCAACTTGGGCGTCCTCGATCCACAGCTGACATTAGAGAACCATCTTTCAGCTGTGGCGAGGGGGGCGTTTGCCCAGGTTCGCCTGGTGCACCAGTTGTGGCCCTATTTGGACCGGGACTCACTGCTCACAGCCACTCATGCCCTCATCACCTCGAGGCTTGACTACTGTAACGCTCTCTACATGGGGCTACCTTTGAAGAGTGTTCGGAAACTTCAGATCGTGCAGAATGCGGCCGCGAGAGCAATCATGGGCTTCCCCAAATATGCCCATGTCACACCAACACTCCGCAGTCTGCATTGGTTGCTGATCAGTTTCTGGTTAAAATTCAAAGTGTTGGTTATGACCTTTAAAGCCCTTCATGGCACCAGACCAGATTATCTCCGGGACCGCCTTCTGCCACACGAATCCCAGTGACCAGTTAGGTCCCACAGAGTTGGCCTTCTCCGGGTCCCGTCGACTAAACAATGTTGTCTGGCAGGACCCAGGGGAGGAGCCTTCTTGGTGGTGGCCCCGACCCTCTGGAACCAGTTCCCCCCAGAGATTAGGATTGCCCCCACCCTCCTTGCCTTACGCAAACTCCTTAAAACCCACCTCTGCTGTCAGGCATGGGGGAACTGAGACATCTCCCCCAGGCCTATATAGTTTATGCATGGTATGTTTGTGGGTGTGTCTTGTTTTTTAAATAAGGGGTTTTTAGAGACTTTTTAATATTAGATTTGTGACACCTTGTTTTTTGTTATTGTGAGCCGCCCCGAGTCTGTTTAGAGAGGCAGCATACAAATCCAATAAATAAATAAATAAATGAAGGAGAAGAGAACAAAGAAGCAATGGGGGAAAACAGGAAGAGGAAGGAAGGAGAAAAGGAAACAAAAGAAGGAAGCACAACAGAAAATAAGATTGAAAATGTATAACAATACAAAGTATCAGTATACAAAAGAAGGATAACAATTACCTTAAGATGTATGATCTCTTTTTCTATGTATTTCTTTCTACGCTAATAGGAAAATCTACTTACGATATTATATGTAAATGTAGAAAAATATGAAGAAATGTATCCGAAAGGTAATAGAAACGGGTTAAGATCTGTTAAACTAGAACAAAATATGTGAGAAATATTGTTTTTACTCCTTATTGTTTTTACTTTCTTTTTCTTTTTTCTTTTTGGAAAACAATAAAGATACTATTAAAAAAAAGGTGCTGATTCCCTTCTTGCTGGTTTCATTTCGTTTTATTCTGCTATATACATCCCTTATATTTCCTAAAAAAAGAAACTGTCCCCCTTAAAGCCTGAAACTGCTCGAGTGTTCCTTTTCCAGAAACAGAAAAACTTTAAAAAGTGGATTCACAGCCTTTGCAAAAGTTCCACTTTATTTTTTCTACATTCATGGGGGGTTTTCCATAGAAGAAAGGAACTAATAAAAGGATTTAAATATTTTTTTTTAAATTAGTCTGGGGAAACAGAAAAAAAAATTAAATTGCAAGTGTTGCAGGAATGAAAAGACTCCAACCACGGAGTCAAACTATCGTAACTTTGGTTTATTTGCACAAAGAGGGTCCGAGCAATAACGCAAAAGCAACATCTCTTATGGAAAAGCAAGTACAGTGTTCCCTCAATTATCGCGGGTTCGAACTTCGCGAAAAGTCTATACCACGGTTTTTCAAAAGTATTAATTAAAAAACACTTTGCGGTTTTTTCCCCTATGCCATGGTTTTTCCTGCCCATATGACGTCATATGTCATCACCAAACTTTCATCCACATTTAATAAATATTTTTTTTAATAAACTTTAATAAAGAAACATGGTGAGTAATAATCTAAATGGTTGCTAAGGGAATGGGAAATTGTAATTTAGGGGTTTAAAGTGCTAAGAGAAGGCTTGGGATACTGTTCATAGCCAAAAATAGTGTATTTACTTCCGCATCTCTACTTCGCGGAAATTCGACTTTCACGGGTGGTCTCAGAATGCATCCCCCGCGAAAATTGAGGGAACACTGTACAGTAGTTATATAGTCCTCAAAAGTAGCAAAAGGTGGAAATGTCAATGATTGGTTACATTGTGGATGAGCCCTTGTGGCTACACTAAAGAAAGCTAAATTAAATTTCCTGTTGGGAGGGCTTTGCATGTACTGTATCTTGCAAACATATCTACCTAAGCTTCTGGCAATTTGTTAGTGATTCACACTTCAAAAGCTGTGAATTCTGAGATTTGACATTTCCCTTTTCCTTTCTTCTGTCACACTTCAAAGTTTACAGAGCCACATGACTTTATGACTTTCTTTGTCTTGGTTCACTTGTATGTTTTGCTTCACAAGAATCAGAAGAACCTCAGAAGAGCCCTGCTGAACAGGGACAAAGCCCATGGAATCCAGCATTCTGTCTCCCACAGTGACCCACCAATTGTCCATGGGGGTCTTGAGCAGAAAGAGAAGGCAGAACCCTCCCTTTCCCTTGACCCCCAACAAATAGGACCCAAGGGAACCCTGCCTGCCTCAACCAACATAGAGGCGGCTCATGGACATCTGTTTCAATAACCACCTATGATACGCTTGGCATCCATGAATCTGTCTAATCCTGCCTTGAAGCTATCCAGACTGACAGCTGTCATGACCTCTTTTGGAAGGGAATTCCATCAACCAACCACCCTCTGGGTGAAGAAATATTTCCCTTAATTTGTCCTCACCTTCTTACCTATGAACTTCAGGGAGGGCCCCCTCATCCTAGTATTGGGTGATAGAGAAAAGAATTTTTCTCTAGAATACAATAGAATAGAATAGAATTATTTATTGGCCAAGTTTGGTGGGACCCAGGGGAAGAGCCTTCTCTGTGGCGGCTCCAGCCCTCTGGAACCAACTCCCCCCAGAGATTAGAATTGCCCCCACCCTCCTTGCCTTTCGTAAGCTACTTAAAACCCACCTCTGCCACCAGGCATGGGGGAATTCAGATTTCTTCTCCCCCTAGGCCGTTACAATTGTATGCATGGTATGTTTGTATGTATGTTTGGTTTTGTATACTAAGGGGTTTTTAATTCGTTTTTTTAGTATTGGATTATTATTGTATTTATTTATTTATTTATTACTTGGATTTGTATGCCGCCCCTCTCCGAAGACTCGGGGCGGCTCACAACATGTAAAAAGACAAATCATAAGTAATCAACAATTTAAAATTTTAAAGATTTAAAAAACCCCACAAACTAACAGACTCACACACAAGCATACCATATATAAATTCAACGTGCTCAGAGGGGGGGATGTATACTGTTTATGATTGCTGTTAGCCGCCCCGAGTTTTCGGAGAGGGGCGGCATATAAATCCAATAAAACTTGAAACTAAACTAAACTTGAAATGTGATTGGACACACAAGGAATTTGTCTTTGGTGCAGATGCTCTCAGGGCACATAAAAGAAAAACATACATTTGTCAAGAATCATGATGAACAACACTTAATGATTGCCATAGGAGTGAAATATGCAACAATCAATTCATCTTTTATCAAAAATCAAAACACTTCTTGAAGTAGACCCAGAGACAGGGTTTGGAGCAATCGGTACTTTTATTCAGCTCAGAGAATAAGTGACAGCTCAGCAAGGTAAAGTGACAATTCAGCGAGTACCGACTGGCTCTGGCTGGAGAAACCGCTCCTTTTATATATTTGCGGTTCCCGCCAAAGCCAGAGCCGGCCGCGTCTGAGCCAATCAGGAGCGACTTCCTGCTTGGGCTCAGACAGCGCTGAAAGAGGAACAAACTATTTACAGAGTTACAAGGTAGCCATTACAGGATACAACACCCCTCCCCTCATAGTTGGACACATCCATCAAGAAAGCCATGTGACAAAGTCGTCCAATCGGTGGGGCCTCTGAGGAGCTCGCGCTGACCTGCGCAGTTCAATTTCTCCTTCGCCACCGACTGTGGAGGATGGCTCGCCGCTGTTCTCCCGGTGTTGCGGACTTGGCCTTGCGGGCCCAACGAAGGCTTCGGAGGACGAGGATGGTTCGGCGTCGCTGGATGGTTCCCCCTGGCCCGATAAGTCTCTTTGCGTGTCTCTTATTTCGGGCAATGTACTAAAGTCTGTTGCAGGGGGAGAGTCCATGTCAGCGGTTTGTGGCAATTGATTTTCTGTTCGCTTCCGAATGTGGTCTATGTGTCGTTTCCACAAACGACCATCCTCTAGTTTAACAACATAGGTCTTAGGTGCATTTTGCTTAACAATAATTCCCTTCATCCAGTTTACATTTCCATCAAAACTTTTTACATATACATTTTGTCCCAAATACATTTCTCTTTCAGGTTTTGTACACATTTGGTTATTATTAACACAGAACCTTGGGTTTAACCTGTCTAGTGGTGACCTCAACTTCCTTCCCATCAATAACTCTGCAGGGCTTACATGTGTGTGCGAGTTAGGGGTAATGTGTTGGGTGAGTAAGAATTGGTCCAAGTTCTGTTGCACATCCCCAGGGCCTGACCTGCGCAATGCCTCCTTTGCCACCCGTACGTAACGTTCTGCCAATCCGTTAGCCCAGGGCGAATAAGGCGAGATGAGGGCATGCCTGACCCCTAGGCCATCTAGGAACAATTCGAATTGCCTGGCTGTTAGCTGTGGCCCATTGTCAGACACTAAGAGATCTGGGCAACCATGGGAGGCAAACAGTCTGCTCAATACCTTGATAGTGGCACTTGTGGTTATGTTGTTCATTGCTATTATTTCCAGCCATTTGGAGAAAGCATCAACCACTATTAAAAAATACTGAGACCCCACTGGGCCAGCAAAATCAATGTGGATTCTAGACCAAGGACCAGCAGGCTGTTCCCACTCAGCCGGAGTTGTTTTGGGGGGACTGGGTCGTGACTCTTGGCACGGATCACACTTTGAAACCCAACTTTCAATATCAGCATCCAGCCCTGGCCACCATAAATGCCCCCTTGCCAGGCTCTTCATCCTGACAATCCCAGGATGACCCACATGTAACATTTTGAGTACCTTTCCCCTTAGGCTTTTGGGGATGATCACTCTATCCCCCCACAGTATACAACCTTTTACATACGATAATTCAAGTCTTTTGTTTTTAAAATCACACAATTCAGGTTTCACAACATCATTTTGCCATCCCTTTAGAACACAGTTCACCACTTGTTTAAGGATTTGATCTTGCTGCGTGTGTGCAGCTACCTCTTTTGCTGTGGTTAGTGGGTTTTCCTCGAGTTCTATCATTAACACATCTGTGGAAGGAACAGGGTCTTCCACTAAGTCTGCTATGGGGCATCTGCTTAGGCCGTCTGCATGATTGATTTCCTTCCCCCCCTTGTGGGTGAGCTCATACTGATACCCTGAGAGGAAAAGAGCCCATCTGATTAGTCTTGGAGACATGAAAGGTGGCGTGGGCTTGTTGGGGGCTAGCAGGCCTAGTAAGGGTTTGTGGTCAGTGACTAGCTCAAAGCTTCTTCCAAAAATGTAATTGTGAAACTTCTTTACCCCTGCCACTAATGCTAGAGCCTCCTTGTCTAACTGGCTATAATTCCTTTCTGTGCTGGTCATGGTTCTAGAAAAAAATGCTATTGGGGCCTCTGTCTTATTAGGTAGAACGTGAGCTAGGACTCCTCCTATGCCGTACGGCGAAGCGTCGCACGTGAGCCTAATGGGTAGTGAAGCACTATATTGGACTACTACACTTTTAGAGGTTAATAAATTTTTTATTTGAGAAAAAGCTTCACGTTCAGTTTTCCCCCATGTCCAGCGGGCTTCCTTCTGGAGTAAACGATGGAGAGGCTCTGCTACTGTTGCCTTCTGCTTTAAAAAAACGGAATAAAAATTAAGGAGGCCCAAAAATGCCTGCAACTCATTCTTATCTCGTGGCTCTGGGGCTTCTCTAATTGCTCTCAGCTTCTCTGTTGTGGGGTGGATACCTTCCTTATCTATTTTATATCCTAGGAATTCTATACTGTTGGTTCCCCAGACACATTTATCAGGCTTGATTCTTAAACCTTTGTCCTGTAACCTCTTAAGTACTTCCCTTATTCTTTTGTTTAATTGTTCCTGGTTTTCCCCTGCAATTAAGATGTCATCAAAGTATGGAATGGCCCCATTTACCCCTGACAATAGGCGTTCCATAATGCTCTGGAATATTCCTGGGGCTATGCTTACCCCAAACTGTAACCTCGTGCATTTGAAAGCCCCCCTGTGCGTTACAATTGTTTGAGCGTTTGCTGTTTGTTCATCGACCGGAAGTTGCTGGTAAGCTTGCGCCAGGTCGATCTTTGCGAACCTTTTCCCCTCCCCCAGGGAGTGTAGCAGTTGTTGCACAACCGGGATGGGGTAGGGGTGGTGTTGGAGTGCCTTGTTTAGGGTCGATTTGTAATCAGCGCAAACTCTTAAAGAGCCATCTGGCTTCAGAGGGGTAACTATGGGAGTTTCCCATGGCCCCTGCTCCACAGGGACCAAAATACCTTGGCTAATGAGTTTGTCCAGCTGTATGTCTAGTTTGGGGAGGAGCGGCAGGGGGACCCTGCGAGGTTTTAGTCTGATCGGTGGGACCTTGGGGTCAATAGAGAAAGATATAGGGGGCCCCTTATACAATCCCAGTGTGGGGCTGAACACTTCAGGGAACTCTTTCACAAAGTTAGGCATATCATAACAGTTTACATTACACACACCCGAAATCTCGATCCCCAGTGGTTCCATCCATGCTAAACCCAGAAGAGAGTGCTTGGCCCCTGTTACAATAAGCATGGGAAGGGTACATTTAACATTCTTGAATGCGATAGGTACATTTGCTGTTCCCAAGACCGAGATTACTCCCCCCTGAAAGTCTCTAATCACCAAAGAGGTTTGATTTAGGTCAGCCTTAGATACATTAGGCATATACAGTTTAAATTTTTCCCAGGGCATGATGGTATATCTAGAGCCCGTATCCAGCTCCATTGAGCAAGGTTGGTTATTGAGTAACAGTGATATAACAATTTTAGCCCCCTTTTTGGTTGCCGTGTTATTCACGGAAAATTGAGAGTTACCTCTATAGTAGTCGCGGTTAGCGGTTGAGTAGTTCCTTTGACCCGCGTTGCGGAATGGTCTCCTTTCTCGCGCTTGGGGGGTCTGGTTTTGAGGTCGCTGGTATTGCGGTGTGGCAAATGTGTCCTCTGGCGCTGTTGCTCTGCATGCGATGGCGATGTGGCCTCTCCGGTTGCAACGGCGGCATGTAGCGTCTCGGAAGGGGCATCGATGGCGCTGGTGATTTCCCCGGCAGCCCGCGCAGGGGGCTGGGTGAGTAGCTCTCAGGTGTCTCGGCTGGTCTTGCACCAGGAGGCAGTTGTCTCCGCTGGAACTTTGTTGGCTGGGGTTGTCTGTTTCCACGGCGCTGGGAGACGCGGAGTCGATTTTTGCAATGATTTCTCGCCTTCCGTGCTCTTTCAATTCTCTCGCCGCCGCGTCGGCTGCTTCTGCGGTTTGCGCCAGTTTAATTACGGTTTGTAGAGTCGGCTCTTCTTCGATGAGGAGTTTATTTCTCACCGTGTTGCTTTTCATGCCGAAAACCAGGGCGTCGGTGAGGCGAGCTTCCGGGTCTTTAAACTTGCATTGAGCAAGTACCGTTCGCAGCCGCGTTGTAAACTGGCTGATCGACTCGGTTTCCCTCTGAACCATCATGTGGAATTGATGCCGAAAAACCATGGCTGGTTTGGTCGGCTTGAAGTGGCTCGCCAGTTTTTGTTGTAGGACGTCCCACGCTGTGGCTCTTGCTTGTTCTGGTTCGGTGAGAGTTTGGGCTAGTCTGCGGATTTCTGCGCCGCAGTAGTTAAGGAAAATAGCCCGTCTGCGATCGGCTTCGGCGTCCTGCATTCCCGCCGCCTCGAGGAAGATCTCGAAGGTGGCCATGTACTCGTCCCATGTCGATTTCTCGGGATCGAAGAGTTCCGGAGCCTGGCCGATCTGGATTTTGTCCATGTTGCACGCGAAGTTTCTTCCGTCCGTTCATCGCCAGTGAAGTAGACCCAGAGACAGGGTTTGGAGCAATCGGTACTTTTATTCAGCTCAGAGAATAAGTGACAGCTCAGCAAGGTAAAGTGACAATTCAGCGAGTACCGACTGACTCTGGCTGGAGAAACCGCTCCTTTTATATATTTGCGGTTCCCGCCAAAGCCAGAGCCGGCCGCGTCTGAGCCAATCAGGAGCGACTTCCTGCTTGGGCTCAGACAGCGCTGAAAGAGGAACAAACTATTTACAGAGTTACAAGGTAGCCATTACAGGATACAACACTTCTTTCCTCCTTTTCTACCCCATGCATGATTTTATACATTTTGATCATGTCCCCCTTAAACGCCGTCTTTCAAGGCTGAAGAGACCAAGGGGTTGCAACCTGGTTTCATAAGGGAGGGGCTCCATTCCCTTGATCATACACGTTGCCCTTTTTTGCACCTTTCCCAGTTCCATTCTATCCTCCTTGAGGTGCCGTGACCAGAACTGTGCACAGGACTCCAAGTGTGGTCTCACCATCGATTTGTACAGAGGCAAAGACTGTCCTTGAAATTGTCTGCCCTAAAAGAAGTGGATTGTTTCAAATTTCAGTGAATTGTTCACTATCAGGGCCAAATTAATAAATTCAGTCATCTCTTTTGGGGCTGCAAAAGACAGTTTAATAATACAAGTATCAGTTCTTGTCCTTCACCTGAAAAGGGGTTTAAAATTTGGGAAAAAGTGGGTTTTATTCCTGACCTCTTTAAACAGCGCTTCTCAACCTTGGAACTTTTATTTTATTTATTTGTTAATCCAGGTCCTCATTTTGCCCACCTTGGAAGGATGGAAGGCTGAGTCAACCTTGAGCCAGTGATGAGATTTGAACCGCTGACCTACTGATCTATAGTCAGCTTCAGTGGTCTGCAGTACAGCTGTCTACCTGCTGCGCCACCCCGGCTTTGTATGCCGCCTAACTCCTGAAGGACTCTGGGTGGCTTTTTAATATAGAGGGCTGGACTTCAATTCCCAGAATTCCCTAGTCAGCATGAGGAAGTGTGGGGGAAACTCCAACTCTCCCTCTGGCCTTCTTTTCACCTGACCTTGGTTCTGAGCTGGAGGCATTTCGAGACGGACATTCCCATTTCAAAGATGGCTGCTGCCAGATCAGCAAAAGCCCAATTTTGCAAGAAGCCAAAAGGGGAGGCGCCAGGAGTTTCTTAAAGAGGGTGCGGCCATTTTTAATAAGGGCACAAAACCACCTACCATGGGGGGCGGGTATTTTTCTCATCCCTTGCATAGGATAGTTCAAAGGAAATTTTTATTTTCTCACAACCATCTGCAATGCGATTGCTAGCTAATAACAAAGGCTGCAAAAATGTGGAATAGTGCAAAATATAAGGACTTCTGCCCTTGGCCTGAGGGGAATAGAAGACCTCTGACACCCCTTCCAGCCAGGGGCAGATTGCCATTACTGCCGCTTCTGGTGTGCTGCAGTTCTCTTGCGTGCATGCGCTATCATGCGCATCCCTGTGTGTTGCGCATACATAGTGTTGTGGTTGGCTCTGGCCCACCTCCTGCCCCAGCGAATGGGGAGGTGGATGCAGGGGAAACTTCAACATGTCACAGGCCTGTGTTATTGCCGAGAGAATCAGATCAGAGTTTAGTTTCCTCGGACGAAGAAGAAGGTGGGAGTGACTCGGCAGAGGAGGGCTTGGCACACAGCCCAGGCAGTCAATCTCACTTATCTTCTATAGCTTCAGATGATGACGTCTTGGACCCACGCAAGCGCAGAATTATGCGCAGAAGAGACCAAGTAAGAACATATTACAGGAAATAAGGGAGGCCACCTGTGTTTGGGTGGGGCTCCAGTAATTAGGGCTACTGCTATAAATAGCAGTATGTGGGTTTGGCCATTGTGGAAGAATATCTGATCGGAGTTCCTCAGGAATCTTGTGGTGTCTGGACTTTGTTGCTTTTTCACGCCTTTGAAACCAAAGTAGAGCAACGTGTGTGTGTGTGTCTCCCTTCGTTGGAAGAAGAAGGGGTGTGAAGTTTCTTCACAGCTGCTAGCTAAGTACTTAAAGACTGATTAAGGGAAATTGTACAGACTACCTGGTTGTTTTGGGACGAGTGCTCTTTGCAATACAAAAAGAGTGCTTAGTTTATTTTGACTTTTGTGATAAAGAACATTGTTTTGAATTTTCAAACGTGTGTGTGTGTCTGAAATTTGTATCCTTGAATTTTCGGGAGGCTCCTATCAGAGAGCCCGGCAGAACAGATAGAAAGCAAAAATGCGCTGAAATCGCGTGTGGGCACATGCAGAAGCTAAAAAAAAATGCCAAAATCTCTCTCTTGTGCGCATCCTCATGAGATTTTGCTACTGATGCAAAAATATGGAAAAAAGATGGCAGCACGTATAGTACCGGCACCGTAGCGGCTGCGCGCAAATTGCACAATCTTGCGCCCACTACCGATGTGCCATCCCCTAATCTACCAGTAGCAACCCAGTACTGCTTCCAGCCCTATGGTTCTATTCCTATTTATTGTAAAAAGGAATTGTGGACTAGAAAGTTTCTACTCAAAGGAGGAAAGAGATCAGCTGGGGGATTCTGGGAGTTTAGATCCAGACATGTTGGACGGGGAATTCTGGGAATTTGAAGTCCACGCATGCTGGGTGTAGGATTTGGGAAGCTGAAATCCAATGCATGTGTGCCCAGGATAATTCTGGAAGTCTTAAAAGTCACCAAGATCGAAAGAGGCTGATCCGGTGCTGAAATTTGAGCACCAGTCTTTTAACAACAGGGACTAGCATTTTAAGAAACCTGTTTTGCCTTTTTTCCTTTCAAATTCTATAAATCAGGTATGTTTCCTTGAAAGGCTGGGTTAAAATGCATGTGTTTAAACTTGTACCATTCTAAGAAAACACGCTAGAGTTGTTGGAAAAGCAGCTACACATGTTGCTTTGCTTTATGGTTCCTGAGACATGTCTCTCAATAAATATTTTTCAACCAAGTCGGAGTAATTACACAGAGCTGCCTCATGAGGGCAGCACACGCTCCTCCAAGGACCCACAGTTCAACTCCCAAACTACAATGATTATTTTTTCTTTCAAAATAACATTTCCTGTTCACCACTTATGGTTGATTTTATGACCGAGATGAAATTATTCAGCTGGGTGGTTGTTTTGCAATATTATATTAATTTTGAATTTTCTGACGAACAAATCAACAGGGAAAGACAGATTCGCTTAACGGCCATGTGACTTACTACACAACTGCAGTGATTCACTTAACAACCCCAAATAGGAACCCGTAATTTGAATTTTTTAAAAGAAAAGACTTGTAATGGTATCAGGTCTCCTGCTTAAGCAGGTGGGAGGTTAGACTAGAAGACCTCCAAGGTCCCTTTTAGCTCAATTCTGATCTTCACCAAATTTGACCCTGAAAATATGAATCCCCAGTTAAGTGATCCACCAGAAAGTCATCCCATGCAGCTAGTCCTTAAGTTATGATTGCGACGGAGGCCAACATTTCTGCCGCTAAGGGAGACATTTAAGGTTTAAGTTTTATTGGATTTATATGCCGCCCCTCTCTGAGGACTTACAACATATAAAAAAGACAATTTTTGATTTGATTTGATTTGATTTGATTTGAATGCCCGTCCCTCTCCGTAGACTCGGGGAGGCTCACAGCAATGATAAAAACAATATACAATGACAAATCTAATAGTTAGAATCTAAAATAACAATAATACATTTTAAAAAGTCTAAAAAACAAGAAACCCCAATATATAAAAAACATACATGCAGTCATATCATACACACACACACACACACACACAAACAAACAAACTACATAGGCAGGGGGAGATGTTTCAATTCCCCCACGCTTGGCGACAGAGGTGGGTTTTAAGGAGTTTACGAAAGGCAAGGAGGATGGGGGCAGTTCTAATCTCTGGAGGGAGCTGACTCCAGAGGGTCGGAGCCACCACAGAGAAAGCTCTTCCTCTGGGTTCCGCCAAACGACATTCTTTAGTTGATGGGACCCGGAGGAGACCAACTCTGTGGGACCTAACCAGTCGCTGGGATTCGTGTGGCAGAAGGCAGTCTCGTAGATAATATACATTGAAATCCAATTAATTAATTAAATGTTACATCTAAAAACTAAAGAAGCAATTAAAACATGCACATATCCATTCAATCAAGCCCACTATACATTCATTGGCCAGGGGGCAGAATCTAATGACCCCAAACTTGGCAGCATAGGTGAGTCTTTAGATTCTTACGGAAGGTGAGGAGGGTGGGGGCAGTGCGAATCTCTGGGTGAAGCTGATTCCAGAGGGCCGGGCCCCCCACAGAGAAGGCCCTTCCCCTAGGTCCCGCCAAACGACATTGTCTAGTTGACGGGACCTGGAGAAGGCTGACTGTGGGACCTAACCGGTCGCTGGAACTCATTACCTGTAGGTAATCTGGTCCCATGCCGTGGAGGGCTTTATAGGTCATAACCATTTTTAGGTGTTACAACATTTTACCAGCTTTCTGGCCACAGTTGTTAAGTGAATCCACTGTGGTTGTTAAGTTAGTCACACGGTTGTTAAGTGAAACCGGGTTTTCCTTCTGACATGTCGAGTTGTCGAAGCGTGGAACTCATTACCGCACTCCTTAGTGTCACTATAGTGTTACTATATCTTCTTAAATATATTTTACTATGAGTATCCTCTATAACCTTCATCATGTATTTTATTATGTGTATATAGATATATACCCACTAAAACCCTCATTGTGTATTGGACAAAATAAATGAATAAAATAAAATAAAGGTCATAAAAGAGGATTGTGTGGCTCCAGGGTGCTACAACCATTGTAAATAGGACTCAGTTGTCGAACATCTACGAACAATCACTCAATTAAAAAGCTCTGTAGGTTGGGCAATAGTTTGTAAATTAGTTTGAAAGTGATAGAACTGCCAGGGGGGGAAAAGGGGGGGGCGTGAAAGGAATGCGAAGGCAGGAAATTCTGAGAAGATAATGGATATAAACAAAGGATAAACTTTCTTAGGAAGAAGGGAGAACAGTCTGTTTTTAAGATTTTTTCAACAATGTGTGGGGGGGCCAAGAAATTTACATTTTTGAACTTTGGGAGGCAGTCCTCGAATTATAACAGTTCATTTACTGACTGAAGCAATGATGGGCTCCTCTGGGTATGGTCAGCTACACAGAACTGGTAGGAAAAAATTGAATTTTTTTCTTTTTTTTCCCTTCTGTGATCTGGGTATGTTTTTCCTATCGCGGTAAATAGAATAGAATAGAATAGAATAGAATAGAATAGAATCCTTCATTGGCCAAGTGTGATTGGACAAACAAGGAATTTGTCTTTGGTGCAGATGCTCTCAACGTGAGTGACACCAAGTTGGCCACCTTTAAGCCAGTCACATGAGTCACATGATTGTCAAGCCACTGCCACCCGGTCACATGGCTGGCAACCCCCACCCACAAAATAAGCCACGCCCACTGTGTGGTAATACATTTTTTTTGCAGCCCTTCACTGGTTCGAAGTTACCACGGAAGTGCGAAAGGTAACTAACAAATGATGTTTTCAGTGCCGTTGTAACTTCAAACTGCCACTAATTGAATCGTTGTTATTGGAGCACTACCCATCAAATGTACGTTGAAATTGTAAATGTAATTTAGTGACCATGTTTGTTTGTCTGTCTGTCTGTCTGTCTGTCTGTCTGTCTCTCTCTCTCTCTCTCTCTCTCTCTCTCTCTCTCTCTCTCTCTCTCTCTCTCTCTCTCTATCTATCTATCTATCTATCTATCTATCTATCTATTAGATTTGTATGCCACCCCTCTCCATTGACTCAAAGCGACTCACAACAAGAAACAATACAAATCCAATACTTAAAAACACTTAAAAACCTTTAATATAAAAGACAATCATGCATCTCATACAGACCATACACAAAGCAGGAACGGCCCAGGGGAATCAATGCCTGACGACAGAGGTGGGTTTTTTTTATTTATTTATTTATTTATTTATTTATTTATTTATTTATTTATTTATTTATTTATTTATTTATTTATTTATTTATTTATTTATTTATTTATTTATTTATTTATTTATTTATTTATTTATTTATTTATTTATTAATTATTTGGATTTGTATGCCGCTCCTCTCCAAAGAGTTTTAAGGAGTTTACGAAAGGCGAGGAGGGTGGGGGCAATCCTAATCTCTGGGGGGAGCTGGTTCCAGAGGGTCGGGGCCACCACAGAGAAGGCTCGTCCCCGAGTCCCACCAGACGACATTATTTAGTCGATGGGACCCGGAGAAGGCCAACTCTGTGGGACCTAACCAGTCGCTGGGATTTGTGCGGCAGAAGGTGGTCCCGGAGCTATTCTGGTCCGATGCCATGAAGGGCTTTATAGGTCATAACCAACACTTTGAATTGTGACCGGAAACTGATCGGCAACCAATGCAGGCTGCGGAGTGTTGAGTGACCGTTCAAAACTATAAAGGCACTAAAGTGATTTAGGACAAGTTTTTAACATCCCCATGATTAAGTGACCAAAATTCAGACTCCGGCAACTGACCCGTATTTATGACAGTCACAGTGTCCTGGATTCACTTAACAACCATGTAACTTTAGTGACTATTCGGAGTTACGACAACACTGAAAAAGCGACTTATGACCGTTTTTCGCACTTATAACTATGGCAGCATTCCCAGTGTCGCCTGATCAAAACTCAGAGGCCGACTCCTATTTATGATGGTCACGGTTTCCCCTGGCTTCACTTGACCCCCCTTATTGCAAAGTTCAATTGGGAAGCCACATTCACTTAACAACCGTATAACTTACAAGGATTCGCTTAATAATGGTGACAAGAGTGGTCCTCTAATGAGGTGACACTTAACAAAGGTCTAATTTAGCAATTGATTGGGTCAATTGTGGTCATAGGTTGAGGCTTTGCCTGTGGTTGAACCTAGATGGATCAGAGACGGTGAGGTTATTGTGAATTTTGGCAGATAAGAAACCGAGTAAAATTCAATAACAGTTTTATTGACAAAGTTCAAAAGGTTTGAACTTTCATTCTGCTGATGTTTAACCAGGTCGTATATTTTCTTCATACACACAATAGATGTCAGGTCAAATAAATTTTGAACCTGTTTTGCAAGCAGAGGAAATTATGGTTGCTATAAGGGACAATGTACAATATAATATAATCAACTAATATAATAAAATATAATCAACTAAGGGAGATAACCTGTGTTTTTCTTTCTTTTTTCCTTTTAATTCATATCTTTTCCATGTTTGTGTCTAGTTTGGTTTTGCTTTTATTCCCCCCCCCCTTTGGATGTTAAATCTTTTGAATAAAATCAAAATTAAAAGTCAAAAGAATCCAAGGGCAATAAGTTTTTAAGTTTACTGGATTCATGTGCTGCCCCTCTCCGAGGACTCGAGGCAGCTTACTACATATAAAAGAGACAATATATATTGAATTACAACTAAAAACTAAAGAACCAATTCAAATGCATACTCATTCAATCATCAAACTCACTATACATAAGGGACCTTTGAGGTCCTCTAGTCCAACCCTACAGGTAGGGTTATTACCTGTATTATAAAGGTAATCCTTAACAACTGGAATTGAGCCCCATATTCCTCTTTGCTAAGTGAGTCATTTCTTAAGTGAATTTTATTTATTTATTTATTTATTTATTTATTTACTTACTTACTTATTTGATGTGATGTGATGTGATGTGATTTGATTTGATTTGTATGCCGCTCCTCTCCGGGAACTCGAGGCAGCACACATAGCAAATAATATACAATTTACAAATCTAAAAATCCAATTAACTTTACTAGAAAAACTTTAAAACTCTACTAACATTTAAAACCATTCATTCCCATCGCAAAACATACTACATTTATCGGCCAGGGAGCAAGGCGAGGAGGAAGGGGGCAGTACGAATCTCCTGGGGGAGCTGATTCCAGAGGGTCGGGGCCCCCACAGAGAAGGCTCTTCCCCTAGGTCCTGAAGCTCCCCTAAGTCCCACCAAACGACGTTGCTTGGAGAAGGCCGACTGTGTGGGACCTGACCAGTCGCTGGGACCCCTGCGGCAGAAGGCGGTGCCTCATTTTACGACCGTTCTCACCACTGTTATTAAGTGAATCACTGCAGTTGGTTAGTGACATAGTTGTTAAGTGAATCTGCTCTTTGCTCGTCAGAAGGGGGTCACGTGACTCCGGGATGCTGCAACCGAGCCAGTTGCCAAGCGCCTGAATTTTGATCACGTGACCATGGGGAGAATGCAGCGGACGTTAAGTGTGAAAAACAGCCGTAAGTCACTGTTTTCCAATGCCATTGTAACTCTGAAAGGTCATTGAATGAACTGTTATAATTTGAGCTCTTCCTGTAACCCCGTGGACTATAGCATGCCAGCTTGGTGGCTTTCACAGAACATAAAAACAAAATATGCACGGCCCCTATCACAAGACAACATCACGCTGATAAAACCATAAGCAATAAAAATACTAAATACAGATGGCGTAATCAAACTGGGTCAAAAACATCAATTATATAATTAACTGTTGGTTTACAGGATCACAGATCAGATTAGATTATTATTAGAGTTGGAAGGTGGAAGGGACCTTGTGGGTTAGTGATGGTGAACTTTTTTTTTCTCAAGTGCCAAAATAGTTCACATGCTCACTATCGTACCTGTGTGCGTGCCCACATCTATATTCAATACAGTGTTTTCGCGGGTCCGAACTTCGCGAATAGCCTACACCACGGTTTTTCAAGAAATATTAATTAAAAAATACTTCACGGGTTTTTTTCCTATACCATGGTTTTTCCCGCCCGATGAGGTCATACATCATCGCCAAACTAATAATTTTTGCAAATAAATAACAAAAAAAAAAATTATTGTTAATAAATAATTATGTTTATAAATATCAGGATCACTAAGTGTCTTATTCAATGGTGAGTACCAGTAATAATGGTGAGTAAATGGTTGTTAAGGGAATGGGAAATGGTAATTTAGGGGTTTAAAGTGTTAAGGGAAGGCTTGTGATACTGTCCATAGCCAAAAATGGTGTATTTACTTCTGCATCTCTACTTCGTGGAAATTTGACTTTCGGGGGCGGTCTTGGAACGCATCCCCTGCGGAAATCGAGGGAACACTGTACTCCTGTACACACACGTTCCTCCATTTCCTGACTTCCGGTGGGCCCAGTAGGCCCATTTTTCTTCCTCCCCAGGCTCCAGAGGCTTTCGTGGAGCTTGAGGAGAGCAAAAATGGCTTTCTCTGCCTCCCTGGAGGCCCTCCGGAGGCCAAAAACACCCCCCCCAGAGCCTCCATGCACCTCCATGCGAGCCAAAAATCAGCTGGTACAGGTTGGAGCGGAACTGGGGCAACAGCTCGCGTGCTAGCAGATAGAGCTCCGCGTGCCCCCTGTGGCACCCCTGCCATAGATTTGCCATTGTGGTTGTAGGTCATGTAGTACAACCCCTGTTCAAGCAGAAGCCCCTGTAGCATTTCAGACAAATGGCCATCCAATCTCCCTTTGAAAGTCCCAAGTATAAAGCCCTTCATGGCATCGGACCAGAATATCTCCGAGACCGCCTTCTGCTGCACGAATCCCAGCGACCGATTAGGTCCCACAGAGTCGGCCTTCTCCAGGTCCCGTCAACTAAACAATGTCAGTTGGCGGGCCCCAGGGGAAGAGCCTTCTCTGTGGCGGCCCCGACTCTCTGGAACCAGCTCCCCCCCAGAGATTAGAATTGCCCCTACCCTCCTTGCCTTTCGTAAACTCCTCAAAACCCACCTTTGTTGTCAGGCATGGGGGGACTGAGATATCTCCCCCGGGCCTATATAATTTATGTATGGTATGTTTGTATGTATGTCTGCTTAATAATGGGTTTTTAAAAAAACATTTTAAATTGTAAATTACAGTATTAGATTTGTCATGAACTGTTTTATTGTGTTGTGAGCCGCCCCGAGTCTACGGAGAGGGGCGGCATACAAATCTAATAAGTAAGTAAGTAAGTAAGTAAGTAAGTAAGTAAGTAAGTAAGTAAGTAAGTAAGTAAATAAGTAAATAAGTAAATAAACAAAGAAAGAAAGAAAGAAAGTAAGTAAGTAAGTAAATAAGTAAATAAGTAAATAAGTAAATAAGTAAATAAGTAAATAAACAAAGAAAGAAAGAAAGAAAGAAAGAAAGTAAGTTAAGTAAGTTAAGTAAGTTAAGTAAGTTAAGTAAGTTAAGTAAGTTAAGTTAAGTAAGTAAGTAAGTAAGTAAGTAAGTAAGTAAGTAAGTAAGTAAGTAAGTAAGTAAGTAAGTAAGTAAGTGTTGGAGCTCTCACAACCTCCGCTGGCAAGCCGTTCCACCGGTTGATCGCTCTCACCGTCAGAAAGTTCCTCATTATTTCCAGGTTGAATCTCTCCTTGGTCAGCTTCCATCTGTTGCATCTTGTCTGGTCTTCAGGTGCCTTGGAAAACAGCCTCCGTAATTGCGGTTTTTTTTTCCTTTTTTCTTTGTTGTTGTTGTTTACATAGAAACATAGAAGATTGACGGCAGAAAAAGATCTCATGGTCCATTTATGTATGTATGTATGTATGTATGTATGTATGTATGTATGTATGTATGTATGTATTTTTATTTATTTATTTTTCATTAGATAGATAGATAGATAGATAGATAGATAGATAGATAGATAGATAGATAGATTGATAGTTAGAGTTGAACCCCCTGCCCAAGCAGGAACCCTATAGTACACCAGTCAAATGGCAGTTCAATCTTCTCTTAAAAATGTCCAGAGTGTTGGAGTTCACAACGTCCGCTGGTAGGTTGTTCCATTGGTTGATCGCTCTGACCGTCAGGAAGTCCATCTAGTCTGCCCTTATACTATTTCCTGCATTTTATCTTACAATGGATATATGTTTATCCCAGGCATGTTTAAATTCAGTTCCTGTGGATTTATCAACGTCTGCAGGAAGTTTGTTCCAAGCATCTACTACTCTTTCAGTAAAAGTATTTTCTCACATTGCTTCTGATCTTTCCCCCCCAACTATAAAGCCCTTCATGGCATCGAACCAGAATATCTCCGGTTTGTTTCAATATGATGTTTCCGGTTCAAGCCTTGGCTGACTTAAGTTGCATTTAGTTCTTTCCTATCAAAAAATACCTTTTCTCAAAGCCCTTCTTTCATGGGGATTGAAAGGAAGTGTTAAATATGCAGAGTTGCTAAGGCTCAGTATTTGAATGTTGTCTCCTGATTGGCTGTTCGTTCTGGCGGGAGACTTGTTACCATGTCAAACAAGGTTTGCTACTTTGTGAAGCCTATAAATAGGTTAAAGACGCGCCACTTTCTCTGAGAGAGAATTGTTGCCTATACCCTTACGGATCTTTTTAACCTGACTGTTCTGACTGAGAGAAAAATAAAACAAACTGCTAATTCACCAGTTGACTCCTTCTGAGTGTTTTTCAGGAAGCAATCCTGACAGACACTGAGTTCGAATCCAGCAGGCCAGGTGACCTTAGACTACTAGGAAAAGGAAGGAAAATACAAAACACGTTTTCTGCCTTGGATTATGAGTAACAACAATAATAAAGGTTTATGGAAGCATCTAATGACACGAGTGCGAAAGATGTCCTCAGCTGCCCTGACGTTTATTGTTATGCTGATTAGTGGTTTTATTAAGTTCATCTTGGTTAACTGCCAAGACTTGCCATACACAGGTGGCGGTAGAAATGTACTCAGGTGAACGAACCGCAGGAAGAAACTTGGAATAAATAAAGGCTTCAGGGAACATAATGAGAAGACTGAAGGAAGAGGAAGAAGAAGAAGAAGAAGAAGAAGAAGAAGAAGAAGAAGAAGAAGAAGAAGAAGAAGAATAGGAGGAGGAGGAGGAGGACGAGGAGGAAGAGGAAGATAATAATAATGATGATAATAATGAACAGTGCAGTCAGGCGGTAGGGAAAGCAAGTAGGATGCTTGGCTGCATAGCTAGAGGTATAACAAGCAGGAAGAGGGAGATTATGATCCCGCTATATAGAGCGCTGGTGAGACCACATTTGGAATACTGTGTTCAGTTCTGGAGACCTCACCTACAAAAAGATATTGACAAAATTGAATGGGTCCAAAGACGGGCTACAAGAATGGTGGAAGGTCTCAAGCATAAAACCTATCAGGAAAGTCTTCATGAACTCAATCTGTATAGTCTGGAGGACAGAAGGAAAAGGGGGGACAGGATCGAAACATTTAAATATATTAAAGGGTTAAATAAGGTCCAGGAGGGAAGTGTTTTTAATAGGAAAGTGAACACAAGAACAAGGGGACACAATCTGAAGTTAGTTGAGGGAAAGATCAAAAGCGACATGAGAAAATATTATTTTACTGAAAGAGTAGTAGATCCTTGGAACAAACTTCCAGCAGACGTGGTTGGTAACTGAATTTAAACATGCCTGGGATAAGCATATATTCATCCTAAGGTAAAATACAGAAAATAGTATAAGGGCAGACTAGATGGACCATGAGGTCTTTTTCTGCCATCAGACTTCTATGTTTCTATGATAATAATGATAACAACAACAACAACAACAATAATAATACAAACATGTCAAAATACTTTGAGACTTTTGAATTCAAACTGACCAGGTTTTTAAACACAATACAACAGACTTCACGATTGTGGAAAGGAAAAAAGTGTGGGTCATTGATGTCGCCATACCCAGTGACAGTAGAATTGGTGAAAAACAACAAGAAAAACTTAGCTGATATCCTGATCTTAAAATCGAACTATGACGACTGTGGCATAAACCAGTAGAGGTGGTTCCAGAAGTAAACGCCACACTGGGTTCTGTGCCAAAAGACCTCAGCCAGCATTTGAAAACAATAAACATTGACAAAAATCATGATCTGTCAGTTGCAAAAGGCCACCGCACTTGGATCTGTGCGCAACATACAAACATACATCAGACAGTTTTTATTTATTTTTATTTGTTTATTTTGTCCAATACACAATGGTATATATCTATATACACATAGTAAAATACATGATGAAGGTTATAGAGGAGATACTCATAGTAAAATATATCTAAGAAAGAATATAAGAGAAGATATAGGAATAGAACATATCAATGAAAGAATAGAAGAAGAGATAGGTATAGGAGATATAGGAGAGCAATAGGACAGGGGACGGAAGGCACCCTAGTGCACTTGTACTCGCCCCTTACTGACCTCTTAGGAATCTGGATAGGTCAACCGTAGATAATCTAAGGGTAAAGTGTTGGGGGTTTGGGGATGACACTATGGAGTCCGGTAATGAGTTCCACGCTTCGACAACTCGGTTACTGAAGTCATATTTTTTACAGTCAGGTTTGGAGTGGTTAATATTAAGTTTAAATCTATTGTGTGCTCTTGTGTTGTTGTGGTTGAAGCTGAAGTAGTCGCCGACAGGCAGGACATTGCAGCATATGATCTTGTGGGCAATACTTAGATCTTGTTTAAGGCACCTTAGTTCTAAGCTTTCTAGGCCCAGGATTATGTGAACAATATTTGTTTTAGTTTTTGTATTTGTGTCAAAACCAATAAATGAACTTAATAAAAGAATTCTTTATTGGCCAAGTGTGATTGGACACACAAGGAATTTGTCTTTGGTGCAGATGCTCTCAGTGTACACAAAAAGAGCCCTATTTGCAAAGAAAAGACTAAATCAGACCCATTTTAGCATTTATTTTCATTAAAAAAGAAAAGAGCTGTGTTACAAATATTTACACCATTTTATTCAACCCTTTTCCCCCCCAAACTCCTCTTTTGCAGCAATGTTGGACTTTCTTCCTGGGTACAGAGTTCAAATTCTATTTCAAATTCAAACTTGCATTAAAATATAGAGAGCCCGGATTCAATCCAAGTTGAACAACTGAAGAATCACCATCCTTTCCTGAGCAAATCATATTTTCATTTAGATCTCAAGACATCTGAAATCAGGTCCTTCTTCATCCTATGATTTGTCCTTGAATGACCTTCTCAATTCTTTCCAACTCCATCCTTGGAGCCTTTCTTCAGGCCTTCCCCGATATTCTTGATGCCTTTTCCAATATTCTTGATGACTTTTTTGACGCCTTTTCCAATATTCTTGACGCCTTTCTTGACGCCTTTTCCAATATTCTTGACGCCTTTCTTGACGCCTTTTCCAATATTCTTGATGCCTTTCCCGATCTTCTTTCCAAATTTAGAACGCTCGGAATCATCCTAGAGAGCAGAAAAAAGGGGGTATCTGGTCATCCCTGGTTCTCCAACAGGCTACAACCCAACCCCTCCCTCTTCCTGCTTCTGCGCTGCTGCTCTGTGGTCAGATCTGGACCTGGGCAAAGCGTGCAGTTGTGGCCTTTCTGGACCATAAACAGATCCTAGTTTATACCTTTGCAAACTGAAGAAGGAGATTCTAGCCATTTTGGGGCTGCTGCGAGGACGTTTGGAGGTGATTTTAGGAGTTTAAAAGCAAAAGGAACTTAATGCCTGCTATTGGTGCAGGTAACCCCCTTCCCTGTCCACTATACTTCCCTCTCCTTACTCAATCCCCACCCTCTTAACTACTCTCTAAAAATCACAATTCCTTACTAACCTCACTCTCAACCATAATATGTACCAGAGGAAAAAATTATGGAATACAATAAGACTAATTATATTCCAATGTCTTGAACTGACCAATATTAAGCAACATAAGGTATAGATAATAAACTATATATTTGCTTATTGAAATTGTAAATCGAGAATGAAACATGAATAGAATTATTGTAACAATATGAACTGGTATACAACAAGGTATATATATTATAGAATATAATGGATATGTGTAATTTCTACTCTCAAACTCCTTACAGTTGTACTCCCTCTCTCCCCCTTTGAATTTGTACCCGCCTTTCCCATCCCTTTTTCAATAAATTAATAAATTATATATTTTTTTAAAAAAAGCAAAAGTAACTTGATTTGAGATATGCAAATTAAAAATGGGATTTTTTTTTTTTTTTTTAGAAATCTGATTAAACTTATTAAAATACTCAGCACTACCCTGCAAGGGTTTGTTAACTAGGGTTAAGAGCCGGGGTGGCGCAGCAGGTAGAGTGCTGTACTGCAGGCCACTGAAGCTGACTGTATATCTGAAGGTCAGTGGTTCAAATCTCATCACAGACTCAAGGTTGACTCAGCCTTCCATCCTTCCGAGGTGGGTAAAATGAGGACCTGGATTTATAGGGGCAATAGGCTGATTCTCTGCTAAAAAGTACTATTGCTAACATGTTGTAAGCCGCCCTGAATCTAAGGAGAAAGGCGGCATAAAAATTGAATAAATAAATAAATAAGTGATTTTAAGAGTTTAAAAACAAAAGTAACTTGATTTGAGATATGGAAATTAAAAATGGGATTTTTATTATTTTTTTAGAAAGCTGATTAAACTTAATAAAATCCTCAACACTACCCTGCAAGGGTTCATCAACCACCCCCTTGGTTAACAAGGGAGCGAATCACACTAAACAGGGCGGCTGGGCGAGATTCCACAGACGCAGTCAAGGCAACATGTTACGTGCATCTTGTCACCTTGAGTGCCACTATGTAAGTCTTAATATGGACGCTTACAAGTGTCCGGTCAGATTTGGATTTACTTCTCCTCCAACGCTTCTCCAGACATCTCTTCTGGCGTTTCATCCCCGGAGTTCCTCAGTGAACCAAGGAGACCTCCAGGGTCCAAGGAGACCTCCAGGTCGCAAAGGCGCAATCCGGTCTAGAGCCATTGCCATATTCATGGCCGCAGCAAGGGACTCTGCCGAACTGTGCACAAGCAATTCCGGCCAAACCCCAAGCGCCCTCTGAAAGCCCTCTGGGTCCATCAGGCACCTGGGGCGGAGCCACCTAATCGTTTCCGCCTCCCTGCGGGGGAGAATTAGAGCCTTAGAATCAAGCCACAGCAGGAAATGATTTGACCGTGACAAAGGCAAGGTATCTAAGCCCTTTAAATTCAGATCATGACTCAATTGCCCTGAGAGGAAAAACATGTCCGGAGTATCCCCATCCCCCATTGGGTGGTTATTTCTCTCCTCTTAGTGTTTGTCCCCCTCCGGTGGAATCTCTTTTACCGGGCCAATTGTCCAACCACTCTTCTAAGACTTGAGATTTTCAAGGGGAGATTGGACTTCCATTTGTCTGAAATGGTGTAGGATTTCCTGCCTAAGCAAGGGGTTGGACTCTAATTTAATCTAGTCTAGTCCAGTCTAGTCTAATCATCTCATCTCATCATCCAATCCAATCCAATCCAATCCAATCCAATCCAATCCAATCTAATCAGACTGGAGCTCATCACCAGAAGTCACCAAGCCACCTTCTTACCTCCTCCTCCTCCTTCACCTCCACCTGTTCTTCCTCCTCCTCCTCCTCTTCTGCTCCCTCCACGGCGTCACAGGTGAGAACAGCCTTTGGTGGTTCCTCCCCAAGGAAGAAGGTGGTTGTGCATTGTCTGACCATCTAGAGAGGAGAAGAAACGTGGTGAGATCAAAGAAGTCCTCCACTATCTCGTTTTGTCCACGTCTCTTCATGTGGCTTCGACCGGCTACTTCCAGAGCAACTGTTGGACAAGCTAAGCTGCTTCAGCCTCCATGGATATTTTAGGACCACAGGAGACAACTGCGGAAAGGTTCAAGTGTTGGGTTGATGGAGCTGGGCCAAGACCCCTCCAAGGTGCTTTTCCAACAGGCCCCTGGATTTTCTTGATATGGCACCCGTCACTCACCCCGCCTTCCTTGAAGTTGCATTTATCCAAGGAACCTTCTTCTTCCGCTGCACAGACCGTCTCTTTGAGGGAGAACTTCAACTCTTGGGTACCTTCAGAATTGGGATCCTGGAAGAAGACATGGCCAAGCGCAGGAGTTACCTTGAAGCCCCCACCCCCCACACACCTAAAACTCCCATTTTAGACTGGGGTCATTTCTGAATGAGTCGTTAACAGATTAATGGAGATGGAAGGGACCTTGCAGGTTATCTAATCCAACTCCCTTCCCAAACAGGAGATCCTACATCTGCCTCTACCTAGGATCAAACTCACAACCTCCTGATTGTGAGGCAAGAGCTCCACCTCTAGGCCACAGCAGCTGGGACTCTTGATGGAGCCGCCTGAACGTGTCTATTGAGAAGAGTCCATGCAGGCGCCAGATGTTCTGCATTCAAGGGCCCTCATCCTGACTGACCATAGATGGAGGCTGTTGAAGTTCTCCACGCCAGGAGAACAGGAGGGGTGGATTCCCTGCTTCCAGGTGGATCCACCACCACTTCCCAGGGTCTACACAGAGTCAAGCCCACCCTGGGACCCTGAAGAGTACTTACCCAATCAGGTTGAGGAACAGCCTCCAGAAGACGGTAGAGGGGACCTTCCTTGGCATCGCTGTTGTACATGGCCACTCCTTGTTCCACAGCCTCCTCATAGCTCAGCGGTGCCTGTGATGGTGCACAGCTTCCAGAGCCCGAAAGAGCCCAAACCAGCAGCAAGATCTTCCACAAGCAGCCTTCCATCCTTGGTTCTTCTGCTGCAAAGGTCCACAGCAGATCTGGTTCCTTGGACCAGGAGTCCTCCTTTTATGCCCCTGCTTGCTGGCTGGAGCCACAGGGGGTTTTCCCCCACCACCGAATTCTCCAAGGTCCTTCCTTCAAAACAAGGGAGATCAAATCAGGACTTCAAGAGGTATTTATTGTCCTCAATATTCTTCAGATCAGGGTTCAACAACCTTGGCAATTCCGTAGAAGCGTATATTGCTTATAGTTTATAATACAATTGTAATTATAAGTTTATAATTAATTATATTTCTCTGGCGCCCAACTCGCTAGGGACTCACAACAAAAATTAAACATGGATCCATAGAAAAACATTTCAATTTAAAATAATTGAATTGGATTATAGAAGCTGAAGTCCAGCCATGCCAAAGTAGAGAAATTGTCTTACTAAGTAACGTTGTCCAGGTCAGCTTAAATCCTGCCTTAGCTCTTAACACCTCCAACTCATTACATTTCCTACCTTCAGCTCGGAAAAGGAACATCTGAGGTGGTTTTCTTTTTTTAAGCTTTATTAATTCAATTTTATGTTTTTAAAAAACACACACAATAAGTTTATACAGATCAATACCAATCTCTTATATCATATCCATTCTATAATCTACTATCATTATTTATATTTATAGTATACTTACATATATTATTCATATTTTCACTATAATTTTCGTATGTTCTTTCACATTGTATCGCATATTTTAAAATTTGTTTTCCATCCAATTATACCATCCATTCCAAGTATCATAATATTCTGAGTTGTTTAATCCTTTGATCTCCACCATCAGCCTATCAATGTCCGCACATCTATATATTTTATCTATGATTGGGGGTACTATATTGTTTTTCCAACACTGTGTGTAACAGGTCCGAGATGCGGTTATTATATGGATTGTTAAATATTGAGTTCTTTTGTTGTATTGTTTCCTACTAATTCCTAATAAAAAACTGTTCTGGAGTAAACTTGATTGATTGATTGTTAGAGTTGGAAGGGACCATGCGGGTCATCAAGTCCAACCCCCTGCCTAAGCAGGAACCCTATAGCATCCCAGCCAAATGGCAGTCCAATTTCCTCTTTAAAATGTCCAGAGTATTGGAGTTCACAACGTCCGCTGGTAGGTTGTTCCACTGGTTGATCGTTCTGACCATCAGGAAGTTCTTCCTTATTTCCAGGTTAAATCTCTCCTTGGTCAGCTTCTCTGGTGCCCTGGAGAATAAAGTGATCCCCTCCTCTCTGTGGCAACCCCTCGTATACTTGTAGACTGCTATCATGTCCGCTCTGGCCCTCCTTTTCTCTAGGGTATCCATGCCCATTTCCCGCAGTCTCTCTTCGTAAGTCTTGGTTTCTAGACCCCTGATCATTTTGGTTGCTCTTTTCTTATTCCATTCCTATTATTCCTGTTATCAATTTTTGTATCAATTTCCAGAAACCCTTTAGCTTTGGGACAATTCCACCATTGGTGAAAGAAGGTACCTAACTCTACTTTGCTGACTTGGTTTTCATGAGTGAAATGGGAAGATGGCTCGCTGTCCTTCAGGTTGGTGCATCAGAGTCTTCCCAATAGGTCCTCCCCTCCTTTCACTGGGCAGGTGGACCTCCTTCCAAGCAAGCCCCAGAATCTGCTGTCCGAAGCGTGCGAAGCTCAATGCTTGTGATCCTGATAGAATCAAGATCGTGAGAAGTGTTAATGCCTCTTTATAAGGCCTTGGTAAGGCCACATCTGGAATACTGCGTCCAACATTGGTCACCACGATGTAAAGAAAAGGATGTTGCGACTCTAGAAAGAGTGCAGAGAAGAACAACAAAGATGATTAGGGGAGTGGAGGCTAAAACATACGAAGAACAATTGCAGGAACTGGGCATATTTAGTTTAATGAAAATAAGCTCTCTCTCTCCCTTTCTCTGTGTGTGTGTGTGTGTGTGTGTGTGAGAGAGAGAGAGAGAGAGAGAGAAGTGGGCCCCAGCGCAACAGGGAGGCACGCTGCTCTGGTAGAAAAAAGGGGCGTGCATAAGCGCACCACTGTGCCTACCGTCCCTGTCCTATTGTCTTCTTTTGTTACTTTTTATCATTACTTATCTAATGTTTTATTTGTACAAATTACCACCCTATAATGGTTTGACAAAATAAATAAATAAAAAATAAGTAAATAAAGTAGTTGGCTTCTGACCCTTCGCTGAATTTTTTTACAAGCTGTTCTCGGGATTGTTGATTTTAGCTTTTTGAATAAAAAAAATTGTTACACAAAAAGAGCCATAGTTTGCAAAGAAAAGATTAACTCAGTCCCATTTCAGAATTTATTTTCATTCTATTTTTTTTAAAAGCTGTGTTATAAACCCTTTCCTCCCAACTCCTCCTTTCCTGCAATGTTTGACTTTCTACCTGGGTACCAGTAATGGGTTCCAGCCGTATGGCATGGTGCGCTGTACCGGTAGTACCCACTGGTTATGTCACTCGCTGATTGCTGGTCCCTCGGAGCCACCATAGAAACATAGAAGATTGATGGCAGAAAAAGACCTCATGGTCCATCTACTCTGCCCTTATACTATTTCCTGTATTTTATATTAGGATAGATATATGTATATTCTAGGCATGTTTAAATTCAGTGACTGTGGCTTTACCAACCACATTTGCTGGAAGTTTGTTCCAGGCGTCTACTACTCTTTCAGTCAAAGAATATTTTCTCAGGTTACTTCTGATCTTCCCCCCAACTAACCTCAGATTGTGCCTTGTTCTTCTGCTGGAAGTTTGTTCCAGGCATCTACTCCTCTTTCAGTCAAATATTTTCTCACGTTGCTTCTGATCTTCCCCCCAACTAACCCTTGTTCTTGGGTTCCCTTTCCTATTAAAAACACTTCCCTCCTGAACCTTATTGAACCTTTTAATGGATTTAAATGTTTCGATCATGTCTCCCACTTTTCCTTGTGTCAGATTGAGTTCATGAAGTCTTTCCTGATAAGTTTTATGCTTAAGACCTTCCGCCAATTTGATCCATATCTTTTTGTAGATGAATTCTCCAGAACTGGACACAGTATTATTCCAAATGGAGTCTCCCCAGCGCTCTATACAGCGGGATCACAATCTCCCTCTTCCTGCTTGTTATACCTCTAGCTATGCAGCCAAGCATCCTACTCACTTTTCCCACTGCCTGACTGCACTGTTCACCCATTTTGAGACTGTCAGAAATCACTATCCCTAAATCCTTCTCTTCTGAAGTTTTTGCTAACACAGAGCTGCCAATACGATACTCAGATTGAGGGTTGCTTTTCCCCAAGTGCATTATTTTACAGTTGTAAACATTAAAGTTTTAACACCATCTTAAAATTTTTTTTTTTTTTTAAACCCCACCATCTGTGCATGCGCTGCCAGATTGATTGGCAAGCCCCTGGCTTGCTGATTCGCTGGATGACCAATCGCCCCGTCGCCTCACCTCTCCCTATTTTTCCCGCTCCTCACACTAGCGTTTCCCATTCCCCTCATGAGTTCTGCTCCCTATGATTGGCTAATGGCTTACATTTCCCTCAGAAACCTGTTACTATCTAAAGTGGGATCCTTTTCTAGTCGCTGATTGGCTGGTGACTGCGCGCTCTTGCGCCAGTCTTCTGAGCAGATTCAAACGCCGGAAACCTCCCGGGAGCCTCAAACCTCGTTTAAGTGAGAGGGAGTTGGTAAACTCAGGTGCCTGTGGGGAGATGGGGTGTGTGTGTGTGAAATTGCCCTGTCATTAGGACGGCCTGTTGGTATCCTGGTAGAGATTCCCCTTTGTGGCGCTACCCCTCCCTGAGCACCCTATACATCCCCAGAAACAATATCAACATCAAAATACTGTATGCCCTTTGGTATATGGGAAAACAGCTAATATACAACTTGCACTTCATTTATTGATAGATGAATACAATTAGAATGTCAGAGTTGCATATTTTAATATTAGAATAAGACGTGAGCAATCACTCGTGTCTAACTAAAATAAATAAATAATTTACTCGTCTGGGAAGATATAAAAATTCTATAGGAAATATTTTATCGCATTATTATTCAGATAAGGTTGGTATGCACTACCGATGAACAGTAAACAAAATTATCTTAATTCAAATATTATTTCCTGGAATAATTGTTATTCTTATTAAACCTTATCTCAAGGTCAAATCAATGTTATTTACACTTAGATATTAATAATGAGAACTCAGGAATAGGTGATCAACCTTGAAAAGGCCTATTTATTAAAGGACCTCATCGATAGTGCATACCATAATGTGAATAATAATGTGATAAAACATTTCCTATAGAATTTTTATATCTTCCCAGACCAGTAAATTACTTATTTATTTTACTGAGACCTGAGAATGCTGGCTTACGTCTTATTCTAATATTGAAATATGCACCTCTGACATTCTAATTGTATTCATCTATAAATAAATGAAGTACAAGTTGTATATTAGCTGTTTTCCCATAAAAATATACCAAGAGGCATACTGTATTTTGATGTTGATATTGTTTCTGGGGATAGGGTGTTCAGGGAGGGGTAGCACCAGAAAGGGGAATCGCTACCAGGATACCAACAGGCCGGCCTAACGACAGGGCAATGTCAGCCCCCCTCCATCTCCCCACAGGCACCTGAGTTTACCGACTCCCTAACACTTAACCAAGGTTTGAAGCTCCCGGGAGGCTTCCGGCGTTTGAATCCGCTCGGAAGACTGCAGAGTCGCTAGCCCGTCAGCAACTAGAGAGAGATGCCGCTTAACATGAGGTAGTAATATGTTTCTGAGAGAAATGTAAACCATTAGCCAATCACAGGGAGCAGAACCTGTGAGGGGAATGGGAAACGCTGGCGGCCAGCGGCTGTGGCAGCTTCTGCCACTCCTCCACTTTCGGCTGTGCAATATTTTGTTAGCACGGACACTTTATTTATTTATTTATTTATTCATTCATTCATTCATTCATTCATTCATTCATTTATTCATTTGTCCAATACACAAATACATAGGATGAAAATTACATGAAGTAATATATATAAGGATAAAAGTGAAAATAGAAGAGAAGATATATGAAAAGAAGAAAATATATATAATATATGAGATAAAGGAAAGACAATTGGACAGGGGATGAAAGGCACACAAGTGCAGTTATGTACGCGCCTTACTGGCCTCTTAGGAACCTGGAGAGGTCAATCGTGGAGAGTCTAAGGGAGAAATGTTGGGGGTTAGGGAGGGGTTGATACTATTGAGTCCGGTAATGAGTTCCACGCTTCGACAACTCGATTGTTAAAGTCATATCTTTTACAGTCAAGTTTGGAGCGGTTCGTATTAAGTTTGAATCTGTTGCGTTCTCTTGTGTTGTTGCAGTTGAAGCTGAAGTAGTCATTGACCGGTAGGACGTTGCAGCATATGATCTTGTGGGCAATACTTACGTCGTGTTTTAGGTGCCGTAGTTCTAGGCTTTCTAGACCCAGGATTATTAGTCTATTTTCGTAGGATATTCTGTTTCGAGTGGAGGAGTGAAGGGCTCTTCTGGTGAAGTATCTTTGGACGTTTTCAAGGGTGTTAATGTCTGAGATGTGGTATGGGTTACAGACAGATGAGCTGTATTCGAGGATGGGTCTGGCAAAAGTTTTATAGGCTCTTGTGAGTAGTGTTAGATTGCCGGAGCAGAAGCTGCGTAGGATCAGGTTAACAACTCTAGAGGCCTTTTTGGCAATATTGTTGCAGTGGGCTTTAGCACTTAGGTCATTTGATATTAGTATTACTTGAAAGAACTTCATTACTATACTCTCCACAACGATGCCTGTGAGAGGCAGGCAACATTTTAAAAAATTAACTAAAGAAAAGATGACGGCCCCGACGTACTGGCCATCAGTGAGTGACGTCACCATCGGGCTACTAGTAGTACGGCACACCGGACCGTATAGCTAGGATCCCATTACGGTTACTCAGGTAGAAAGTCAAACATTGCAGCAAAAGAGGACTGGATGGAACGGTGTAAATATTTATAACAAGTTTTTTTAAAAATCGAAAATAAATGCTGAAATGGGACTGAGTTCGTCTTTTCTTTGCAAACTACAGTGGAACAAGTTTATTTTATTCAAAAAGCTGACATCCACAATCCAGAGAATAGCTTGCAAAAAAAAATCCAGCAAAGGGTTATGAAGGTGTGCATAAGTGCACCAGCGTGCCTTCCATCCCACGTCCACATGTTTCTTTTAGGTTTTTTTTACTAGTATCATGTATATGAATATTCTTCTATCTAATATTTCTTTTTAATTTTCAGTAGTATCGTGTATATGAATATTATTATATCTTTACATGCCTCCAATGCGTACTTGACAAAACAAATAAATAAAATAAAAAATAATACAAACAAGTCAGAAGCCAACCAGTCACAAACCTGGTGATTGGAAAGTTTTGCAATAAATACCAAGGTCACTTAAGAAAATGAGCAGTTGGAGGGAGAAAGTGTTAAGACCCCAACCCTCCCTGGATTGCCCCTTACTGAGAATTGAGAGCCTCCAGCACCTCCTCTATCCCAGTGTTTCCCAACCTTGGCAACTTGAAGGTATCTGGACTTCAACTCCCAGAATTCCCCAGCCACCATTCGCTGGCTGGTGAATTCTGGGAGTTGTAGTCCAAATATCTTCAAGTTGCCAAGGTTGGGAAACACTGCTCTATTCCTTCCCAAAACTCAATTTGGTTCCTTCCTAGTCTCCCCTTCAAAAAATAGGAGAGCAAAGTGACCAAATTACCAGCCTTGGTGGCAATATCTGCTGCTTGTCAGAATAGAATAGAATTTTTTTATTGGCCAGGTGTGATTGGACACACAAGGAATTTGTCTCTGGTGCAGATGCTCTCAGTGTACATAAACGCAAAAGAAATCCCCAGAATCTCCCCAGTTACGCCCATGAATGGCCGCCAGTAAGCTCAATTTTTCCTACCTGAGCGGTGTTCCCCTTGTTCCAGGTGGGGCCCAGTGCTAACACACAGAGAGAGTGATAACTTATTTTCTTAAAAATATCTTTATCAGTTATTTACATTAAAAGCAAAACAACGAAAAATCATAAACAAACATACAAACAAAACAAGCAAAAGAAAAAATTTACATAATAAAACATTATGCTTTATGTTCTGCCGGCGTGTGCCAACTGCCCTTAATTATAGGTTAATTAGTCCAAGCAGACACACACATGATAGAAGGCAAATAAATGTTATTTATCAAGAGAAGAGAAGAAAAAACTCCCTTTTAAACTTCAAAGGGATTTCTTGTAGCAACAAGGCACAGTTGGAATACAATACAAGAACGAAGTCCAATTATTAACTCACTAACTGTGAAATTGGGTCACAGCTACTGTTGTCCGAACAGTGATAAACACTCACAATGAAGTATAATCCAAAGTCCAGGAATCCAGGAATCCAAACACAGTCCTGAATACAATCAGGAAACAACAATTCACCTTGACGAACTACGATCAGATAATCTTCCACAACGGCCAAGCCAGCACGCTGCTATTTTTATCAGCAGCTCTAATTACTGGAGCCCCACCCAAACCCAGGTGGCCTCTCTTATCTCCTGTAATATTTCTTAAGTTGTTCCCTCCTATGCATAACTCTACGCATGTGTGGGTCTGTCATACGTTCCTGAAATGAATCCAGCGAAGATAAAGATGATTGATCTCCTCCTGAGTTGTCTGCCAAACCCCCCCTCTTCCAGGTCACCCACACTTCCTTCGTCAGAGGATAATTCACTGGGAGACTCTGTCAGGAGCAAACCAGGCCTGTGGCATGTGGGTGTTTCCCTCACATCCACCTCCACATTGCTTGGGGCAGGAGCTGGGCCAGAGCTAACCACAACACTTTATACCAGTGTTTCCCAAGCTTGGCAACTTGAAGATATTTGGACTTCAACTCCCAGAATTCCCCAGCCAGCGAATGGTGGCTGGGGAATTCTGGGAGTTGAAGTCCAAATACCTTCAAGTTGCCAAGGTTGGGAAACACTGCTTTATACAATAGTTTGTGTTGTTATCAGAACTTAACATCAGTGCCAGCTGTTTAGCTGGGGCCTTGTTATTTACAGCTCATTCATTTACACCCATTTCATTTCCTAATTTCAATGTACATTAGTCTTCTTAAATTGCCTTATTTCTATCTATATTTCTTTTCCTTTGGTTGTACTTATTCTGTGGATTAACAGTTTGTTATAAGACAATGGTTACATTTAATAATAGTTTCTTTATTTCTGCAATTTCCCCATTTTCTTTTGAATTTGAACGCGCTGTCAAAGTTTTAGATATACAGTGATACCTTGTCTTACAAACTTAATTGGTTCCGGGACAAGGTTCTTAAGGTGAAAAGTTTGTAAGACAAAACAATGTTTCCCATAGGAATCAATGGAAAAGCAATTAATGTGTGCAAGCCCAAAATTCACCCCTTTTGCCAGCTGAAGCGCTCGTTTTTGCGCTGTTGGGATTTCCCTGAGGCTCCCCTCCATGGGAAGCCCCACCTCCGGACCTCTGTGTTTTTGCGATGCTGCAGGGAAATCACAGCAGGGGAATCCCAGCATCGCAAAAACAAATGCTTTGCTAGCAATGGAAGTCCGGAGGTGGGGTTTCCCAGAGAAGGGAGCATCAGTGAAATTGCAGCATCATAAAAACACCGAAGTCCTCGAAACCCCACCTCTGGACCTCTGTGTTTTTGCGATGCTGTGATTTCACTGAGGCTCCCCTCACTGGGAAACCCCACCTCCGGACTTCTGTTGCCAGCAAAGCACCCGTTTTTGCGCTGCTGGGATTCCTCTGCTGGGATTCCCCTGCAGCATCACAAAAACACGGAAGTCTGGAGGTGGAGTTTCCCATGGAGGGGAATCTCAGGGGAATCCCAGCAGCGCTAAAACGGGTGCTTCACTGGCAACGGAAGTCTGGAAGCGGGGCCTCCCAATGGCGGCGGTGGGTTTGTAAGGTGAAAATAGTTTGTAAGAAGAGGGGAAAAAATCTTAAGCCCCGGGTTTGTATCTCGAAAAGTTTGTATGACGAGGTGTTTGTAAGATGAGGTATCACTGTATTTTTTTTTGTTTATCCAGACATACCACCTGTCCCAGGTACAGTGGAATTCCCTACTGTCTTTGTCCTGTAACTCTGCCACCAAATAAGAGGATTTATTTTCATTCACCTAGACCGACCCAGTTCCTGCAAACGTTCTTCATATGTTTCAACCCCCAGTCCCTTAATCATCTTTGTTGCTCTTCTCTGCACTCTACACTTACATCATGGTGACCAAAGTTGGACGCAGTATTTTCGGTGTGGCCTTCGCCAGGACTTATAAAGAGGCAGTAACATAGAAACATAGAAGTCTGACAGCAGAAAAAGACCTCATGGTCCATGTATTCTGTCCTAATACTATTTTCTGCATTTTATCTTAGGATGGATATATGTTTATCCCAGGAATGTTTAAATTCAGTTACTGTGGATTTATCTACCACATCTGCTGGAAGTTTGTTCCAAGGATCTACTACTCTTTCAGTAAAATAATATTTTCTCACATTGCTTTTGATCTTAGGTTAGGTTTAGGTTTATTGGATTTATATGCCGCCCCTCTCCGCAAACTCGGGGCGGCTCACAACAATAATAAAAAACAGTACAGTACATAATACCAAATCCAATGCCCACCCATCTAGTTACAATTTAAATTAATAATCTCATAAAAATAGTATATATAAAAAACAGGCACACAGTCAATCAATCAACAAAACAACATGGGCAAGGGGGAGGTGTTTTAGTTCCCCCAAGCCTGACGGCAAAGGTGGGTTTTAAGGAGTTTACGAAAGGCAGGGAGGGTGGGGGCAATCCTAATCTCAGGGGGGAGCTGGTTCCAGAGGGTCAGGGCCGCCACAGAGAAGGCTCTTCCCCTGGGTCCCGCCAGACGACATTGTTTAGTCGACGGGACCCGGAGAAGGCCAACTCTATGGGACCTAACCGGTCGCTGGGATTCGTGCGGCAGGAGGCGGTCCCGAAGATATTCTGGTCCGGTGCCATGAAGGGCTTTATAGGTCATAACCATATAGGTCATAATCTTTCTCCCAACTAACTTCAGATTGTGGCCCCTTGTTCTTGTGTTCACTTTCCTATTAAAAACACTTCCCTCCTGGACCTTATTTAACCCTTTAACCTATTTAAATGTTTCGATCGTGCCCCCCCTTTCCCTTCTGTCCTCCAGACTATACAGATTGAGTTCATGAAGTCTTTCCTGATACGTTTTATGCTTAAGACCTTCCACCATTCTTGTAGCCCGTCTTTGGACCCCTTCAATTTGATCCATATTTCTTTTTGTAGGTGAGGTCTCCAGAACTAGGCACAGTATTATTCCAAATGGGGTCTCACCAGCACTCTATATAAGGGGATCATGATCTCCCTCTTCCTGCTTGTTATACCTCTAGCTATGCAGCCAAGCATCCTACTTGCTTTCCCTACCGCCCGACTGCACTGTTCACCCATTTTGAGACTGTCAGAAATCACGACCCCTAAATCCTTCTCTTCTGGTGATCTTGCTTCTATCAGGATCAAAAACATTGAGCTTTGCACTTTTCGGACAGCAAATTCTGGGGCTTGTTTGGAAGGAGGTCCACCTGCCCAGTGAAAGGAGGGGAGGACCTGTTGGGAAGACTCTGGTGAGCCAACCTGAGGGACAGCGAGCCACCTTCCCATTTCACTCATGGAAACCAACTCAGCAAAATAGAGTTAGGTACCTTCTTTCATCAATGGTGGAACTGGGATTTAGGGGCGGTGATTTCTGACAGTCTCAAAATGGGTGAACAGTGCAGTCAGGCGGTAGGGAAAGCAAGGAGAATTCTGGGAGTTGAAGTCCGCTGCTCTTAAAGTGCCCAAACATGACAAAGTCTGTCCTTCCTCTGTGACGAACGCTACCCAGGAGATGTCAATCTCAAGAAGGCCTTCAAGATGGCCTCGCGGGGCCTCCCAGAGGTCAAACCTGGTTCAAGACCAGAGACCATTGCTCCCTGCTGTGCATTCCGGGAATTCTCCTTGGGAAACTTCTGCTGATCTTCCTCATTCCAGAGCTGCAAATTTGATGGAAAGGCTGCCTGGTTCTTCTACCTGTCTTCAGTGTCATGCACACACAGAGGAGAAAGCATCGGAGCACGTCTGGCGGGTCATGTGTCACCCCAAAAGAATGCACCCTCCTCCCTTTGGACCCACAAAAAGTGTCAGGTTTTTTTCTGTGCAGCCAGAGCAAAATCCTTCGCTGGTTAAGAATGAGAGACGGGGGGGGGGGGGGGACGACATGGAATGGATGCATGTATACCCCCATGGAAATGGGTCCCTGAACACATTGGAAAGGACCTTGAGGTCATCTAGTCCAACCCCCTGCTCAAGCAGGAGACCCAGACAGAATCATGGAATCATAGGAGTATTGTATTGGCAGTTCTGGGTTAGCAAGAATTTAGAAGAGAAGGATTTGGGGCAGTGATTTCCGACAGACTCAAAATGGGAGAACAGTGCAGTCAGGTGGTAGGGAAAGCGAGTAGAATGCTTGGCTGTATAGCTAGAGGTATAACAAGCAGAAAGAGGGAGATTAGGATCCCACTGTATAGAGCGCTGGTGAGACCCCATTTGGAATAATACTGTGTCCAGTTCTGGAGACCTCACTTACAAAAAGATATTGACAAAATTGAACGGGTCCAAAGACGGGCTACAAGAATGGTGGAAGGTCTTAAGCATAAAACGTATCAGGAAAGACTTCATGAACTCCATCTGTATAGTCTGGAGGACAGAAGGAAAAGGGGGGACATGATTGAAACATTTAAATATGTTAAAGGGTTAAATAAGGTCCAGGAGGGAAGTGTTTTTAATAGGAAAGTGAACACAAGAACAAGGGGCCACAATCTGAGGTGAGTTGGGGGAAAGATTAGAAGTAATGTGAGAAAATATTATTTTACTGAAAGAGTAGCAGATGCTTGGAACAAACTTCCAGCAGACATGGTTGGTAAATCCACAGTCACTGAATTTAAACATGCCTGGGATAAACATACTGTATATACATCCTAAGATAAAATACAGAAAATAGTAGAAGGGCAGACAAGATGGACCATAAGGTCTTTTTCTGCCGTCGGTCTTCTATGTTTCTATGAACTGTCCCAAAGCTAAAGGGTTTTTGGAAAACGATAGAAAAATGGATAACGGGAATAATAGGAATGGAATTAGAGTTTACTCCAGAACAATTTTTATTGGGAATTAGTAAGAAACAATACAATAAAAGAACTCAATATTTAATAATCAACCGCCTCTCGGACCTGTTATGCAGAGTGTTGAAAAAACAGTATAGTACCCCCAGTCATAGATAAAATATATAGATGTTCAGAAATGGATAGGCTGACGATGGAGATCAAAGGATTAAACAACTCAAAATATTATGATACTTGGAATGGATGGTATAATTGGATGGAAAGCAAATTAAAAAATATGCGATACAATGTGAAAGAACATTTGAAAATTAGAATTGTGTAAATATGAATAATATATGTAAATATACTGTAACTATAAAAAATAATTATAGTAGATTATTATAATGGATATATAATGGATAAGAGATTGGTATTTATTTTATTTATTTTTTATTTTATTCATTTGTCCAATACACAAATACATAGGAAGAAAAAAAGACATGTGGTAATATTTATAAGGGTAAAAGTGAACTTAGAGGAGAGGATATATGAAAGGAAGAGAATATATATGATAGATGAAAGAGAGGAAAGACAATAGGACGGGACAAAAGGCACACCAGTGCACTTATGTACGCCCCTTACTGGCCTCTTAGGAACCTGGAGAGGTCAATCGTGGAGAGTCTAAGGGAGAAATGTTGGGGGTTAGGGGTTGACACAATTGAGTCCGGTAATGAGTTCCACGCTTCGATAACTCGGTTGTTGAAATCATATTTTTTACAGTCAAGTTTAGAGCGGTTCATGTTAAGTTTGAATCTGTTGCGTGCTCTTGTGTTGTTGCGGTTGAAGCTGAAGTAGTCATTGACCGGTAGGACGTTGCAGCATATGATCTTGTGGGCAATACTCAAATCGTGTTTTAGGCGCCGTAGTTCTAGACTTTCTAGGCCCAGGATTGTTAGTCTATTTTTGTAGGGTCTTCTGTTTCGAGTGGAGGAGTGAAGGGCTCTTCTGGTGAAATATCTTTGGACATTTTCAAGGGAGTTGATGTCTGAGATGTGGTATGGGTTCCAGACAGATGAGCAGTAGTCTAGGATGGGTCTGGCAAAAGTTTTGTAGGCTCTTGTGAGTAGTGTGAGATTGCCTGAGCAGAAGCTGTGAAGGATCAGGTTAACAACTCTAGAAGCTTTATTGATCCACATAAAATTATTGTGATTTTTTTAAAATGAAAAAATGAATAAATAAAGATTTTTTTAAACAAGAAAACCAACTCAGGTATTCCTTTTCCGAGCTGAAGATAGGAAGTGTATTGAGTTGGAGGTTTTAAGAGCTATGACAGGATTTAGATTGATTTGGAGAACTTTACACAGTAAGACAATTTCTCTACTTTTGGCATGGCTGGACTTCAACTCCTATAATCAATTCAATTATTTTAAATTGAAATGTTCATCCACGTTTATTTTTGAGTTTGGTGGCAGAGAAATATAATTAATTAAACAAATACATGATATAAATTTCTGCAGAATTGCCAAAGTCATTGAACCTTGATCTGAGGAACATTAAGGACAATAAATAAATCGAATTCCCGTTTTAATCTGCCCCCCAGCTCTTGTTTTGAAGGAAGGACCTTGGAGAATTTGATGTGTGTGGGAAACCCCCTGTGGCTCCAGCCAGCAAGCAGGGGCATAAAAGGAGGACTCCTGGTCCAAGGAACCAGATCTGCTGTGGACCTTCATAGCAGAAGAACCAAAGATGGAAGGCTGCTTGTGGAAGATCTTGCTGCTGGTTTGGGCTCTCTCAGACTCTGGAGGCTGTGCACCATCACAGGCACCGCTGAGCTATGAGGAGGCTGTGGAACAAGGAGTGGCCTTGTACAACAGCGATGCCAAGGAAGAGCCCCTCTACCGTCTTCTGGAGGCTGTTCCTCAACCCGATTGGGTAAGTACTCTTCACTCCAGGGAGTGTAGGGTTGACCCTGGGAAGCAGGTAGCCACGTTTAGGCGGCTCCGTCAAGACTCATCCAGAACTAATGCCAGCCTAGAATGGGAGTTTTAGGTGTATTGGGGAGACTTCAAAGTAACTCATCCACTTGGCCACGTCTTCTTTCAGGATCCCAATTCTGAAGGAACCCAAGAGTTGAAGTTCACCCTCAAAGAGACGGTCTGTGCAGCGGAAGAAGAAGGTTCCTTGGATAAGTGCGACTTCAAGGAAGGCGGGGTGAGTGATGGGTGCCAGGGACGGATTTGGTGATCTGTTGTAGATGGAGACAGGGCCAACGGGACCACTGTAGGATCTTCCTGACAGAGCTGAACCTGGTTCTCCATCCCCACTCGTGATTGGGTTGAAGAAAGATGCCAGAGCTCCAATTGGCATATGAGAAATAAATCAGAGTCCAAACCTTGGCATTCTTCCAAGTTCCAATTTGTTAACAGAGTCATGTTGGCCACAAACTGTAGTCAACCCTATACTAATTTTTCTTGCAGTTCTCCACCCAGGTTAAGCTTCATCCCTCGTCCCCACAGGTTCTCCAAGTCAACCCTTAGGTCAACCTCCATGGATGGGGAAAGGACCTGACCCTTGAACCTTCCAGGAGTCGCCTCCTCTTGCCCCAAACGGTGCATGGAGAGGCTGAACCAGTCAACTCTCAGCCCAGATGTCCAGGCAGATCCTCCAGGTTGTCCCACCCAGGTTGATTTTCAAGACTGCACTGCCTTGTTTTTCCTCCAAGATTTTTGCTCCTCACTCCATCAGGGCTTAAACTTCTTCCATTCCGTTGTGAATGGGGGAAGCTTCCTGGGTGAGAAGTGAAACAACTTGGAGGAAAATCGAGAAAGTCCAAGGGTCTCTTGGAAAACCATCTTGTAGAAGAAGAAGTTGAGAAAAAAACCTGAATTATTTTTATTGGTTATTTTAAATAAGAAGTATAAAAAAGAAGTCCAGTATTTGATTATCCATATTTTGACAGCGGCAAGGATCATATTTGCCCAGCATTGGAAAAGTGAAAAAATACCAGAAGAAGTGTAATTACAAAGGTGATGTATTGTGCAGAGCTGGATATGCTATCAATAAAACTAGAAAGGAGAAGGATTCAGGCTACTATAAAACTTTTATAATTGTTTGAAAGAAAGGAAGAAAGGATAAAAGAAAATAAACTATACAGAAAGACAGTCCAAACAATTAGAATCCAAGTTTGTAGAAAACTACGCAAGTGTGTAAATATGCAAAGCAATACGTTAACAAAAACAAAATAAAATGTACATATCTTTAATCGAAATACTGAATGAGAAGGGAGTGTAAATATCTCAAATATATGTTTTATTTATGTTTGGGGTTTTTTTCTTTTCCGCTTTGTTTTGTTTTGTTTTTCACTTAGTCGACATCTATTATGTCTGTACAAATTTATTTAAAGTTCAACGTCTTTGTTGTTTTGTTTTTGTTTTTAAAATTCAATTAAAAAAAGAAAGAAAAAGCAGCTTATCCAACTATGGAGGGATCCTAAGATGCCATAGGATTTGAGTTTTAGAAGTAGTTGCCATGAACCACTGAGTCGAAGGCTTTACAGAAGTCAATGTAAATTGCATCTATTGATTTTCCCATCCAGGGTGTTTCTCAAGACTGGACTGCCTTGTTTTTCCTCCAAAGTTTTTGCTTCTCATTCAAGAAATTCCTTCAGTGCTGAAGCTTCTTCCATTCTGTTGTGAATGGAGGAAGCTTCCTGGGTGAGAAGTGAAACAATTTTGAGGAAAATCAAGAAAGTCCAGGGGCCTCTTGGAAACGCACCTTATAGGGGTCTTGGCCCAGCTCCATCAACCCAAAACTTGAACCTTTCCGCAGTTGTCTCCTGTGGTCCTAAAATATCCACGGAGGCTGAAGCAGGTTAGCTTGTCCAACGTTGCTTGGGAACAGATCTGGGCAAGGGGTGGCCCACGGCCTGCATCCGGCCTGCCCGTTGTCTGTGACCAGCCCAACGCCTATCTGTGACCAGTCCGCGGAGGTCGGGCTCTGCTCCAGTGCGAGGATGAAAGAGCTCACTGCATCTGTCGGGACTCCTCCGGTTCCTGCTTTCCTGATGAACCACGAGGAAAGCAGGAACCGGAGGAGTCCCGGCAGATGCGGTGAGCTCTTTCATCCTCGCACTGGAGCGGACCCGACCTCCTACCGAGAGTGGCTGAGCACAGAAACCACACAAACACTTCAGCGCAATGACTGTGCTGCACCGTGTTGCTGTAAAGCAAACCATTAGGGCTCTGTAGAGTGGGTCTGGCTGTTTAGGTCAGGCCAGGGTCCGGCCCTCTAAAACTGTTGTGTTTGTTTAAAAATATTCGCAGAAAATCTGCGATTGGTTAAGACGCGGCTATTCAGAAAATAGCCGCGAAAGTTAAATGTGTGTCAGTTGGTAAAAGCCCGCGTTAAAAAGAGTATAAAAGGGCAACGGGTTAGCCGTTGCCCTTATTCCGGCAATTCTACCGTTCCAGTGTTTGTATTCTCTCTTGCCATGAATAAACAAGTTTGATTTAAGACTACCGGAGTCCAGACTTTTCAGTGGCGACGAAGAGGTCGAACTCCCGCTAACGCAGCCATGAACTCGGCCATGGCTCCACCGCCGCCCGTATTCAACTCCGAGACGGAAGCTTGGACCTCGTATATGTCCAAATTTACATTTTTCTTGAAAGCGAGCAATCTACATGACGCCGATGACGAGAGGAAGAAAGCTATATTCCTCGCTTATTGCGGCACAGAAGTCTACAGCCTAGCCTCTACACTCGTTGACCCAGACACCCTGGAAACCGTCGCATGGTCAACTCTACAAGCAAAACTTGCCGCCCATTATCAGCCGACGACTCCTGTCCGCGTATACCGCCATCAATTTGCTCAGATGAGGCAAGCGGACGGAGAATCCACCAACGATTTTATAACTCGCCTACGCGCACTCCTCCCGAAGTGCAAATACAAGGATCCAGAGGAACAGCTCATGGACCGCCTTATTTTCGGTCTAACCAATATCACGCTCCAGAAGAAATACTTAGTTGATGAGGATGCCTCTCTCCAAGACATTCTTAAGGCAGCAAAAGCCTCCGAGGTATCTGAAACATCTGTTGCCGAAATTAAACGCGCAACCTCAACCGTTCATCACATTCCTGATGAATCACCTTGGCACGCCTGCCCTTCTGATGAAAAACACTCAGAATCCGCTACTCCAGACGACACCTGTCTCCAAATCCGAAGAGCCTCCGACCACGACGCCAGAGAAGCCTCCCGTGCAGACAGATGTGCCGGCTGCAACGGAAACCACCCTCGTTTTCGCTGCCATTTCAAGGACGCCTTCTGCCGCCGTTGCCAGCGCCGCGGCCACATCGCCGAAGTCTGCCGCGCCGCCAACCCAACTCCAGCAACTCAACAAAACCAACGACCCTATTTTTCACCGAGGAATCGACGACCACCGTTTTCGCGCAACGTTTCCCGCCCGGCTGACAACTCGCCCTCTTCTAACCAACGAGGTAACTCCCCTTCTTCCGTAAACTGCAATTCTCCCGCTGCGGAAAACAAGCTATTTGTTTCCCTTTTCCTCAACGGCCACCCCTGCCAAATGGAATTAGACACCGGGTCCAGACATTCCATAATGCCTTGGGAAAAACTTAAATTATATTTACCTCGTGTAAAACAAACTGACTTGCAACCGTGGGAACCGGGTTTGAGTGATTTTCAGGGCCATTCAATTCCAGTGTTAGGATGCTTAAATGTTCCTATTGCGTTTAAAAAATTTCAAGGGTTTTTACCTCTATTAGTGGTTGACGGTCCTAAACACTCATTACTGGGACTTCGATGGTTACAACCTTTAGGTATTGAAATTTCAGGGGTTAACAATGTATGTGACTCTTTTGACCCAAATGATTTATTGAAAGAATTTCCCGAAGTTTTCTCTAGCGCTCTGGGTAAATATACAGGCAGCCCCATTTCGTTTAATTTGGACCCAAATATTTCGCCCATCCGATTAAAGCCCCGCAGAATCCCCATTCCACTTTTGCCTAAAGTGGATGAACAATTGGACAAATTAATAGCTCAGGGCATTTTAGTTCCCACTGACCACGCTAAATGGGAAACTCCTATTGTAACGCCCGTTAAACCGGATGGCTCTATTAGAATTTGCGCAGATTATAAAGCCACGATTAATAAAGCACTACAGCATAATGCCTATCCAATCCCAGTAGTGCAACAACTCTTGCACACCTTAGGAAATGGGTCCATCTTCGCGAAGTTGGACCTGGCACAGGCATATCAACAGCTCACCGTAGATCAAGACACCTCTGAAGCCCAGACAATCGTAACTCATAGAGGTGCCTTTAAATGCACCCGGCTCCAGTTTGGAGTCTCTACCGCCCCAGGTATCTTTCAGGGTTTGATGGAACGCATTTTAAATAATATTCCTGGGGTCGTTCCATATTTCGACGACGTATTAATATCTGCCACATCCAAATCTGAGTTATGGGACAGAATCAGGCGCGTTTTAACCAAATTTAAAGAAACAGGACTCCATTTGAAAGCAGACAAATGTTCTTGGGCTGTGCCCAAAGTTGAATTCTTGGGGTTTACAATAGATCGTTTTGGGATTCACCCTACAAATGACAAAGTTGATGCCATAAGAAATGCCCCCACCCCTTCAGATAAGACAGACTTACAAGCATTCCTAGGACTCCTTAACTTTTATTCCGTCTTTCTTAAACAGAAAGCGACGGTGGCAGAACCACTTCATAACCTCCTAAAGAAAGACTCTGCCTGGACGTGGGGACCAAAAGAACAAGCCGCTTTCCAAGCAGTAAAAAATTTACTTTCCTCCAATAGTGTCCTAGTGCAATATAATGTAGCTATGCCCTTATCCCTAACCTGCGACGCTTCACCGTTCGGCATAGGAGCCGTCCTCAGCCATAACTTTCCGGACGGCACAGAAGCCCCAATAGCCTATTATTCTAAAACTCTTTCGGCAGCTGAAAGGAATTACTCCCAGCTCGACAAGGAGGCGTTAGCCCTTGTCGCTGGAGTTAAACGTTTTCATTATTACCTTTGTGGTCGGCCCTTTACGTTAATCACCGACCATAAACCGCTTTTAGGCATTTTGGCGGGAAACAAACAAACTCCCGCCTTTCTTTCTCCTCGCATGACTCGCTGGACTATTTTTCTCGCCGCTTACAATTATACATTAATCCACAGGGGGGGGAAAGACATAGGAAATGCTGATGCATTAAGCAGGTGCCCCCAAACAGAATTAGTCAATGATCCAGCCCCTGCCTCAAGCGTTTTATTAATTGAATCTAGTAAACAAACGTTATTAACAGCAACAGAAATAGCCAATCAGACACAAGCAGACCCAATTTTGAAATATATTAAACAATGGATACTAAAGGGATGGCCAATTGAACAACAACCGAACCAATTTCAACCCTTTAAGAATAGACAGTTTGAATTAAATGTGTTAAAAGATTGTATATTGTGGGGAGACAGGGTTGTTATTCCAAAAGCCTTACAGAAGCAAGCATTGCAGTTATTGCATATAGGTCACCCAGGAATAGTCAAAATGAAAACTATTGCCAGAAGTCATTTATGGTGGCCAGGGTTGGACAAGGACATAGAGTCATGGGTGGGTGGTTGTATACCCTGCCAGAGAACAAGACCCAACCCACCAAAAGTTACACCATCAGAGTGGCCAACACCAAGAGGGCCCTGGTCTAGAATACATATTGACTTTGCAGGACCAATCAGGGGCCAATCCTTTTTACTGGTTGTGGATGCATACTCCAAGTGGCTGGAAATTGAACTCATGGCATCCACAACTACTAGTGCAACTATAAAGGCATTAAGGAAAATGTTTGCCACACATGGTATTCCAGACATTTTGGTATCTGACAACGGGCCTCAGTTAACAGCCCGTCAAATGGAACTATTTCTTGCAGACCAGGGCATAAAACATGTGCTCACTCCACCTCATTTTGCCCAAGCTAATGGGCAAGCAGAACGAATGGTTAGAACCACAAAGGAAGCATTAAACAAAGCACCACTAGGAGATTGGCAACAACAAATTGATGAATTTTTAACCATTCAGCATATTACGCCGTCAGCGTCAACAAACAAAAGCCCGGCAGAACTTTTAATGGGTAGAAACCTTCGTTCTAAATTAGACAGAATTCACCCACATTACCAGAATGACCAAAAAGAAATAAAAATGCAAAGTGAAAGACAGTTTAACATCGGGGATTTAATTTATGCCAAAGACTATGATTCAAACGATAAATGGAAAGATGGCACAGTATTGGATAAAACAGGTTTAAAAACATACGTTGTAATATTAACAGATGGGCGCAGTTGGCATCGGCATGTCGACCAACTACGCAAAAGAATGAAGACTAACCCAGACATTTTACCTACTGTAGACAAACCAATAGAGGACTTACCAGAACCACCTCGAGACTCCAGCGATGGCTGCCTGTTGCCCCTGGCGGCCGGCGAAGATCAAAATGCATCATCGCAACCAGGCCCGTCAGAGACTAGCCTTAGCGGAGCAACGGAGCCAGCCGTCCAGGCAAGCAGCTCCCAGCAAAATGAACTGCGCAGGTCCCAGAGATCTGTGAAACCACCAATCCGCTTGCAGGACTATGTGACGTGGATTAACACGTAATCATGGTCTCAGCCGAAGAGGGAGGGGTGTTGTGTTTGTTTAAAAATATTCGCAGAAAATCTGCGATTGGTTAAGACGCGGCTATTCAGAAAATAGCCGCGAAAGTTAAATGTGTGTCAGTTGGTAAAAGCCCGCGTTAAAAAAAGAGTATAAAAGGGCAACGGGTTAGCCGTTGCCCTCATTCCGGCAATTCTACCGTTCCAGTGTTTGTATTCTCTCTTGCCATGAATAAACAAGTTTGATTTAAGACTACCGGAGTCCAGACTTTTCACTTTCCTTCCTTCTTTCCTTCCTTCCTTCCTTCCTTCCTTCCTTCTGACAAGCAAAATCAAAGGGAAACCACATTCACTTAAGGAACATGTTCCTGATTTACCAACTGCAGTGATTCGCTTAACAAATGGGGCAGGAAAAGTCATAAAAATGAGGCAAACTCTCACTTAGCAACATAAACGTTCGACTCCATTGTGAGGATTCATCACTCAAGGAACACCTGCATTAATCTGGTTGTGTGATGGGTGGCCGTAGAAACAATCTCAATTAAACAACCCACAAAGAAACAAACCTCTTTTGCCTGCGATCTTCGAAATTTTGTCCTGTTTTTTTAAGTTATAAAAAAGGAGGAAGTGTGAAGGTCTGTTTGGATAATTTTATTTGGGGAGTGTTGATTTGTTTATTTCAATACTCTAATGAGGGTTCACCCATTGACTCATCAATAAAATGTCCATTTCCTGGGTTATAAAAATAACGAGAGTCCATCAGAGATGGTTTATGTGTGAGAGGTATAAATTAACAAGAAAATATTTATCATCCCCACCTGCCTGAGTCTGCCAGGCAGTAACGCAATAAAAAGATAAAATCCTGTCCAAATCAGGAACTCAAAAACAAAGGACTCCATGTAATCCTTTAACCTGTCTAATAATTTCTTTGAAGCCAGCAGCCTTTCCCAATTCCCATCAAGGTGTGATGGATGGAGAGACTTCATTTTTTTTCCTGCTGAGAAGCAGCTGATTTTGCCACCAACAAAAGGGGGATTTGGTCACTTTGCTCTCTTATTTTTTGAAGGGGAGACTAGGATGAAGTGACTAGATTTTAACATTGGTAAAGAGGGACACCATTGCCTGGGGGCGGGAGGGAGGTTCTTGATTAAAAATTTGGTATTTATGGAGTAAAAAAAAAATTCTCTTCCTTTTTCTCTCTATCTCCCTCCCTCTTTCTTTCTCTCTTCCTTCCTTCCTCTCTCTTTCTGTCTCTCTTCATTCATCCCTGTCTCTCTTTCTCTTCCCCTCCTTCCCTCCCTCTTGCTTTTTCTCTCTCTCTATTCCTCCCTCCCTTTCTATTTCTATATCCGATTATCTAGGCCCTCAGCAGTCAGGATTCAGGCCCGGCTACAGCATGGAAACTGCTTTGGTCGCGCTGATGGATGATCTCTGGCGGACCCGGGACAGGGGTTTATCCTCTGTCCTGGTGCTTCTCGACCTCTCAGCGGCCAATTGGAGCTCTGACATCTTTCTTCAACCCAATCCATCGACCATGGTATCCTTCTGCGCCGGCTGGAGGGGTTGGGAGTGGGAGGCACTGTCCTTCAGTGGTTCTCCTCCTACCTCTCCGGTCAGTCGCAGTCGGTGTTAGTGGGGGGTCAGAGGTCGACCTCTAGGCTTCTCCCTTGTGGGGTGCCTCAGGGATCGGTCCTCTCCCCCTACTATTTAATATCTACATCCAGGGGCATGGGGTGAGGTATCATCAGTATGCAGATGATACCCAGCTGTATATCTCCACCCCATGTCCAGTCAACGAAGCAGTGGAAGTGATGTGCTGGTGCTTGGATGCTATTAGGGTCTGGATGGGTGTCAACAGACTCAAACTCAACCCTGATAAGACGGAGTGGCTGTGGGTCTTGCCTCCCAAGAAGGACAATTCCATCTGTCTGTCCATTACCTCAGAGAGGGTCCGCAACTTAGGCGTCCTCCTCAATCCACAGCTTACATTAGAGAACCATCTTTCAGCTGTGGCGAGGGGGGGCGTTTGCCCAGGTCCGCCTGGTGCACCAGTTGCAACCCTATCTGGACCAGGAGTCACTGCTCAGTCACTCATGCCCTCATCACCTCGAGATTCGACTACTGTAATGCTCTCTACATGGGGCTACCTTTGAAGAGTGTTCGGAAACTTCAGATTGTGCAGAATGAAGCTGCAATCATGGGCTTCCCCAAATATGCCCATGTAACACCAACACTCCGCAGTCTGCATTGGTTGCCGATCGGTTTCCAGTCACAATTCAAAGTGTTGGTTATGACCTATAAAGCCCTTCATGACACCGGACCAGATTATCTCAGGGACCGCCTTCTGCCGCACGAATCCCAGCGACCAGTTAGGTCCCACAGAGTGGGTCTTCTCCGGGTCCCATCGACTAAACAATGTCGTCTGGTGGGACCCCGGAGGAAAGGGGCGCCGGAGGGGCTAATTGACGGCTGCGGGAGAGCAAAATGTCGCAAGGCCAGTGGACGGCGGCCACAGGTGATGGGGTGGAGCTTGCTGGCGAGAGAAGCTGAGTCTAGGGACAGAAGGGGTTGGACAAGTCCAACGCTTCGCCCATGCCGTACGGGCTGAAGGAAACTTCGCCCTGTGCTTGGAAGCCGCGAAGAAGGAAGCTGAGCTTCCATGCTGCCCAAAATTGGCCGATGCGAAGATCCAGCAATCTACAGCTGGCAGCTTGTTTCAAGAAATTGCGACTTTTAAAAAGTGCCGCGGGACATGGGACAAATTGCTAAAAAGCGTGACTGTCCCGCTGAAAGCAGGACGTCTGGTCACCTTAGACTAGGAACGACCCAAATTGAGTTTTGGGAAGGAATAGAGGAAGGGCTGGAGGCCCACCATTCTCAGTAAGAGGTCATCCAGGGAGGTTTGGTGTCTGGACACCATCTCCCTCCAACTTCTTGTTTTCTTAAGTGGTTACTAGGTGGTTATTGCATTTTTCCAAGCTTTCCAATTTCTGGTTTTGTGACCAGTTGGCTTCTGACCTGTTTCAAAACCCTTTGTTGGGTTTTTTTTTTTACAAGTTATTCCTTGGATTGTGGATTTTAGCTTTGTGAATATAAAAAAATTGAATAGAAAAGAATAGAATTCTTTATTGGCCAAGTGTAATTGGACACATAGCTTTTTGAATAAATTTGTTACACAAAAAGAGCCGTAGTTTGCAAAGAAAAGATTAAGTCATTTTAGCATTTATTTTCATTTTTTTTAAAAGCTGTGCTACAAATATTTACACCATTTCATCCAACCCTTTTTTCTCCCAACTCCTCTTTTGCTGCAATGTTGGACTTTCTACCTGGGTACAGAGTTCAAGTTCTATTTCAAATTCAAATTTGCATAAAAATATAGAAAGTCCAGATTCAATCCAAGTCGGAGAACTGAAGAATCACCGTCACTTCCTGAGAAAATCATTTCTCCCCCCCCCCCCAAGATCTCAAGACATCTGAAGTCAGGTCCTCCTTCTTCATCGTATGATTCAGCCTAAAGACCTTGTAACAAATATTTGACATCTATACTTAGTGCATATCTTTATGATTCTCCTCCTGATCTTCCTGATCTTCTTTCTTAATTTCTTAAAGCGTTCCGGCTGATCCTAGAGAATAGGGAAAGAGTGGTATCTGGTCATCCCTGGTTCTCCAACGGGCTGAAACCCAACCCCTCCCTCTTCCCGCTTCCGCACTGCTGCTCTGGGGTCAGATCTGGACCAGGGCAAAGCGTCCAGTTGTAGCCTTTCTGGACCATGAACGGATCCTGTTTTATATCCTTTGCAAATTAAAGATGGAGATTCTGGCCACTTTGCAGCTGCTGCAGGAATGTTTGTAGGTGATTTTAGGAGTTTAAAAGCAAAAAGAACTAGATTTAAAATATGCGAATTAAAATTAAAAATATGCAGAAGTGTCCAGGTTAACAATGGAACTGCAAAATAGGGATGAGACAGATTTCTACAAGGCCTGGGACAAATGGGGGACCGCCTTCTGCTGCACGAATCCCAGCGACCAGTTAGGTCCCACAGAGTGGGTCTTCTCCGGGTCCCGTCAACCAAACAATGTCGCTTGGTGGGACCCAGAGGAGGAGCCTTCTCTGTGGTGGCCCCGGCCCTCTGGAACCAACTCCCCCCAGAGATTAGAATTGCCCCCACCCTCCCTGCCTTTTGTAAACTGCTTAAAACCCACCTCTGCCGCCAGGCATGGGGGAATTGAGATACTCTTTCCCCTTAGACCTTTAAAATTTTATGCATGATATGTCTGTATGTATGATTGGTTTTTATATAATGGGTTTTTAACTGTTTTTAGTATTGGATTTTGTTATATACTGTTTTATTGCTGTTGTTAGCCGACCCGAGTCTGCGGAGAGAGGCGGCATACAAATCCAATAAATAAATGAATGAATGAATGAATGAATGAATGAATGAATAAATGAATAAATAAATGGTACCATTGGTTTTAAAAAAAGAAATTACTTAAAAATTATTCATCGAGAAAAATATCCAACGAAAACAATGTATAAAACCAGCAATCTACAACACAAATCATAATATCAAATTGAAACGACAAACCGTAAACATCGATCGACACAAATTTTGAACTACAAAGAAACTGAATGAACAAACCCTTAAACCACTGATACATGTTGGCACTAGCAACTAACGTCAAATACATATGGATAAAACTTTAGGGAAATCCACACCACCTATGTGTTTAAACCACAGTCCGCTAAACATTGCACCCCCAGCTCTAACACTGGCCCTCCACACTCTTCTTACTACTCTTTTTTGCTCTAATTTTCTCTCCTTCCTCCTCTCGTATCTCTTCCCCTTCTTCCCCAATCCCCCTCCCCTTCTTCTTTTCCCCTTCCCCACTTACGGGTACTATATAAGTAAATTATAATTGCTAGAATGTACATTATATATATTCCCTTTACTTTTCTGTACCCTGTTTTTAATGTATATATTCAATAAACATATTATTTAAAAATGGGATTTTAATTTTATTTTACATAACTGCTGAAAGGGGGTTGCCACACGAAGAAGAGGGGAGGGGGGGGTCAAGCTATTCTCTGAAGCACCTGAGGGCAGGACAAGAAGAAATGGGTGGAAACTAAATCAAGGAAAGAAGAAACTTAGAACTAAGGAGAAATTTCCTGGCAAGGTGAACAAGTAACTAGTGGAATGACTTGCAACCAAAAATTGTGGGGGCTTCATCATTTTTTTTTTTTAAAGAAGTGACTGGACAGGCACATATTAGAAAGGGAATCCTGCTTGAGCAGGGGGCTGGACTACAGGGTCTCTCCGGTCCCTTCCAGCTCTATTCTGATTGATCGATTGAGAAGGTTTGAGAAAATGAGATTCTCTCCTTTTCAGGGCTGTGGGATGTGGCATATGTGACTTTAGCCAAAACCCTAAACTCCCTGAAACTTCAGGAACTGGAAGTACAGCAATGAAGAAAATTATTGGGCGTAATCTTGCAAATCAGTTCATTTTTCCTCTCTCATTCCACCCCTCTTGCAACTTGGACTGGGTGGTTATTTCTCTCCTTGTCCCTCTTGTGGAACCTCTTATACCTGGCCAATTGTTCAACCACTCTTCTAAGACTTGAGACTTTCCATGGGAGATTGGACTGCCATTTGTCTACAGTGTTGTAGGGTTTCACGCCTAGATGACCTGCAACGTCCCATCCAATTCTAGGAATCTAATCTAACCAAGCTTTGGAGCTCATCAGTGGAAGTCACCATGCCACCTTCTTACCTCCTCCTCCTCCTTCGCCTCCACCTGTTCTTCCTCCTCCTCCTCCTCTTCTGCTCCCTCCACGGTGTCACAGGCGAGAACAGCCATTGGTGGCTTCTCCCCAAGGAAGGTGGCTGTGCATTCCCTCACCACCTGCGGAAGAGAAGAAACGTGGTGAGAAGCCCTCCACCATCTTCTTTTGTCCATGTCTCCTCGTGTGGCTTCGACTGGGTCCTTCCAGAGCAACGTTGGACAAGCTAAGCTGCATCGGCCTCTGTGGATATTTTAGGACCACAGGAGACAACTGCGGAAAGGTTCAAGGGTTGGGTTAATGGAGCTGGGCCAAGACCCCTCCAAGGTGCTTTTCCAAGAGGCCCCTGGACTTTCTTGATTTTCCTTGAAGTTGTTGAGGAAATTTCCTCTGTTCACAACAGAATGAAAGAAGCTTCAGCCCTGAAGGAGTTTCTGGGAGGAGAAGCAAAATTTATTTTATTTATTTAAGTTTTTATTGATTGGATTTGTATGCTTGTAATTCTTGGAGGAGAAACAAGGCAGTGCAGTCTTGAAAAACACCCTAGGTGGGACAACCTGGAGGATCTCCCTGGACATCTGGGCTAAGAGTTGACTGGTTCAGCCTCTCCATGCACCATTTGGACCAAGAGGAAGCAACTCCTGAAAGGCTCAAGGGTCAGGTTCTTTATCCGTCCATGGGGGTTGATTTAAGGGTTGATTTAGAGAACCTGGAGCAAGAGAGTCCATCAGGACAACCTTAAATATGCTCTTCTGCCAGGCCAAATCCATCATTTCGAGTTGGAGACTTTGGCCTGCCACAAGTAGAAAAAGACTTTGGGAACTGGGGAGGGGTGGATGCATGAGGGGGAAAGATTACTAGCCACAAGAAATTCTTTCCAGATGATTCAACAAAGGTCATTCCTTGTTCAGCGCCAGCTGGAAGTATGGGGAAGGCAACGAGAGTGGCCCAGGTGATGAACCTTTGGGTGTGGGGACGAGGGATGAAGACTAACCTGGTTGGAGAACTGTAGGAAAAGTTACTATCGGGTTGACGACAGTTCGTAACCATCTGTCAATAAATTGGAACTTGGAAGAAGGTCAAGGCTTGGACTCTGATTTATTTCTCGGATGCCAATTGGGGCTCTGACATCTTTCTTCAACCCAATTCTGGGTGGAGATGGAGAACCAGTTTTAGCTCTGCTGGGAAGGTCCTATAGAGTTCCCATTGGCCCTGTCTCCATCTACAACGGATCACCAAATCCGTCACTGATACCCGTCACTCACCCCGCCTTCCTTGAAGTTGCACTTATCCAAGGAACCTTCTTCTGCTGCTGCACAGACCGTCTCTTTGATGGTGAACTTCAACTCTTGGGTACCTTCAGAATTGGGATCCTGGAAGAAGACATGGCCAAGCGGATGAGTTACTTTGAAGCCCCAACCCCCTCCCACACTGACCCCTCCCCCTTTTAACAGAATAACAGAATTGGAAGGGACCTTGCAGGTCATCTAGTCCAACCCCCTGCCCAAGCAGGAGATCCTATATCTGCCTCTACCTGGGATCAAACTTACAACCTTCTGATTGTGAGGCAAGAGCTCCACCTCTAGGCCACAGCAGCTGGGACTCTTGATGGAGCCGCCTGAACGTGACTACCAAGAAGAGTCCATGCAGGCGCCAGATGTTCTGCATTCAAGGGCCCTCATCCTGACTGACCATAGATGGAGGCTGTTGAAGCTCTCCACGCCGGGAGAACAGGAGGGGTGGATCCCCTGCTTCCAGTTGGATCCACCACCGCTTCCCAGGGTCTACGCAGAGTCAAGCCCACTCTGGGACCCTGGAGTGAAGAGTACTTACCCAGTCAGGCTTAGGAACAGCCTCCAGAAGACGGTAGAGGGGACCTTCCTTGGCATCGCTGTTGTACATGGCCACTCCTTGTTCCACAGCCTCCTCATAGCTCAGCGGTGCCTGTGATGGTGCGCAGCCTCCAGAGTCTGAGAGAGCCCAAACCAGCAGCAAGATCTTCCACAAGCAGCCTTCCATCCTTGATTCTTCTGCTATGAAGGTCCACAGCAGATCTGGTTCCCTGGAGCAGGAGTCCTCCTTTTATGCCCCTGCTTGCTGGCTGGAGCCACAGGGGGGTTTTCCCCACCACTGAATTCTCCAAGGTCCTTCCTTCAAAACATGTTTTTTTCCTTGAGAGAGGGGGCAGATCAAGTCACGACTTCAAGACTTATTGATTGTCCCCAATGTTCTTCAATCAAGGTTCAACAACCTCAGTAACTTCCGCTGCCTGAGGAATTATAGGAGTTGAAGTCCAGCCGTGCCAAAGTAGAGAAATTATCTTACTGAGTAAAGTTCTTCATGTCAGCTTAAATCCTGTCTTAGCTTTTAACACCTCCAACTCATGACATTTCCTATCTTCAGCTTTGAAAAGGAACATCAGAGTTGGTTTTCTTTTTTTAAAAAAAGCTTTATTTATTCAATTTTTCATTTTAAAAAAATCACAATTATTTTATACAGATCAATATCAATCTCTTATATTGCATCCATTCCATAATCTACTATTATTATTTACATTTACAGTATATTAACATGTATTATTTATATTTATACAATTCTATTTATATATTCTTTCACATTGCATCACATATTGTTAAATTTGTTTTCCATCCAACTATACCATCCATTCCAAGTATCATAATATTCTGAATTGTTTATATTGCTTATTTGACCCCTATGACAATCATTAAGTGCTGTACCACATGATTCTTAACAAATGTATCTTTTTCTTTCATGTACACTGGGAGCATATGCACTAAGACAAATTCCTTGTGTGTACAATCACACTTGGTCAATAAATAATTATATTCTATTCTATACTATTCTATTCTATTCTATTCTAATCCTTTGATATCCATCGTCAGCCTATCAATTTCCATACATCTATATATTTTATCTATGACTGTGTTTACTGGTGGTACTATATTGTTTTTCCAACACTGCATAACGGGTCCGAGCTGCAGTTATTGTATGGATTATTAAATATTGAGTTCTTTTGTTGTATAGTTTCTTACTAATTCCTAATAAAAACTGTTCTGGAGTAAACTCTAATTCCATTCCTATTATTCCCATTATCCATTTTTGTATCATTTTCCAGAAACCCTTTAGCTTTGGGACAGTTCCACCATTGAGGAAAGAAGGTACCTAATTCTACTTTGCTGCAACATTGGTCGCTGCGATGTATAAAAAAAGGATGTTGAGACTCTAGAAAGAGTTCAGAGAAGAGCACAATTGAGTGCTCTTGAATTTCCACCCATTGCTTCTTGTTCTACCCTCAGGTGCTTTGGAGAATTGCTTGACTTCCTCTTCTTTGGGGCAACCCCTGAGATACTGGAACACTGCTATGATGTCTCCCCTGGTCCTTCTTTTCATTAAATTAACCATGTCCATGTCCTTACCATGTCCAGGTCCAGAGCCTACAAAACTTTCACCAGACCCATCCTCGAATACAGCTCATCTGTTTGGAACCCATATCGCATCTCAGACATCAACACCCTTGAAAATGTCCAAAGATACTTCACCAGAAGAGCCCTTCACTCCTCCACTCGAAACAGAATACCCTACGAGACTAGACTTTCAATCCTGGGCCTAGAAAGTTTAGAACTAAGACGCCTTAAACATGATCTAAGTATTGCCCAGAAGATTATATGCTGCAATGTCCTGCCTGTCAACGACTGCTTCAGCTTCAACCACAACAACACAAGAGCACACAACAGATTTAAACTTAATATTAACCGCTCCAAACTTGACTGTAAAAAATACGACTTTACTAATAGAGTTGTTGAAGCGTGGAACTCATTACTGCACTCTGTAGTATCATCCCCTAACCCCCAACATTTTACCCTTAGACTGTCCACGGTTGACCTCTCCAGATTCCTAAGAGGTCAGTAAGGAGCGTACATAAGTGCACTAGAGTGTCTTCTGACCCCTGTCCTATTGTCTCTCCTATATCCCATATATCTTCTCTTCTATCCCTATATCTCTTCTTCTATTCTTTCATTGATATGTTCTATTACTATACCTTCTTTTCTATTCTTTCTTAGATATTGTATTTTATTATGAGTATCTCCTCTATAACCTTCATCATGTATTTTACTCTGTGTATATTGATAAATACCCACTAAAACCCTCATTGTGTATTGGATAAATAAATAAATAAATAAATAAATGAATAAATAAATGAATAAAAATAAATATAAACATTCTTCATATGTTTTAACCTCCACTCCCCTAATCATCTTTGTTGTTCTTCTCTGCACTCTTTCTAGAGTCTCAACATCCTTTTTTTTACATCCTGGTGACCAATGTTGGACACAGCATCCCAGGTGTGGCCTTTGTAAGGCCTTATAAAGAGGCAATAACACTTCTGGTGACCTTGATTCTCTCAGGATCACAGGCATTGAGCTTCGCACTCTTCAGAGAGAAGATTCTGGGAGCTTGTTTGGAAGGAGGTCCCTCTGCTCAGTGAAAGGAGGGGAGGACCTATTGGGAAGACTCTGATGAGCCAACCTGAGGGACAGTGAGCCATCTTCCCATTTCACTCATGAAAAGCAACTCAGCAAAGTATTTTTTTAAATTTTATTTATTTATTGTTAGAGTTGGAAGTAGAGTTAGGTACCTTCTTTCACCAATGGTGGAACTGTCCCAAAGCCAAAGGGTTTCTGGAAATTGATAAAGAAATGGATAACAGGAATAATAGGAATTGAATTAGAGCTTACTCATGAAAACCAACTCAGATTTCCCTTTCCAGAGCTGAAGATAGGAAATGTAATGAGTTGGAGGTGTTAAGAGCTCAGAAAGGATTTAGTCTGACCTGAAGAATTATCTGACCTGAAGTAACATAATTTCCCTACTTTGGTATGGCTGGACTTCAACACCTATAACTTGCTCAGCCAGCAAAGATGGGGAATCGCCAAGGTTGTTGAACCCTGGTCTGGAGAGATGCCAGAAGAACATTGAGGACAATAAATAACGCTTGAAGTCCTGACTTGATCTGTCCCTCTCTCAAGGAAAAAAACATGTTTTGAAGGAAGGACCTTGGAGAATTCGGTGGTGGGGGAAAAAACCCCTGTGGCTCCAGCCAGCAAGCAGGGGCATAAAAGGAGGACTCCTGGTCCAAGGAACCAGATCTGCTGTGGACCTTCATAGCAGAAGAACCAAAGATGGAAGGCTGCTTGTGGAAGATCTTGCTGCTGGTTTGGGCTCTCTCAGACTCTGGAGGCTGTGCACCCACACAGGCACCGATGAGCTATGAGGAGGCTGTGGAACAAGGAGTGGTCATGTACAACAGCAAAGCCAAGGAAGATCACCTCTACCGTCTTCTCGAGGCCGTTCCTCAGCCTGATTGGGTAAGTACTCTTCACCCCAAGCCCAGAGTGGGCTTGACTCTACGTAGAGTCGAACCTGGGAAGCGGGTAGCCACGTTTAGGCAGCTCCATCAAAAAATGATGCCAGCCTAGAATGGGAGTTTTAGGTGTATTGGGGAGACTTCAAGGTAACTCCTGCGCTTGGCCATGTCTTCTTCCAGGATCCCAATTCTGAAGGTACCCAAGAGTTGAAGTTCTCCCTCAAAGAGACGGTCTGTACAGCGGAAGAAGAAGGTTCCTTGGATAAGTGCGACTTCAAGGAAGGCGGGGTGAGTGACGGGTGTCAGTGACGGATTTGGTGATCCGTTGTAGATGGAGACAGGGCCAATGGGACCTCTGTAGGACTTTCCCAGCAGAGCTGAAACTGGTTCTCCATCCCCACTTATGATTGGGTTGAAGAAAGATGTCAGACCTCCAATTGACATATGAGAAATAAATCAGAGTCCAAAATTTGGCCTTCTTCCAAAGGGCCTCTTGGAAAAGCACCATGGAGGGGGTCTTGGCCCAGCTCCACCAACCCAACAGTTGAACCTTTCCGCAGTTGTCTCCTGTTGTCCTAAAATATCCACAGAGGCTGAAGCAGCTTAGCTTATCCTGCATTGCTCTGGAATGGCCACCTAGTTGAAGCCACATGAGGAGACAGAAAAGATAGCGGAGGGCTTCTTCGATCAGGATTGGAGCAAAACAAGATGGCGGGAGGGTTCTTCGTTCTCACCACGTTTCTTCTCTTCTGCAGGTGGTCAGACAATGCGCAGCCACCTTCTTCCTGGGGGAGAAGCCACCAATGGCTGTTCTCAACTGTGAGGCTGTGGAGGGAATAGAAGAGGAGGAAGAGAAGGAAGAGGTGGAGGAGGTGGAGGAGAAGGAGGAGGAAGACGAGAAGGGGGAGGAAGAGGAGGTAAGAAAGTGGCATGGTGTCTGAGATTTCTTATTTATTTATTGATTTATTGATTTATTGATTCATTCATTCGTTCATTCGTTTATTTGTTTATTATTTGTTTATTTATTATTAATTATTTATTTATTTGTTTGTTTGTTTATTTATTTGATTTGTATGCCGCCCCACTCCGTAGACTCGGGGCGGGTAACGGCAATAATAAAACAGCATATGACAAATCTAATATTTAAAATAATTAAGAAACCCTTATTAAAAACCAAACATACACACAAACATACCATGCATAACCTGTATAGGCCTGGGGGAAAGGAAGATCTCAATTCCCCCATGCCTGACGACAGAGGTGGGTTTTAAGAAGTTTACAAAAGGCAAAGAGGGTGGGGGCAGTTCTGATCTCTGGGGGGAGTTGGTTCCAGAGGGCCAGGGCTGCCACAGAGAAGGCTCTTCCCCTGGGTCCCGCCAAACAACATTGTTTAGTCGAAGGGACCCGGAGAATTCTGTGGGATCTAACTGTTTGCTGGGATTCGTGCGGCAGAAGGCGGTCCTGGAGATATTCTGGTCCGATGCCATGAAGGGCTTTATAGGTCATAACCATCACTTTGAATTGTGACTGGAAACTGATCGGCAACCAATGCAGACTGCGGAGTGTTGGTGTAACATGGGCATATTTGGGAAAGCCCATGATTGCTCTCGCAGCTGCATTCTGCACGATCTGAAGTTTCCGAACACTTTTCAAAGGTAGCCCCATGTAGAGAGCATTATAGTAGTTGAACCTTGAGGTGATGAGGGCATGAGTGACTGTGAGCAGTGAGTCCCGGTCCAGATAGGGCCGCAACTGGTGCACCAGGTGAACCTGGGCAAACGCCCCTCTCGCCACAGCTGAAACATGGTTCTCTAATGTGAGCTGTGGATCGAGGAGGACGCCCAATTTGCGGACCCTCTCTGAGTGTGTCAGTGATTCCCCCCCCAGGGTGATGGACGGACAGATGGAATTGTCCTTGGGAGGCAGAACCCACAGCCACTCCATCTTATCAGGGATGAGTTGACACCCATCCAGACCCCAACAGCCTCCAGGCACCGGCACATCACTTCCACTGCTTCGTTGACTGGACATGGGGTGGAGATGTACAACTGGGTATCATCCGCGTACTGATGATACCTCACCCCATGCCCTGGTCCAAACATTGATTAGGCATGGGGAAATGGATTCCCCTGGGCTGTTTTCATTTTATGTATGGTTTGTCTGAGAGGTAGGACTGTTTTTTATATTAAGGGGTTTTAAATTGTTTTTAACTATTGGATTTGTACTTTTTTCTTGTTGTTAGCCGCTCCGAGTCTTTGGAGAGAAGCGGCATACAAATCTAATTAATAATAATAATAATAATAATAATAATAATAATAATAATAATAGTTTAGATTCCTAGAATTGGATGGGACCTTGTAGGTCGTCTATTCCAAACCCCTGCTTCAAATGTCAGTCCAATCTCCCCTGGAAAATCTGAAGCCCTAGAAGAGCAGTTGGACAATTGACCAGGAAAAAGAGGTTCCACGGGAGGGACAAGCACAGAGGAGAGAAATAACCACCTAGTCCAAGTTGCTAGAGGGGTGGAAACTGATTTGCAAGATTACATCCAAGAGTTTTCTTCCTTGCTGCCCTTCAAGTCCCAAGGTTTTGGGGAGTTTATGGGTTTGGCTAAAGTCACATCTGCCACATCTCCCAGACCTGGAAGGGAGAGAATCTCATTTTTTTGCAGCTCTCAAATTTTCTCAATCAATCAATCACAATACAGCAGGAAGGGACCGGAGAGACCCTGTAGTCCAGCCCTCTGCTCAACCGGGATTCCCTTTCAAATATTTATTTATTAATAGAGTTGAAAGGGACCGTTAGGTCATCGAGTCCAACCCCCTGCCTGAGCAGGAAACCCTACAGCACCCCAGCCAAATGGAAGTCCAATCTCCTCTTGAAGGTGTCCAGAGTTGGGGAGTTCACCACCTCCCCTGGCAGGCAGTTCCATTGGTTGATCGCTCTGACCGTCAGGAAGTTCTTCCTTATTTCCAGGTTGAATCTCTCCTTGGTCAGCTTCCAACCATTGTTCCTCGTCCGGCCCTCTGGTGCCCTGGGGAATAAAGAGACCCCCTCCTCACCGTGGCAACCCCTATGTGCCTGTCCAGTCACTTCTTTAAAAAGAAAAGTGATGGAGCCCCCACAATTTTTGGTTGCAAGTCATTCCACTAGTTACTTGTTCACCTTGTCAGGAAATTTCTCCTTAGTTCTAAGTTTCTTCTCTCCTTGATGGTTTCTGGTCTTGCCGTCAGGTGCTTTGGAGAATAGCTTGACCCCGCCCCCCACTTCTTCGTGTGCCAACCCCTTTTCGGCAGTTTTCTTTTTTAAAAGATGTAAAATAAATCCCACTTTTAATTTGCATATGTCAAATCAAGTCCCTAATGAATGTCTCTTTTGCTTTTAAAAACACCTCCAAGTGTCCACGCAGCATCCCTTCTTCAATTTGCAAAGGATATAAAACAGGATCCGTTCATGGTCCAGAAAGGCTGCAACTGGACCAGTGTTCCCTCTAATTTTTTTTTGGGGGGGGCGGAAAAGTATAGTGTTTGAGCGGCAGTCCCTTCTGGACTGGGCGGCACAGAAATAATAAACAAACAAACAAACAAACAAACAAACAAACAAATAAAAAACCCACCCTGTTTTGCCTGAGAGAATTTCAAAATAAAATACTGTACTGTGTGTCTATAACAGTGAGCTCATAATAGGGCAACTCTATCAATATCAAAATGCCACTTATATAGTTGAGCTAGTTTCAAACTAGATTTTGATTTTCTTTCTCTCTTCCTTACTCCCATTCTTTTTCTTTCTCTTTTCCTTCCTCTCTTTTTTCTATCTGTTTCTCTCTCTTCCTCTCTCTCTCCTTCCCTCTCACTCTTTCCCTCTCGGCTTCTGGGCAGGTTTGGAAAACTCTGAGTTGATGATGTTTTTTAAGTGAGCGATTGCTCACTGCTCAGCTTAGAGGGAACTATGAACTGGACACTTTGCCCGGGTGCAGATCTCACCACAGAGCAGCAGTGCAGAAGCGGGAAGAGGGAGGGGTTGGGTTGTAGCCTGTTGGAGAACCAGGGATGACCAGATACCACCCTTTTCCTGCTCTTTAGGATCAGCCGGAACGCTCCAGGAAATTAAGGAAGAAGATCAGGAAAGCCCTCAGGAAAGGCCTCAAGAAGATCGGGAAAGGCCTGAAGAAAGGAATTCAAATAGTTAAAAAGGTCATTATAGGAATAATCATATGATGAAGAAGGGGGACCTGACTTCTTCAGATGTCTGGAGATCTGGGGGGAAAAATGATTTTCTCAGGAAACGATGGTGATTCTTCAGTTCTCCGACTTGGATTGAATCCGGGCTTTCTATGTTTCTATGCAAATTCAGATTTGAAATAGAATTTGAATTCTGTACCCAGGGAGAAAGTCCAACATTGCAGAAAAAGAGGAAGTTGGGAGAATAGCGTTGAATGAAATGGTGTAAACATTTGTAACACAGCTTTTTTAAAAAAAAGAAAAGAAAATAAATGCTGAAATGGGACTGAGTTCGTCTTTTCTTTGCAAACTACGGCTCTTTTTGTGTAACCATTTTCTTTTATTCAAAAAGCTAAAATCCACAATTCAAGGAATAACTTGTAAAAAAATATATATTCATCAATGGCTTTTAAAAAAATAGGAGAGCAAGGTGACCAAATTACCATTTTGTTTTTTGACAAAACCAGCTGCTTGTCAGCAAGAAAATAAATGAAATCTCTGCATTCATCACACAGAGAAGGCTGTGTGAAATTATTACAGACATGTTGAAGGATTACGTGCAATTATTACATGAAATTACGTGAAATTATTACAGACATGTTGAAGGATTACGTGCAATTATTACATGAAATTACGTGAAATTATTACAGACATGTTGAAGGATTACATGCAGTGATGGGCTGCCAAAAATTTTACTGTCACAAGGTGGGCATGGCTTATTGTGTGGGTGTGGCTTGATGGTCACATGACCGGGTAGGAGTGGCCTGCCACCTATATGAGCGGGTGGGAGTGGCTTGACAATTATGTGACCGGGGTGGGTGGCTTAAAGGTCATGTGACTGGGTGGGAGTGGCTTATCGACCAAGATAAGTTTTCAAATAGGTGCTTGGACTCTTTTTCAGTGGATGAAGTCCCATTATTTGAATAGCCACTAAAAAGGACAAATGATAGACAGCATTATTTGTTGAGGAGCACAGTCACATTTTAAGGGTTTGGACTGAACCCACAAGGTTCGGTATGATAACAGATTAGGGAAGTAGCTCAATATTCTTTAATTGCTATAAAAGTTCAGTTCTGGATAATGACTAAATTGATTAGAAACATAGAAACATAGAAGACTGACGGCAGAAAAAGGCCGCATGGTTCATCTAGTCTGCCCTTATACTATTTCCTGTATTTTATCTTACAATGGATATATGTTTATCCCAGGCATGTTTAAATTCAGTTACTGTGGATTTACCAACAACGTCTGCTGGAAGTTTGTTCCAAGGATCTACTACTCTTTCAATAAAATACTATTTTCTCATGTTGCTTCTGATCTTTCTCTCCAACCATCCTCAGATTGTGTCCCCTTGTTCTTGTGTTCACTTTCCTATTAAAAACACTTCCCTCCTGGACCTTATTTAACCCTTTAACAACATCGCCACAAAGGCTTCAAGAGTTGTTAACCTATTCCTATGTTGCTTCTGCTCCAGTAGTCTCACAGTATTAACCAGAGCTCACAAAACCACAACAACACACGAGCACACAACAGATACAAACGTAAGGTAAAATGTTCTAAACTTGACTGCAGGAAATACGACTTTAGTTGTCGAGTAGCTGATGCATGGAACTCACTACCAGACTCTGTAGTATCACCACCTGAACCCCAAAACTTTACCCTTAGACTGTTGACCTCTTCCGATTCCTAAGAGGTCAGTAAGGGGCGTGTTTAAGTGCACCAGAGTGCCTTCCGTCCCCTGTCCTACGGTTTCTCTTTCACTAGTATCATGTATATAAATATTGAGATGTTTATATAAATATAAACATGAGAAAATATTATTTCACTGAAAGAGTAGTAGATCCTTGCAACAAACTTCCAGCAGACGTGGTTGGTAAATCCACAGGAACTGAATGTAAACATGCCTGGGATAAACATAGATCCATCCTAAGATAAAAAACAAAAATAGTATAAGGGCAGACCAGATGGACCATGAGGTCTTTTTCTGCCGTCAGACTTCTATGTTTCTATGTTCTATCTTTGTATACCAACAATATGTACTTGACAAAACAAAACAAATGAATAAATATAATCCTTTAACCTGTCTCTGTAATAATTTCTTTGAAGCCATCAGCCTTCCCCATCATTGTGTGATGAATGGAGAGAATTAATTTCTTTCCTGCTGACAAGCAGCTGATTTGACCACCAACAAAAGGGGGATTTGGTCACTTTGCTCTCCTATTTTTTGAAGGGGAGACTAGGAAGGACCCAAATTGAGTTTATTTTTATTTATTTATTTATTTATTTATTCCAATACATAATACACATTGAAGAGAATAGATATGTAGTAATATAACTAAAGAAACAAATAGAAAAAAAGATATAAAAGTATAGGTGAACAAATTCGAAAGGAAGAAAAGATAAATGAGATAAGGAGAGACAATTGGACAGGGGACGGAAGGCACACTGATGCACTTATGCACGCCCCTTACTGACCTCTAAGGAACCTGGAGAGGTCAATCGTGGAGAGTCTAAAGGAAAAATGTTGGGGGTTAGGGGTTGACACTACGGAGTCAGGTAATGAGTTCCACGCTTCGACAACTCGGAAGGGATGGACATAACGGGCAGTGCTGGGAGGTTTGGTGCCTTAACATCTCCTCCATCCAGCTGCTCCTTTCCTTAAGCACATCTGGGCTGTTTATTGCACTTTTTGAGTTTGGGTTTGTGACTAGTTGGCTTCTGACTTGTTTCATAAACTTTTGCTGGATTTTTTTTTTTACAAGTTATCCCTTGTGTATTGTAGCTTTTTGAACAAAAATAACTTGTTACGCAAAAAGAGCCGCAGTTTACAAAGCAAAGACTAACTCGTTCCCATTTCACCATTTATTTTCATTTTTAAAAAAAGCCACGTTACAAATATTTGCACCATTTCATTCAACCCTTTTCTCCCAACCCCTCTTTCGCTGCAATGTTTGACTTTCTACCTGCGTACAGAGTTCAAATTCTATTTCAAATCTGAATTGGCATAAAAATATAGAAAGACCGGATCCAATGCAAGTCAGACAACTGAAGAATCAATATCATTTCCTGAGCAAATCACCAACCCCAAGCCCCCCGAGCCCCAGATCTCAAGACATCAAAAGTCAGGTCCTTCTTCATCATAGGATTCATCCTTGAGTATCCTTTTTATCAGCTCCTTTCAGGCCACCTATGACCTTCTTGACTACATTCACGACTTTCTTCACGACTTTCCCAACCTTCTTGACGACTTTCTTCAGGCCTTTCCCGAACTTCTTGAAACCTTTCTTTATCTTCTTTCCTAATTTAGAACGATCGGAATCATCCTAGAGAGCAGGAAAAGGTGGTATCTGGTCATCCCTGGTTCTCCCACAGGCTACAACCCAACCCCTCCCTCTTCCCAGCTTCTGCGCTGCTGCTCTGTGGTCAGATCTGGACCTGGGCAAAGCGTGCAGTTGTGGCCTTTCTGGACCATGAATGGACCCTGTTTTATATCTTTTGCAAATTGAAGAAGGAGATTCTACCCATTTTGGGGCTGCTGTGTGGACGTTTGGAGGTGGTTTTAGGAGTTAAAAGCAAAAGGAACTTAATGCCTGCTATTGGTGCAGGTAACCCCCTTCCCCGTCCATTACACTTCCCTCTCCTTACTCAATCCCCACCCTCTTAAGTACAATGGTACCTCATCTTTCGAACGCCTCTTCTAACTAACTTTTCAAGATACGAACCCGGTGTTTAAGATTTTTTTGCCTCTTCTTCCGAACTATTTTCACCTTACGAACCCAAGCTGCTGCTGCTGGGATGAAGGGGTTTCTTTTCCCCCCCTTTTTTGAAGAAAGAAAAGGGAGGGGCGGCTTGGAGGGGGAAAGACTTTGCATTAACAAAAGTAGGAGAACAGCGTGCTTGCAGGCACTGAAAGGGTGTCTTTAGAAGAAAGAAAAGGGAGGGGCGGCTTGGAGTGGGAAAGACTTTGCATTAACAATAGTAGGAGAACAGCATGCTTGCAGAGGCATCGAAAGGCTGTCTTTTGAAGAAAGAAAAGGGAGGAGCGGCTTGGAGGGGGAAAGACTTTGCATTAACAATAGTAGGAGAACAGCGTGCTTGCAGGCACTGAAAGGGTGTCTTTAGAAGAAAGAAAAGGGAGGGGCGGCTTGGAGTGGGAAAGACTTTGCATTAACAATAGTAGGAGAACAGCATGCTTGCAGGCACTGAAAGGGTGTCTTTAGAAGAAAGAAAAGGGAGGGGCGGCTTGGAGGGGGAATGACTTTGCATTAACAATAGTAGGAGAACGGCATGCTTGCAGGCACTGAAAGGGTGTCTTTAGAAGAAAGAAAAGGGAGGGGCGGCTTGGAGTGGGAAAGACTTTGCATTAACAATAGTAGGAGAACAGCGTGCTTGCAGGCACTGAAAGGGTGTCTTTAGAAGAAAGAAAAGGGAGGAGCGGCTTGGAGGGGGAAAGACTTTGCATTAACAATAGTAGGAGAACAGCGTGCTTGCAGGCACTGAAAGGGTGTCTTTAGAAGAAAGAAAAGGGAGGAGCGGCTTGGAGGGGGAAAGACTTTGCATTAACAATAGTAGGAGAACAGCGTGCTTGCAGGCACTGAAAGGGTGTCTTTAGAAGAAAGAAAAGGGAGGGGCGGCTTGGAGGGGGAAAGACTTTGCATTAACAATAGTAGGAGAACAGCGTGCTTGCAGGCACTGAAAGGGTGTCTTTAGAAGAAAGAAAAGGGAGGGGCGGCTTGGAGGGGGAATGACTTTGCATTAACAAAAGTAGGAGAACGGCATGCTTGCAGGCACTGAAAGGGTGTCTTTTGAAGAAAGAAAAGGGAGGGGCGCCCCCCTCTCCTTTCTTCCTTCCCACTCACCCTTTAGCCTAGCCTTGCTTCTTCAACCCGCCCCCTTTAGCTGCTCCTCCCTGCCCTCTGTTCACCTCCCTTCTAAAGTTTGGGATTTTCCTGAAGGATTTGCCCGCATTATTTGCTTTTACATTGATTCCTATGGGAAACATTGTTTCGTCTTACGAACATTTCACCTTATGAACCTCCTCCTGGAACCAATTAAGTTCGTATCATGAGGTACCACTGTACTCTCTAAAAATCACAATTCCTTACTAACCTCACTCTCAACCATAATATGTACCAAAGGAAAAATTATGGAATACAATAAGACTAATTATATTCCAATGTTTTGAACTGACCAATATTAAGCAACATAAGGTATAGATAATAAACTATATATTTGCTTATTGAAATTGTAAATCGAGAATGAAACATGAATAGAACTATTGTAACAATATGAACTGGTATACAACAAGGTATATATATTATAGAATATAATGGATATGTGTAATTTCTACTCTCAAACTCCTTATACTCTCCCCCTTTGAATTTGTACCCCCCTTTCCTGTCCCTTTTTCAATAAATTAATAAATTATATTTTTTTTTAAAAAAGCAAAAGGAACTTGATTGAAGATATGCAAATTAAAAATGGGATTTTTATTTTTTTTAGAAAACTGTCAGAAAGCGGTTGCCACATGAAGAAAAGAGTGGTCAAGCTATTCTAAAAAGCAACTGAGAGCTGGACAAGAAGCAAGGGTGGGAAACTAAATCGAGGAGAGAAGCAACTTCCCTGAAAACTGGTGCAGCAGGCGAAACCTGGGCAAATGCCCCACTGACCACAGCTGAAAGGTGATGTTCCAAAGTCAGCTGTGGATCGAAGAGGATGCCTAAGTTGTAGATCCTCTCTCAGGGAGTCAAAGTTTCACCCACCCACCGCCGAGTAACAGACAAAGAGATGGAGGTGCCCCTGGGGGGCAGAACCCACAGCCAATCCGTCTTGTTGGGGTTGAGTCTGAGCCTGTTAGCACCCATCCAGACCCTAACAGCCCCCAGACACCAGCACATTACGTCCACTGCTTCACTGAATGGACACGGGGTGGAGATGCATAGCTGAGTATCATCAGCATACTAATGGTTACTCGCCTTATGTCCTCGGATGATCTCACCCAGCGGTTTCATGTAGATTTTATTTATTTATTTATTTATTTATTTATTTATTTATTTATTTATTTATTTATTTATTTGTTCATTTGTTCATTTGTTCATTTGTTCATTTGTTCATTCGTTTATTAGTTTATTCATTCATTTATTCATTTATTTACTTACTTACTTATTTATTTATTTGTCAAACAATTATAGGGTGATAATTTGTACATATTAAACATTAGATAAGTAATGATAAAAAGTAGACAATAGGACAGGGATGGTAGGAACAATGGTGCGCTTATGCACCATAAACAGCAAGGGGACCAACCCCTGAGGAACCCCACAAGGGAGAGACCTAGAGGTCGACCTCTGACCCCCTGCCAATACGACTATGACTGACTGGAAAGATAGGAGGAGAACCACGGTAAAACAGTGCTTTCCACTCCCAACCCCTCCAGCCAGCACACAAGGATACCATGCTTGATGGTATTGAAAGCTGCTGAGACGTCAAAGAGCACCAGCATAGAGGATAAACCCTTATCCCGGGCCCACCAGAGATCATCCATCAGCATGATCACAGCTGTTTCCATGCTGTAGCTGGATCTGAATCCTGACGGTCGAAGGCCTAGATAATCGGCTTCTTCCAAGGACCGCTGGAGCTGGAGCGATACCACCTTCTCAACAACCTTCCCCATAAAGGGAAGGTTGGAGGTAGGACGATGGTTATTAAATATGGCTGGGTCCAGGGAAGGCATCTTGAGGAGGGGGCGCACAAGTGCCTTCTTGTATGGAGCAGGGAAGGACCCCCTCCCCAAAGAAGCCTTGACAATCTCCTGGACCCAGCTCCGTGTCACCTCCCTGCTGGCCGAAACCAGCCAGGAAGGACACGAGTCCAATAAGCAGGTGGCGGAACTCACAGCTCCAATGGCCTTGTCCACTTCATCAGGTGTCACCAGGTCAAACTTGCTCCAAACAGGTGGACTAAGATATGTGCCTGACACTGCATCCCAATTGGAGGCAAGATCAATTCGGACCTGAGCGATTTTATCTGCGAAAAACTTATTAAAATCCTCAGCACTACCCTGCAAGGGGTCATCAACCACCCCCTTGGTTAAGAAGGGAGCGAATCACACTAAACAGGGCGGCTGGGCGAGATTCCACAGATGCAGTCAAGGCAACATGATACGTGCATCTTGTCGCCTTGAGCGCCACTATGTAAGTCTTAATATGGACGTTTACAAGTGTCCGGTCAGATTTGGATTTACTTCTCTCCTCCAACGCTTCTCCAGACATCTCTTCTGGTGCTTCATCCCCCTGAGGTCCTCAGTGAACCAAGGAGACCTCCAGGGTCTACTGCCACAGAGAGGTCGCAAAGGTGCAATCCGGTCTAGAGCCATTGCCGTATTCCTGGCCGCAGCAAGAGACTCTGCCGAACTGTGCACAAGCAAATCTGGCCAAACCCCAAGCACCCTCTGAAAGCCCTCTGGGTCCATCAGGCGCCTGGGGCGGAACCACCTAATCGTTTCCGCCTCCCTGCGGGGGAGGATTGGAGCCTTAGAATCAAGCCACAGCAGATAAACGATTTGACCGTGACAAAGACAAGGTACCTAAGCCCTTTAAATTCAGATCATGACTCAATTGCCCTGAGAGGAACACCATGTCCGGAGTATCCCCATCCCCCATTGGGTGGTTATTTCTCTCCTCTTAGTGTTTGTCCCCCTCCGGTGGAATCTCTTTTACCGGGCCAATTGTCCAACCACTCTTCTAAGACTTGAGACTTTCAAGGGGAGATTAGACTTCCATTTGTCTGAAATGGTGTAGGATTTCCTGCCTAAGCAGGGGGTTGGACAAGAAGACCTACACGATCCCTTCCAACTCTAGGAATCTAATCCAATCAAGGTTTGGAGTTCATCACTAGAAGTCACCATGCCACCTTCTTACCTCCTCCTTCACCTCTTCTTCCTTCTCCTCTTCTATTCCCTCCATGAGGTCACAGGTGAGAACGGCCTTTGGGGGCTTCTCCCCAAGGAAGAAGGTGGCTGTGCATTGTCTGATCACCTACAGAGGAGAAAAAATGTGGTCAGATCGAGGAAGCCTTCCGCCATCTTGTTTTGTCCATGTCTCCTCATGTGGCTTCAACCAGCTGCTTCCAGAGCAGGGGTGGGCAATTGATTTTGCCATGGGGCCGCACGAGAAATTGGGATGGTTTTTGAAAAGTCTGGACTCCGGTAGTCTTAAATCAAACTTGTTTATTCATGGCAAGAGAGAATACAAACACTGGAACGGTAGAATTGCCGGAATGAGGGCAACGGCTAACCCGTTGCCCTTTTATACTCTTTTTTTAACGCGGGCTTTTACCAACTGACACACATTTAACTTTCGCGGCTATTTTCTGAATAGCCGCGTCTTAACCAATCGCAGATTTTCTGCGAATATTTTTAAACAAACACAACACCCCTCCCTCTTCGGCTGAGACCATGATTACGTGTTAATCCACGTCACATAGTCCTGCAAGCGGATTGGTGGTTTCACAGATCTCTGGGACCTGCGCAGTTCATTTTGCTGGGAGCTGCTTGCCTGGACGGCTGGCTCCGTTGCTCCGCTAAGGCTAGTCTCTGACGGGCCTGGTTGCGATGATGCATTTTGATCTTCGCCGGCCGCCAGGGGCAACAGGCAGCCATCGCTGGAGTCTCGAGGTGGTTCTGGTAAGTCCTCTATTGGTTTGTCTACAGTAGGTAAAATGTCTGGGTTAGTCTTCATTCTTTTGCGTAGTTGGTCGACATGCCGATGCCAACTGCGCCCATCTGTTAATATTACAACGTATGTTTTTAAACCTGTTTTATCCAATACTGTGCCATCTTTCCATTTATCGTTTGAATCATAGTCTTTGGCATAAATTAAATCCCCGATGTTAAACTGTCTTTCACTTTGCATTTTTATTTCTTTTTGGTCATTCTGGTAATGTGGGTGAATTCTGTCTAATTTAGAACGAAGGTTTCTACCCATTAAAAGTTCTGCCGGGCTTTTGTTTGTTGACGCTGACGGCGTAATATGCTGAATGGTTAAAAATTCATCAATTTGTTGTTGCCAATCTCCTAGTGGTGCTTTGTTTAATGCTTCCTTTGTGGTTCTAACCATTCGTTCTGCTTGCCCATTAGCTTGGGCAAAATGAGGTGGAGTGAGCACATGTTTTATGCCCTGGTCTGCAAGAAATAGTTCCATTTGACGGGCTGTTAACTGAGGCCCGTTGTCAGATACCAAAATGTCTGGAATACCATGTGTGGCAAACATTTTCCTTAATGCCTTTATAGTTGCACTAGTAGTTGTGGATGCCATGAGTTCAATTTCCAGCCACTTGGAGTATGCATCCACAACCAGTAAAAAGGATTGGCCCCTGATTGGTCCTGCAAAGTCAATATGTATTCTAGACCAGGGCCCTCTTGGTGTTGGCCACTCTGATGGTGTAACTTTTGGTGGGTTGGGTCTTGTTCTCTGGCAGGGTATACAACCACCCACCCATGACTCTATGTCCTTGTCCAACCCTGGCCACCATAAATGACTTCTGGCAATAGTTTTCATTTTGACTATTCCTGGGTGACCTATATGCAATAACTGCAATGCTTGCTTCTGTAAGGCTTTTGGAATAACAACCCTGTCTCCCCACAATATACAATCTTTTAACACATTTAATTCAAACTGTCTATTCTTAAAGGGTTGAAATTGGTTCGGTTGTTGTTCAATTGGCCATCCCTTTAGTATCCATTGTTTAATATATTTCAAAATTGGGTCTGCTTGTGTCTGATTGGCTATTTCTGTTGCTGTTAATAACGTTTGTTTACTAGATTCAATTAATAAAACGCTTGAGGCAGGGGCTGGATCATTGACTAATTCTGTTTGGGGGCACCTGCTTAATGCATCAGCATTTCCTATGTCTTTCCCCCCCCTGTGGATTAATGTATAATTGTAAGCGGCGAGAAAAATAGTCCAGCGAGTCATGCGAGGAGAAAGAAAGGCGGGAGTTTGTTTGTTTCCCGCCAAAATGCCTAAAAGCGGTTTATGGTCGGTGATTAACGTAAAGGGCCGACCACAAAGGTAATAATGAAAACGTTTAACTCCAGCGACAAGGGCTAACGCCTCCTTGTCGAGCTGGGAGTAATTCCTTTCAGCTGCCGAAAGAGTTTTAGAATAATAGGCTATTGGGGCTTCTGTGCCGTCCGGAAAGTTATGGCTGAGGACGGCTCCTATGCCGAACGGTGAAGCGTCGCAGGTTAGGGATAAGGGCATAGCTACATTATATTGCACTAGGACACTATTGGAGGAAAGTAAATTTTTTACTGCTTGGAAAGCGGCTTGTTCTTTTGGTCCCCACGTCCAGGCAGAGTCTTTCTTTAGGAGGTTATGAAGTGGTTCTGCCACCGTCGCTTTCTGTTTAAGAAAGACGGAATAAAAGTTAAGGAGTCCTAGGAATGCTTGTAAGTCTGTCTTATCTGAAGGGGTGGGGGCATTTCTTATGGCATCAACTTTGTCATTTGTAGGGTGAATCCCAAAACGATCTATTGTAAACCCCAAGAATTCAACTTTGGGCACAGCCCAAGAACATTTGTCTGCTTTCAAATGGAGTCCTGTTTCTTTAAATTTGGTTAAAACGCGCCTGATTCTGTCCCATAACTCAGATTTGGATGTGGCAGATATTAATACGTCGTCGAAATATGGAACGACCCCAGGAATATTATTTAAAATGCGTTCCATCAAACCCTGAAAGATACCTGGGGCGGTAGAGACTCCAAACTGGAGCCGGGTGCATTTAAAGGCACCTCTATGAGTTACGATTGTCTGGGCTTCAGAGGTGTCTTGATCTACGGTGAGCTGTTGATATGCCTGTGCCAGGTCCAACTTCGCGAAGATGGACCCATTTCCTAAGGTGTGCAAGAGTTGTTGCACTACTGGGATTGGATAGGCATTATGCTGTAGTGCTTTATTAATCGTGGCTTTATAATCTGCGCAAATTCTAATAGAGCCATCCGGTTTAACGGGCGTTACAATAGGAGTTTCCCATTTAGCGTGGTCAGTGGGAACTAAAATGCCCTGAGCTATTAATTTGTCCAATTGTTCATCCACTTTAGGCAAAAGTGGAATGGGGATTCTGCGGGGCTTTAATCGGATGGGCGAAATATTTGGGTCCAAATTAAACGAAATGGGGCTGCCTGTATATTTACCCAGAGCGCTAGAGAAAACTTCGGGAAATTCTTTCAATAAATCATTTGGGTCAAAAGAGTCACATACATTGTTAACCCCTGAAATTTCAATACCTAAAGGTTGTAACCATCGAAGTCCCAGTAATGAGTGTTTAGGACCGTCAACCACTAATAGAGGTAAAAACCCTTGAAATTTTTTAAACGCAATAGGAACATTTAAGCATCCTAACACTGGAATTGAATGGCCCTGAAAATCACTCAAACCCGGTTCCCACGGTTGCAAGTCAGTTTGTTTTACACGAGGTAAATATAATTTAAGTTTTTCCCAAGGCATTATGGAATGTCTGGACCCGGTGTCTAATTCCATTTGGCAGGGGTGGCCGTTGAGGAAAAGGGAAACAAATAGCTTGTTTTCCGCAGCGGGAGAATTGCAGTTTACGGAAGAAGGGGAGTTACCTCGTTGGTTAGAAGAGGGCGAGTTGTCAGCCGGGCGGGAAACGTTGCGCGAAAACGGTGGTCGTCGATTCCTCGGTGAAAAATAGGGTCGTTGGTTTTGTTGAGTTGCTGGAGTTGGGTTGGCGGCGCGGCAGACTTCGGCGATGTGGCCGCGGCGCTGGCAACGGCGGCAGAAGGCGTCCTTGAAATGGCAGCGAAAACGAGGGTGGTTTCCGTTGCAGCCGGCACATCTGTCTGCACGGGAGGCTTCTCTGGCGTCGTGGTCGGAGGCTCTTCGGATTTGGAGACAGGTGTCGTCTGGAGTAGCGGATTCTGAGTGTTTTTCATCAGAAGGGCAGGCGTGCCAAGGTGATTCATCAGGAATGTGATGAACGGTTGAGGTTGCGCGTTTAATTTCGGCAACAGATGTTTCAGATACCTCGGAGGCTTTTGCTGCCTTAAGAATGTCTTGGAGAGAGGCATCCTCATCAACTAAGTATTTCTTCTGGAGCGTGATATTGGTTAGACCGAAAATAAGGCGGTCCATGAGCTGTTCCTCTGGATCCTTGTATTTGCACTTCGGGAGGAGTGCGCGTAGGCGAGTTATAAAATCGTTGGTGGATTCTCCGTCCGCTTGCCTCATCTGAGCAAATTGATGGCGGTATACGCGGACAGGAGTCGTCGGCTGATAATGGGCGGCAAGTTTTGCTTGTAGAGTTGACCATGCGACGGTTTCCAGGGTGTCTGGGTCAACGAGTGTAGAGGCTAGGCTGTAGACTTCTGTGCCGCAATAAGCGAGGAATATAGCTTTCTTCCTCTCGTCATCGGCGTCATGTAGATTGCTCGCTTTCAAGAAAAATGTAAATTTGGACATATACGAGGTCCAAGCTTCCGTCTCGGAGTTGAATACGGGCGGCGGTGGAGCCATGGCCGAGTTCATGGCTGCGTTAGCGGGAGTTCGACCTCTTCGTCGCCACTGAAAAGTCTGGACTCCGGTAGTCTTAAATCAAACTTGTTTATTCATGGCAAGAGAGAATACAAACACTGGAACGGTAGAATTGCCGGAATGAGGGCAACGGCTAACCCGTTGCCCTTTTATACTCTTTTTTTAACGCGGGCTTTTACCAACTGACACACATTTAACTTTCGCGGCTATTTTCTGAATAGCCGCGTCTTAACCAATCGCAGATTTTCTGCGAATATTTTTAAACAAACACAACAGAAAGAAAGAAGGAGAGAAAGACAGGAAAAGTAGAAAGGTAAGGGGAAGGGGGGAAGGGATGAAACAAGGAAAGAGTAAAAGGGAGAAGGAACGAAGGAAGGAGAGAAAGATAGGAAAAGTAGAAAGGTAAAAGGGGGAAGGAATGAAAGAAGGAAAGAATAAAAGGAAGAAGGAACAAAGGAAGGAGAAAGATAGGAAAATTGAAAGGCAAGAGAAAAGGGGGAAGGAATGAAGAAGGAAAGAGTAAAAGGGAAAAGGAAGGAAGGAGAGAAAGACAGGAAAGGTAGAAAGGTAAGAGAAAAGGGGGAAGGAAAGAAGGAAAGAGTAAAAGTGGAAAGAAAGAAGGAAAGAAGAAAGGAAGGAAGGGTTGAATGACTGTGTTTCCTGGGGAAAATATGCCCCAATCAAAGGGATTTGTTCTTTGGGTCAGCTACAAAGGAAATGAGGCATACTCAGTGAAGGGCTACTAAACTTTTTACTACCACACTGTGGGTGAGGCTTATGCAGGACGCCCTGCATTTTCTTTCAACATCTTTCAATGCAAATTGGGTGCTCTTGGATGGAGCTCCATTTTCACTACCCCACTGCGTTGCCCCCTGTCTGGGCAGCAGCCCACCCCTGGGTATACTGAGACTTTTGTGATGGTGGGGCTAGTCCTTGGTGTGGGATGGTTGGGGAACAGAGTTGTGTATGTGCTGATTCCCATGTGTGACTCTCTTCAATGCAATGTCACAATTTCCTCCCTTCCCTTTTTCCTCCCCTCCCTCCCTCCCTCCTTCCCTCCCTCCTTCCTTCCCTCCCTCCCTCCTTCCTTCCTTTCTTCCCTCCCTCCCTTCCCTCCCTCCCTCCCTCCTTCCCTCCTTCCCTCCTTCCTTCCTTTCTTCCCTCCCTCCCTTCCTTCCCTCCCTCCCTCCTTCCCTCCTTCCCTCCTTCCTTCCTTCCTAGGACTATGTTCCTCCTAATTTACTTATTTTTTAATAAAATTAAATCGTTGGACTAGAAGACCTCCAGGGTCCCTTTCAACTTTATTCTGTTTGTCTTTTAAACATAGACGTAAGAAAAAGCCATATATATGAGTATGTATATATTTATTTATTTATTCATTCATTTATTTAATGCTGGGGCATCTTTTGGGGGAAGCATTGGACAGACGGGAACATTATTTTTCTCTGCCGGTTTTCCTTGGATTGTAGCATGGGGGCCGCACGTCCTTCCGAATCCCCTCTTAGAAGCGGGTGGAGACCCCGATACCCCTCGGTTTCTTGAAGAATTTCCTGAGGCGCTTCTTTGCGCTCTTCTTCACCTTCTTTAAAAATTTCTTGAATCTCTTGACTCTCCTGGGATGATCCTAGAGAGGAAGAGAAGGACCGGGGTCAGGGCTGAGTCCCCAGTGGGTAGCCCTGGGTGGGGTGGGGGCATCAGCCCCTTCCTCTTTCTGCTTCCGGGATCAGGCTGGACCTTTGCAAAGGGTGCAATTGCGTCATTTCCCCTTCACACTTTCCTTCCCCCTCTCTTTTTCCCCTTCCCCTAGTTTCCTATTCCTCTTTTTCTTCCTGTTTTATAAATAAACAAATAAAAAGAAAATTTTGGCTTTCCAAGGTGTTGCTGGAAATTGGAAAACAGCGTTTCGAAAATTGCAACCAGAAATGGACTGATGATGTAACCTAGTTGGGTTGTGAAATGTCTGCAAGAAAGGCTCCGAGCACCAATGACTCCAAAGTCCTTTTCTTGCTCTTTCTCCCCTTCTCTCCATAAAGCCTCCATAAACCCCTTCCTCCTTCGCCTCCTTCCTTCCTTCCTTCCTTCCTTTCCTTCCTTCCTTTCCTTCCTTCCTTCCCTCCTTCCTTCTTTCCTTCCTTCCCTCCTCCCTCCCTCCCTCCTTCCTTCCTCCCTCTCACCCATCCTTTCTTTCTTTTTTCCTTCCTTCCTTCCTTCCTTCTCTCCTTCCCTCTCTTCCTTACCTTTCCTTCCTCCCTCCCTCCTCCTCTTCCTCTTACTCTCCACAAACTCTTCCCTTCCAGCTCTGATGATGCTACCTAGTTGGGTCATAAGACATCTACAAGAAAACCACCAAGCTCCAAGGATCCCATAATCCTTTCCTTCCTTCCTTCCTTCCTTCCTTCCTTCCTTCCTTCCTTCCTTCCTTCCTTCCTTCCTTCCTTCCTTCCTATATTCTATTGTTTCTAGAAATGACTTTACTCTCTCCCCAGTGTATCTGAAGACTGGGCTAGTTGCTGGTTCAGGTAGAACCAAAGCTTGGTAGACACCATACAAGTGGAACCTTGTCCTCTTCCAAAACACCTGCCCTGTGGATGGCCTCAAGCGAGGTGGGGTCTCCTCCCCCCTGTCAACCCTCTTTCTAGGTTTGGAGCTCCTCCCAGGAGACCCCCAACCCTCATGGCATCTTCTTACCTTCTCGTCTTCCTTGTTTTCCTCTTCCTTCTCATCGTCGTCATCGTCGTCATCGTCATCTTCGTCATCGTCTTCATCCTCCTCCTTTTCCTTCACAGTTTCACAGGTGATAACAACTATCGAGGGTGCCTCCCGAAAGAAAAAGTAGCTTTTGCATTCCAGGACCTCCTGTGGAGGAGAAGACAGCCCAGTAATGACCATGATAGCCCCCAGATTTCATATCACAAAGATCACAATCACAGATTCTTCCATCACTTCGCTCCAACCGTCTCCTACCAGGAAAGCATTAGATAGGCCAAAGGGGAACTCCAGTCTGCATTGGTTGCCGATCAGTTTCCGGTCACAATTCAAAGTGTTTGTTATGACCTATAAAGCCCTTCATGGCACCGGACCAGAATATCTCCGGGACCGCCTTCTGCCGCACGAATCCCAGCGACCAGTTAGGTCCCACAGAGTTGGCCTTCTCCGGGTCCCGTCAACTAAACAATGTCGTTTGGCGGGACCCAGGGGAAGAGCCTTCTCTGTGGCGGCCCCGACCCTTTGGAACCAACTCCCCCCAGATATCAGAGTTGCCCCCACCCTCCTAGCCTTTCGTAAGCTCCTTAAAACCCACCTCTGTCGTCAGGCATGGGGGAATTGACATGTTCCTTCCCCCTAGGCTTATAAAATTTTTGTATGGTATGCTAGTGTGTATGATTGGTTTTTAACTTGTGGTGTTCTTAAAATTAATTTAATATTGGATTTGTCTTGTATTGCTGTTGCTGTGAGCCGCCCCGAGTCTGCGGAGAGGGGCGGCATACAAATCTGATTAAACTAAACTAAACTAAACAGCTTCCTCTCTGCCTGGGAGCCCCACGAAGGGCCCTGCCGTCTCCCTCTAAAACCCCCTTCCAGCCCCCCATCTTGACAGGCATCCATCCACTCACCCCGTCTTCTTGGAAGCTGCATTCCTCCGAGCGACGTCCGTCCCCCACTCGGCACACCGTCTTCTTCATATAGAAGTCCAGTTCTTGGTTGCTTTCAGAGCTGGGATCCTGAAGCAAGATGCACGGGCAAGCAGGTGGTTACTCTGAAGACCCCCTGGCCTCCCTCCCACCTTCCCTTGGAATGATGTGGAGCCACCAGAGGAGAGGCCATGCAGGTTCTAGAAGTCCTGAGTCCCATGACCACCACCCTGGTTGATCCTACTTGAAGGATCTTGAAGATCTTCGTGGTGGAACTGATGATTCCACCTTTTCACCTAAGCTTCCCACGAGGGAAGAGATTTACTCCAGGGGTCTCCAGTCTTGGCAATGTTTAAGACGTGTGGACTTCAGCTCCCAGAATCCCTCAGGCAGTTTTGGTGGCTGAGGAACTCTGGGAGTTGAAGTCCATAAGTCTTTTTCTCAAGGTTGGAGACCCCTGTCTTAGATGACCCTTCTGGACTCTTCCAAGTCTATCATTCATGGCTGACTGAGGAATTCTGGGAGTTGAAGTCCACAAGTCTTAAAATAGCCAAGGTTGGAGATTCTTGGCCTACTCTACAAAGAATCTAAACAGGAGAAATCAACTCTAGTAAAAAGAAGGACTAGGACGTGGCATGATAGCAGTCTTCCAATATTTGAGGGGCTCCTACTAATAACAATAACATTTAGCATTTAGACTTATATACCGCTTCGTAGTGCTTTTACAGCCCTCTCCAAGCGGTTCACAGAATCAGCCTCTTGCCCCCAACCATCTGCGTCCTCATTTTACCTCAGACCTTAGAAGGATGGAAGGCTGAGTTGACTTTGAGCTGGTGGTGAGATTTGAACTGCTGAACTGCAGCAGTACAACTACAACTAAGGCAAAGGGTGGGGGGTTGTCAACCTATTCTCCAAAGCACCAGAAGGCCGGGCAAGAAGCAACGGATGGAAACTAATTGAGGAGAGAAGCAACTTGGAACTGAGGATAAACTTCCTGACAGTGAGAACCATCAGTGGAACTCCTTGCCACCAGATGTTGTGGGTATTACATCACTAGGAGGTTTTTAAGGAGGGAAAGGGCACCCTAGCCAAGGAGAGAAGGGACCTAGAACGGAGGATAAACTTCCTGACAGTGAGAACCATCAGTGGAACTCCTTGCCACTAGAAGTTTTGGTTGCTCCATCAGTAGGAGGCTTTTAAGGAGGGAAAGGACACTGAGTCAAGGAGAGAAGGGACCTAGAACTGAGGAGAAACTTCCTGACAGTGAGAACCATCAGTGGAACCCCTTGCCACCAGAAGTTGTGGGTGCCCCATCACTAGGCTGAGTGGATCTCTCTTGCCACCCAGAGCAGCTTCCCACAAAGGACGGGTCTACTCTACGCTACCCGAACTGGAGGGTGCGGTACATACCCACTCAGGTGATGGAGCCGCTTCCAGCAGACGGTAGACGGAGCCTTCTCCAGATTTGTTGTTGTAGGTGGTCACGGCCAGGTTCAAGGCCTCATCGTAGGTCAGGTTTTTGTGTGACAGCGAGGAGCTACTACCGATGGCAAGAGCTCCAACTACCAGCAGGGTCTTCCAGAGGGAGCCTTCCATCCTGGCTTCTTTCGCGATGGAGCTCCACAACTGATGTCCGATGCTGGAACCAGGAGGCCTCCTTATATATATATACTGTATATCTATGTCTGCCCTGATGGGCAGATCATCGCCTTATGGGGCGGTGACCAGGGGTTTTCCCCCACACACACACAATTCTCCAAGGTCCTTCCTTAAAACAAGACACTCCTTTTTTTGCTGAGAAGGTGTCACCTTCTCAGCAAACGTTTGAAAAATTATTTACTGCCCTAAATGTTTTTATGGCAAGTTTCCAGACCACATTTTTTCTCAATCTTGGCATTTCCTCAACGGGGGGGGGGGGGGGAGCCGTGGGGAGGTGCAGCAGTTGGAGGCCAACCGATCTGAATGTGCCCTTTGAATGGCCAAGAAAGATAAGGGGAGGAGGGTCTCCTGTTTAAACAGGGGGTTGGTCTAGAACAGTGTTTTTCAACCAGTGTGCCGTGGCACACTAGTGTGCCGCGAGACATGGTCAGGTGTGCCGCGAAAAAGGAAGCTCAGGTTCCAGTCTTGCAACTTTTTGCTGAATGAGGGAGAGAGTGAGAGAGAAAGAGAGAGAAAGAAAGAGAGAGAGAGAGAGAAAGCAAGAGAGAAAGAAAAGAGAGAAAGAGAGAGAAAGCAAGTGTCAGAGAGAAAGAAAGCAAGAGAGAGAGAGAGAGAGAAAGCAAGAGAGAGAGAGAGAGATAAATGAGCAAAAAGGGGAGGAAAAAAAGAGAAATGAGAAAATGATTGAGACAGAGAATGAGAGGAAAGAGAGAGAAACAAAATAGAGAGGGAAGTGACTCTTGATTTAAAGCATATGATAAAAAGCACCCAAAGAATAAGAGAGGGGAAAAACTCAGCCCTCACCTGTTTTTGGACACACACACACACAAGGGTGGGGAGGAGACAGGGATGGAAAAAGAGAGGAAAGTGTCTTAGGGTGTCATTTTGTGTCATTTTGGTTGGTGGTGTGCCCCAGGATTTTAAAATGTAAAAAAATGTGCCGTGGCTCAAAAAAGGTTGAAAATCACTGGTCTAGAAGACCTCCTGGGGTCCTTTCCAAATCTGCTGTTCTGTGGAGGGGGGAGAGAAGGAGAAAGAGAAGAAGGAAAGAAAGAAAGCTCTCCTCGGTGATGCAAGTAGTCTGCAAGGAATTAGGCAGCCTGTAAATTTAATAAATTAAAATTAAAATTAAATTAATCCTCGGGAGACTCTAATGTCTGTAGGTACTTTCCCACATTGAATGAATGTGCGTGAGTGCACGTAGGGTCTTTTAAAATATTTTTTTAGTATATTTTCATAATTTTTATAGTTAGTGTGTATTGTTATATTTAATGTTGCACGCTACCCTGAGTCACATCGAGAAGGGCAGCATAGAAATCAAATAAATAGATAGAGAGAAAGAAAGAGAGAGAGGCCAGAGACGGGGGGGGGGCTGAGGGAAAAAGTAGAGAGGCTTGAGGCCTAGATAGGTAGGTAGGGAGGGAGAGAGAGAGAAAGAGAGAGAGGCCAGAGACGGGGGGGGGGGGGGCTGAGGGAAAAAGTAGAGAGGCTTGAGGCCTAGATAGCGAGACAGAGAAAGAGGCCTGAAGGAAATATAGATAGATAGATAGATAGATAGATAGATAGATAGATAGATAGATAGATAGATAGATAGATAGATAGATGATGATAGATAGATAGATAGATAGATAGATAGATAGATAGATAGATAGATAGATAGATAAAAAAATTGGCAAGTTTAAGATTTTTGCAGGTCTGAAATTAATTAGATAGATAGATAGATAGATAGATAGATAGATAGATAGATAGATAGATGATAGATAGATAGATAGATAGATAGATAGATAAAAAGATAGATAAATAGATAGGTAAATAGATAAATAAATAAAATTGGCAAGTTTAAGATTTTTGCAGGCCTGAAACTAATTAATTAGTTAATTAGATAGATAGATAGATAGATAGATAGATAGATAGATAGATAGATAGATAAGATAGATAGATAGATAGATAGATAGATAGATAGATAGATAGATAAAAAGATAGATAAATAGATAGGTAAATAGATAAATAAATAAAATTGGCAAGTTTAAGATTTTTGCAGGCCTGAAACTAATTAATTAGTTAATTAGATAGATAGATAGATAGATAGATAGATAGATAGATAGATAGATAGATCAACCAACCAACCAAAAATAAATAAATAAATTGGCAAGTTTAAGATTTTTGCGGGCCTGAAATTAATTAGATAGATAGATAGATAGATAAGAGATAGATAGATAGATAGATAGATAGATAAAAAGATAGATAAATAGATAGATAAATAGATAAATACTGTAAATAAAATTGGCAAGTTTAAGATTTTTGCAGGCCTGAAACTAATTGATTAGTTAATTAGATAGATAAATAGATAGACAGACAGACAGACAGACAGACCGACCGACCGACCGACCGACCGACCAACCAACCAACCAACCAACCAAAAATAAATAAATAAATTGGCAAGTTTAAGATTTTTGCGGGCCTGAAATTTTGAGCGAAACCTCCATCGTTGCAGGTTTTCAAAAATAGGACTGAAGAATCATTGCTATAAGGCAGTGATGGCGAAGTTTTTTGGCTCGGGTGCCAAAAGGGTGCGCACATGTACGATGTTGCGATGGCACATGCCCACACCCATAATGCAATGGCTTCCCCTTGTACATGCGCACAGAATTTCCCCACATTGCCCCCGCATTTCCGAACGTCCGGTTGGCCTGTTGGGTTGGTTTTTTTCCATCCACAGCGTCTAGAGCAGTGATGGCGAACCTTTTTTTCCTCTCGTGCTGAAAAAGAATGTGTGCACACTATTGTTCATGCGCGAGTGCCCACCTCCATAATTCAATGCCTGGGGAGGGCGAAAACAGCTTCCCCCACCTCCAGACCCCCTCTGGAGGCTGAAAACGGCCTTTTTCCCAACTTCTGGTGGGCCCATTAGGCTTGTGTTTAGCCCTCCCCAGGCTCCAAAGGCTTCCCTGGAGCTGAAAGAGGGTAAAAATGCCCTCCCCCGTCCCCTCGGAGGCTCTCTGGAAGCCAAAAACACCCTTCCAGGGCCTCTGCGTGAGCCAAAAATCATGCACATTGGAGCTCAGCTAGGGCAACAGCTCGTGCCGGCAGATATGGCTCCGTGTGGCAACCATGTCATAGGTTCGCCATCACTGCTCTAGAGGCTTTCCTGAAGCCTGGGGAGGGTGAAAAACAGCCCGATGGGTGAAAACAGCCTCCTGCTGCCCTCCAGAAGGCCGAAAATCAGCTGGTCAGCATGCACATGCATGGTGGAGTTGACACAGGGCAAAGCCTCGAGTGCCCTCAGATAGGGGTCCGCATGCCACCTGTGGCATCCATGCCATAGGTTCGCCATCACTGCTATAAGATCTCCCTGGTTTTTTGTTTTTTAAAAAAGAAAACATTGGACAGCCGTTTGCCCATAATGTTATCAAGTCTCCTGCTTCAACTGGAGGTTAGATTAGATGATCTCCAAGGTGCCACTCCAATCGCCATGATTCCATGTTCCTAACAATTTCACAAACATCTGTCCAGAATAGTATAAGTCGGTGATGGTGAACCTAAGGCACAGGTGCCACAGGTGGCATGTGGAGCCATATCTGCTGGCACGTGAGCGTTGTCTTAGCTCAGCTCCATCGTGCATGTGTGTGCCAGCCAGCTGATTTGTGGCTTGCACAGAGGCTCTGGGAGGGCGATTTTGGCTTCCAGAGAGCCTCCTGGGGGATGTTGGAGGACATTTTTACCATTCCTCGGCTCCAGGGAAGCCTTTGGAGCCTGGGGAGGGGGAAACACAAGCCTACTGGGCCCACCAGGAGTTGGGGAACAGGCCATTTCCAGCCTCCAGAGGGCCTCCGGGGGACGGGGGAGCTGTTCTTGCCCTCCCCAGGCATTGAATTATGGGTGTGGGCACTTGCGCATGAACGATAGCACACGCACACTCTGTTTGCCCTCGATTCGCCATCGCTGGTATAGGTTGTCCTTTTAAGCAGGTGGTTGGACTAGAAGACCGCTAAAGCTTACTGTAGATCTGCAGGTCAACGGTTCAAATCTCACCACCGGCTCAAGGTTGACCCGGCCTTCCATCCTTCCAAGGTGGGTCAAATGAGAACCTGGATTGTGGGGGCCATAGGCTGGCTCTGTTAAAAAGTGCTATTGCTAACATGTTGTGAGCCGACCTGAGTCTAAGGAAAAAAGCGGCATAAAAATCGAATAAATAAATAAATAAATTTTTCAACCATTCTTGTTCTGGCCATTGCTGCTGTTGCTTAGTCAGTCACAGGGTTGTAAAGACAATCTTGACTTTGGCTTATCAGGAGGTCAGAAAGGAGGACACAGCCATCATCATAAATATGGATCAGTGAGCAAACCTATGAATTTTGATGACATGACTACGGGGATTCTGCCAACGGTCGTTAAGTGCGAAAAACGGTGCTAAGTCACTTTTTCAGTGCCTTAACTTTCGATGAGTCACTAAGTGAACTGTTCAAGGTCAAAGAGTGTCTGTGATGGATGGATGGGTGGATGGGTGGATGGATGGACGGACGGACAGACAGACAAGGGAGGAACAGAGTGATGATGGTTGATAGAAAGTGTGGGTAGACAGATCAAGAGACAGTGAGAGAGAAAGGGAAAGAAAGAAAGAAAGAAAAGAAAGGAAAGAAAGAAAAAAAAGAAAGGAAAGAAAGAAAGAAACAAACAAATAAAGGATGGAAAGAAAGAAAGAAACAAAGGAAAGAAAGAAGGAAAGAAAGAAGGAAGGAAAGAAAGAAAGAAAGAAACAAAGAAACAAAGAAAGAAAGGAAAGTGAACACAAGAACAAGGGGACACAATCTGAAGTTAGTTGGGGGGAAGATCAAAAGCAACATGAGAAAATATTATTTTACTGAAAGAGTAGTAGATCCTTGGAACAAACTTCCAGCAGACATGGTAGATAAATCAACAGGAACTGAATTTAAACATGCCTGGGATAAACATATATCCATCCTAAGATAAAATACAGAAAATAGTATAAGGGCAGACTAGATGGACCAGGAGGTCTTTTTTTGTCGTCAGTCTTCTATGTTTCTATGTTTCTAAGAAAGGAAAGAAAGAAAGAGATAGAAGAGAGATATTTTTGCCAGAATTGAATATACACAAAATTGGAAGTTGAATAGAAATCCAAAAGAAAGAGAAATATTAAGGAAGATTATGGATCGTGCAGAAATGAATAGACTTACAATGAAAATTAAAGAAAAATAAGACTCGGAGAAATGTAAAAAATGATTGTAGGAATCCAGTTGACAAAAAGAAAAGGAAGGTAACACTGGATAATTACAGTATGTGACACACATTTAAATAGAATTTAAGATATAAGAACAGGACTGATAAAACTGTGTAATATGTCACGGGTTTTTTAAGATTAAAAATAGCCGTTGAAAATATATTCTAGTTTTTATATATATATAATTGTTATTGTTTTTCTTCTTAGTCAGACGGAGTAATTTTTGATAAATTGAAATAGGTTGTTTTATTAATTCTCAATATTTTAATATAATAGATTCTTTAACTGTTTATAATATTGTTAAGTATAGATGATATACGTTTGTATGTTTTTTAAGTTGGAGAATTTTTTAAAAAAATTACACCAAAAAGAGAAGAGAGATGTTTACCCACTATCAAGCATTGTCACGTGTGGCATCAAAGGGTTGTGGAAAGGACACTGGTTGTGCAAGGCCTAAAAGTTGTGGGTTGTCGTAAGACCCTTGGAAGGACGGCTGTGATGGGGCCAACCCCAGAGAGGAGAAGGACGCGCTGAGTCACCTGAACTTTGTGGGGAAAGTCCTCCCAAAAGAGGGAACTCAGCCGGTGTGAGGTGAGAAGCACAATGGGGAACATTGAGTTATATGACTCTGAGGAGGGCCTCAAAACCCAAAAGGGGAACTCTTGAATCTGTGTCTCACGATATCGCCTGGTTTTGTTATGTATTTCTTTGTTCCACTCGTTTATAGTTTGCCTTTATTGTTTTTATAAATCATCCAGGGCAGCTAATATTCCATCTTCTTCCTATTTTCCCCAAAACTACAGCCTGCGATGTGAGTTGGACTGAGAAAGAAGGACGGGCCCAGGGTCACCCAGCTGCCTTTCATGCCTGAGGCGGGACTAGAACTCACCGTCTCCTAGTGATTGGCCCAAAGTCACCCAGCTGCCTTTCATGCCTAAGGCGGGACTAGAACTCACCATCTCCAGGTGATTGGCCCATAGTCACCCAGCTGCCTTTCACGCCTAAGACGGGACTAGGACTCACCGTCTCCTGGTGATTGGCCCATAGTCACCCAGCTGCCTTTCATGCCTAAGGCGGGACTAGAACTCACTGTCTCCAGGTGATTGGCCCGTAGTCACCCAGCTGCCTTTCATGCCTAAGGCGGGACTAGAACTCACCGTCTCCTAGTGATTGGCCCAAAGTCACCCAGCTGCCTTTCATGCCTAAGGCGGGACTAGAACTCACCGTCTCCTGGTGATTGGCCCATAGTCACCCAGCTGCCTTTCATGCCTAAGGCGGGACTAGAACTCACTGTCTCCAGGTGATTGGCCCGTAGTCACCCAGCTGCCTTTCATGCCTAAAACGGGACTAGGACTCACCGTCTCCTGGTGATTGGCCCAAAGTTCATAAATGGTCTTCCAGTTGTTGTTTTTTAAATGTAAAAAAAAAGGAGGTTGTGAGTTGAGAGCTTCTGCGTTGTGGCTGTTGTTATCCTTGGCATTGTGATGATTGCTGGTTTTGTAAACTGGATGTTTGCGCAGAGTGGCAAAACAGGTGGCCGTATTAAAAGATTAAACGGAACAAACCACAAAGAGAAACTCTATCCAGGTGTTGGTTAAGATTCAACAATGGTTTGTGGGAATATAATCCTAAAACATATTAATCAATCCATCAATCATATTTGACGTGGGCAAGGCCACAGGTAAGATATTGTGGATGGTAGCTGGGGATTCGTGGTTTCATGTTTCCTTAGAAAATTTGCTGTTTTTCATCACCTCTGCATTCGGACATAAAACAAGTCAACACAGGCAGTCCTTGACTTATGACCATTGATTTAGTGGCTGTTCTAAGTTATGACATTGCAAAAGAAAATGGCTTATGACCATTTTTCACACTTACGACCATTGGCAGAATCCCTATGAACACATGATCAAAATTCAGGAGTTTGGCAGTTGATTCATATTTATGACCGTTGAAGTGTCCAGGGTCCCACAATCCCCTTTTGAGACCTAACAGAGGAAGCCAAATTCACTTAACAACTGTATAATTAACCTAACAATCGCAGTGATTTATTTAACAACGAGGGCAAGAAAGGACATCGAATAGGGCAAAACTTAGTGGTGTCTTACTTAGCAATGGAAATTGTGGTCGAGAACAACTTGTGAATTAGCTGTTTTCTCCTCCTTATTTCATCCAGCGAGAGATGCCAAGGGCTGCTTGAAAACAGGGGGGGGGGGGGGAATTCTCCAAATAATCCATTTAATAAAAATAAATAAAAACTAAAGTAAAGTTTTAAAGTTAAAGTTATGTTAAAGTTTTAAAGTTAAAGTTATGTTAAAGTTTTAAAGCTAAAGTTGTTAAAGTTAAAATAAGCAAAATTAAAAATAAATCAGAATAAATCAAAATGAGATAAATGGGTTAATGGGAAAATAAATATAAGATTGGTTCTGAAAAGTATTATTATTGTTTTAAAACTGGCTTATAATAAATATGTAAAAGTAGGTGCATAATAGAGTTTGGGCACAGCAAGAATTGCTATACAAATTTGCTACACAAACACCCAATGTTTTTAAGTGTCTTTGTTTTGTATATTATATGTATATATGTCTATAAATAAAACTTCATTTTTTAAAAAAAAGAATAAATCAGAATGAGAATCAAAATCATAATTTAAACAGAAGAGGAGAAAAGGAAAGGAGGAAGGCTAAGGAAAATGAACCTTGAGATTAAATATAATGAAGGAAATAAAATACAGATAAACATAAGGGAGATAAAGAAGAATATGTTGGACGAGAAAACTGGAAACCCCAAATTTCACCCAGGGAAATCAGGTTGGAATTCCCACAAGTGTTGTAGAAACCCACTTCTCATCTTATTTTGCAAGAAACAGCCTTACTCTGTCTTGTTTCAGCATTTATTTAACCTTTTTCTCGAGAAAAGCTGCCTTAAAAACATTTTTTGCAATTTATCTTCTTCGCTATTTCCCAAACGGAAATATTCTTCTGCATGTTGCAATCTTTCCCTTTCCCACCTCGATTCAGACTTTAATTCTATTACAGCTTTGAATTTACGCAATCATTTCACAACACTCGTCTCTGATTGACATTCTCCACGGTTCCCAAATGCAGGTCGAAGAGGGGCAAATTTGGAGAGAGATCACCAATCATCGGAGATCTGAGCCGGGATCTTTCTGAATCTTCTCTTAGGACGTGATGTATCCAGCAACGGTCTTCTTTTTCTTCAACAGCTTCTTAAAGCCTTTCTTGAGCTTTTTGAAAACTTTGAGGAATCTCTTTGCCCGTTTGGGCTGATCCTAGACAGGAAGAGAAAGGCCAACGTTGGTCAAGGATGGTTCCCCAACAGTCAGGACAAAACGCAAGATACATTCAAAACAGGGGCAGGTTCCTCTTATCTTTCCTACCAGTGTTTCGCACACGCATTCCCTAGTGCGAGTTTGCTTCTGCGCATGCTCAGAGAGCCAAAAAATTGTCAAAAATTGGGGGGAAAAGATTGCGGTGCACACAGACCAACAAAGACAAGGGGGGCGTTTGCCCAAGTTTGCCTGGTGCACCAGTTGCGGCCCTATTTGGACAGGGAGTCATTGCTCACAGTCACTCATGCCCTCATCACCTCGATGCTCGACTACTGTAACACTCTCTACATGGGGCTACCTTTGAAGAGTGTTCGGAAACTTCATATCGTGCAGAATGCAGCTGCAAGAGCAATCATGGGCTTCCCTAAGTATGCCCATGTCACACCAACACTCCACACTCTGCATTGGTTGCCGATCAGTTTCCGGTCACAATTCAAAGTGTTGGTTGTGACCTATAAAGCCCTTCATGGCACCGGACCAGATTATCTCCGGGACCACCTTCTGCTGCACGAATCCCAGCGACCAGTAAGGTCCCACAGAGTGGGTCTTCTCCGGGTCCCATCAACTAAACAATGTTGCTTGGCGGGACCCAGGGGAAGAGCCTTCCCTGTGGCGGCTCCGGCCCTCTGGAACCAACTCGTCCCAGAGATTAGAATTGCCCCCACCCTCCTTGCCTTTCGTAAGCTGCTTAAAACCCACCTCTGCCACCAGGCATGGGGGAATTGAGATACTCTTTCCCCCTAGGCCTTTACAATTTTATGAATGGTATGTCTGTACGTATGTTTGGTTTTATAATAAAGGGTTTTTTAGTATTGGATTATTATTATATGCTGTTTTATTGTTGTTGTTAGCCGCCCCGAGTCTGCGGAAAGGGGCGGCATACAAATCCAATAAATAAATAAATAAATGAAGGAAGGAAGGAAGGAAGGAAGAAGGAAAGAAAGAAAGAAAGAAAGAAAGAAAGAAAGAAAGAAAGAAAGAAAGACAGACAACACCGGGGCTATTGCACCAAAATTGCATCATCGGAGGGCCACTACTGGAACCCACCCCTGATGCAGAATAGTCCTTGATTTAACGACCTCAACATTTCTGCTGTTAATCGAGACATTTTGATAAGTGAGCTTTGTCCCCATTTCACGGCTGTCCTTGTGAACGTGGATGAGTGAATCGCTGCGTTTGGTAGATGAATAACTTGATTTCCGCATGCGCAGAAGCAAAAAAGGTGCTGAAATCTCATGCGCACGCGTGTCCTCTCACAAGATTTTTCTTCCTGCGCATGCGTGGAAGCAAAAATCTCACGTAGACATGCACGCACGCCAGAGACATGGAGCTGCACACCCAGGTCAATTTTCACTACCGTTGTGATGGCGTCAACCTGCTACTAGTTATAATTGAAAAACGGTCATGAGTCACATTTTCCAGTGCCCTCTTTAACTGTGAACAGTCCCGGGTCTTTTGAGAAGGGGGGCATACTTTTTTTTAAGGAAAACTAAGAATACAAGAGTTAGGGAAATGAGAAGGAAAATATTACATAAGTGGTATTACACACCCGTTCAACTTGCACACTTTCAACAGAAGGTTAGGGGTAATTGTTGGCATGGCTGTCAAGATAAAGGGGTGCTTATGCATACGATTTGGGAATGCCCTATAGTGCAGGAATTGTGGCAAAAAGTGCAAGAGGACATAAAAAGAATGTTAAATACACGATGGATAATTACTAAGGAAATGGCAGTATTAGTTAAAAGCAATGCGATGGGAGAATTTAGAGGACTAAAACAAGCAGCAATAGAAAGCGCTCAGGCGGTCATAGTCTTGGGTTGGAAGGATGCGACAAAGTGGACAATGCAAAATTGGTATAGGTACATGGTGGACCATATTCAATTTGAAATGATGGATAAAAGGATAAATTTGGATAATGAAACTGAATTGAAACAACTGATGGGACGGTGGGAAAAAGTAAGAAGATATATGACGAGTAGAATCCGAGACCAAGCTACAAGAAATAAATTGGAATCACTCTATAATATGTAAATAGACAATTTGCTCTTGGCTTATAGTGGATTATATAAGAAACACCCTCGATATGGTGGTGGGGTATGTGTGTGTGTCGGGGTGGTGGGCATTTTTTTTGCACTATGCACTGTTTTATATTGAGTGTATATTAACCTTGTTAAAAAATCAATAAAAATATACTTTTTTAAAAAAAGAGAAGGGCGGCATACAAATCTAAATAATAATAATAATAATAATAATAATAATAATAATAATAATAATAATAAACTGTTGTAAATTGAAGACAATCTGTACAGAATATAGAATTACACAATTAGAAGAGACTTTAGAGGTGTTCTAATGTTCTAAAGGTGGACTTTATCGGAATTATGTACCATATCTTTCAAGAATCCCAGAATTTTTGGAAAAGAGCATATATGCTTCCCATCTTCAAAAGAGGGGTGAACAACAGACCAATCAGGCCTAACATCAGTTCCTGGGAAGATACTGAGGAAAAAATAATCAAAGAATAGATCTGTGAACCTCTAGAAACAAATAAAGTTATAACTATTAGCCAGTATGAGTTTGTTAAAAACAGATCATGTCAAACCAATCTTAGTTCATTCTATGACAAAGTATCTAAATTAGTAGACCAGCAAAATGCTGTGGACATAGCATATTTAGACTTCAGTAAGGCATTTGATAAAGTAAACCACAACCAATTTCTGGGTAAGCTAGAAAAGTGGAGGATAGACAACATCACCACCAATACCACTAGTGGTGGTATTTACCTGGTTCTATCTGGATTGCGCAAACCCTAGCAATGACTGCAGGTCGCCCCACCCCCCACCCACCCCATGGAAACATGTCATGTTTTTGATGCTTTTAATGTTTTGATGCTTTTAACATGCTTTTAATGTTTCAAAATGTAAAATAATGCACTTGGGGAAAAGGAATCCTCAATCTGAGCATTGTATTGGCAGTTCTGTGTTAGCAAAAACTTCAGAAGAGAAGGATTTAGGGGTCGTGAACCATGCAGTCAGGTGGTAGGGAAAGCAAGTAGAATGCTTGGCTGCATAGCTAGAGGTATAACAAGCAGGAAGAGGGAGATTGTGATCCCGCTGTATAGAGTGCTGGTGAGACCATATTTGGAATATACTGTGTTCAGTTCTGGAGACCTCACCTTCAAAAAAATATGGATCAAATTGAATGGGTCCAAAGATGGGCTACAAGAATGGTGGAAGGTCTTAAGCATAAAACTTGTCAGGAAAGACTTAATGAACTCAATCTGTATAGTCTGGAGGACAGAAGAGAAAGGGGGGACACGATCGAAACATTTAAATATGTCAAAGGGTTAAATAAGGTTCAGGAGGGAAGTGTTTTTAATAGGAAAGTGAACACAAGAACAAGGGGGCACAATCTGAGGTCAGTTGGGGGAAAGATCAGAAGCAACATGAGAAAATAGTATTTTACTGAAAGAGTAGTAGAAGATGCTTGGAACAAACTTCCAACAGACGTGGTTGGTCAATCTACAGTAACTGAATTTAAACATGCCTGGGATAAACATAGACCCAGTAAGATAAAATACAGGAAATAGTATAAGGGCAGACTAGATGGACCATGAGGTCTTTTTCTACTGTGAATCTTCTATGTTTCTGTGTTTCTACATTGCTGATGTGATTTGAGAAACACAGACAAAAAATAGCAGTTTTTGAAAAGGGTTGGGGGTCTTCTAGAAGAAGGAAATTCTGCCCATTTCTGGGACACAGGAGACAATCTTGCAAAACAACCAGCCTCTCTCTTTCCCACCCACGCTCTTCAAAAAATGCACCTTTAATCCAGTTATTCCCTCAAGGGACTTCCCACAAAGACCTGGGTTTTAGTTCTCAAAATTAACCTTAAGAGAACTCCACAGAGTCCTGAAGGAAACAGGAAGAGAAATTTTTATGGCTTTCCAGACTTGACTTAATCATGCTTAAGTCAACAGTGTCTGTGTTTAATATCGCAGCAGTGGGCAGGTTATAGGTTCAGGAGGAACCAAGATACCTGCTATAAGTGGAAATTCCTCTCTAAAACCTGCAGCATAGAGCCTCCTTCCAGATTTGGAGGTGGGGCCCCAGCAATCACACCACCTTCTAACCTTCTCCTGCTCTTATTATTTCTCCTTCTCTTCCTCTTCCTCCTTCCTCGTCTCCGCAAATGTCCCTTCCCTTGTAGCACTGATGACATTCCCTAGTTGAGTCACGAAACGCCTGCAAGAAGACCACCCAGGTTGGAGAATAATAAGGATCCTTCCCAAGGTATCTTCCTCCTCCTCTTTCCGCTCCTGCTTGTCCTCCACTCTTCAAATCATCCTTCTAGCACTGATGATGTTTCCTAGTAGGGTCACGAAACGTCTGCAAGAACCCAGCTCAGGGAGGACCAAGGACCCCACAGTCCTTCTTCCCGTCCCTCCCTCCTCTCTTTTCTATCCTGTGCATGATTTTATACCCTTCAATCAAGTCACCCCTCAAACGCCTTCTTTCAAGGCTGAAGAGACCAAGGCATTGCAACCTGGTTTCATAAGGGAGGGGCTCCATTTCCTTGATCATTCTTGTTGCCCTTTTTTGCACCTTTTCCAGTTCCATTATATCCTTCTTGAGGTGCTGTGACCAGAACTGTACACAGTACTTCAAATATGGTCTCACCATCGATTTGTACAGAGGCAATACAACACGTACTGAGTTATTTTCGATTCCCTTCCTAATCCTGCCAAGCATGGAATTTGCTTTTTTTGCTGCTGCTCCGCACTGGGTTGACATCTTCATTGAGGTGTCCACCCAAATCCCAAGATCATCAGTTGGTCGTTCTTTGCCCCGATGTGCACAACTTTGCACTTGTGGAATCTCCTCTCTAAAAGAAGTGGCCAAGGTACAACCTCAGCTGAGATGGGGTCTCTTTTGCCTTGCAGGTGGTCCATCACCCAGAGTTCTTACCTTATCCCCCTCCTCCTTCTCATCCCCTTCCTCCTCCTCCTCGGTCTTGGCCTGGTACCCCTCCTTCTCTCCCTCTTCCTCCTTCTCCACTTCTCCTCTTCTCTCCTCCTTCATTTCGCCCACAACTCCACAGGAGAGAACAATCACCGGGGGACTCTCGTCGAAGAAGTAGTAGCCAGCGCATTGCTTGGACACCTGCAGAAGAGGGGGGAAAGTCGTGGGTGAAAGCAGATCTGCCTGTCCCAAGATAATGTTGCCGGATCCAATCCATCACCAGGACCAAACCTCTGGACCTGGAGAGCCAAGCCAGGCTGGATCCTGCAGAAAAAACACCACCGAGATTCAAGCTGTTTCCCATGTACAACCCCCCCCCCACGCATATGCACAACCCTCCCATCCCAACGCATGCACACAGGCCTCATTGAAGCCTGGGATGTGAAAAAAAACGGCTGAATGGGCAAACCAAAAAGTTCAGAAAACGCACTTCCAGGTTGCTTTTGTGTTGTTTTTTGCACATCGGAGGGTTCAGGGAAGCTTCCCGAAGCCCCGGGGTGCAAAAACACACCCAAAAGACAAACCGGTAGTTCAGAAAATGCACTTCCGGGTTGCCTGTTGTGTTGTTTTTTGCACATCAGAGAGTTCAGGGAAGCTTCCAGAAGCCCCGAGGTGCAAAAAAATGCCCCAGGCAAACCAGAAGTTTGGAAAATGCAGTTCTGATTTGCCCGTTGTGCTGTTTTTTGCAGTCCAGGGCTTCAGGAAGCATCACTGAACCTTCCGGAGTGCCAAAAACAGCACAACGGGCAAACCAGAAGTACATTTTTCAAATTTCCAATTTATCTATTGGGTGGGGTTTTTTTGTACTTTGGGGCTTCTGGAAGCTTCCAGCGAGAATGTCCCTCAGGACAAGGGGGGGGAGGGAAACAGGCTCTTTCTTCACCAGTCGGGATGGAGAACCAGTTTCAGCTCTGCCACAGGGAGGCCCTACAGAGGTCCCATTAGCCCTGTCTCCATCTAATAATAATAACAACAATAACAGAGTTGCAAGGGACCTTGGAGGTCTTCTAGTCCAACCCCCTGCTTAGGCTTACACTACTTCAGAGAGATGGCTATCCACAGGGGTGGGCTACTGCCCGGACGGGGGGGGGGGGGGCAACACAGTGGGGTAGCGAAAATAGAGCTCCACCCCAGAGCAGACAATTTGCACTGAAAGATGTTGAAAAAAAATACATAAGTCACGGCCACAGTGTGGTAGTAAAAATTTTGGTAGCCCTTCACTGGTTATCCAACATCTTCTTAGAAACTTCCAGTGTTGGAGCATTTATGACTTCTAGTGGCAGACTGTTCCACTGGTTAATTGTTCTAACTGTCAGGAAATTTTTCCTTAGTTTTAAGTTGCTTCTCTCCTTATTTAGTTTCCACCTGTTGCTTTTTGTCCTACCATCAGGTGCTTTTGAGAATAGGTTGACTCCATCTTCTTTGTGGCAACCCCTGAGATACTGGAAGACTGCTATTCTGTCTCCCCTGCTCCTTCTTTTCATTAAACTAGCCATGTCCAGTTCCTGCAACCGTTCTTCATTTGTTTTAGCCTCCAGTCCCCTAGTCCTCTTTGTTGCTCTTCTCTGCACGCTTTCTAGAGTCTCAACATCGTGGCAACCAAAACTGAATGCAGTATTCCAAGGGTGGCCTTACCAAGGCCTTATAAAATGGTATTAATATTTATATTAATATTTATTTATATTTAAATATTTACTATGTTTATTATATTTATAAATATTAAATATTTATATATTTATACATTTTATGGCAGTGGTATCTACCATGTTATTAATGTATCCCCTTCTCTGACCATTAAGGGTTATGTGTGGTTGTGACTGTATCGTATTGATTGTTTTTTAAGACAGTGGGTTTTTAGTTATAGTTTTAAATATTAGATTTGTATTGTACAGTTTTATTGCTGTTGTGAGCTGCCCTGAGTCTTCGGAGAGGGGCGGCATACAAGTCTAATAAATTATTATTATTATTATTATTATTATTATTATTATTATTATTATTATTAATATTATTATTATTATTAATATTATTATTATTATTAATATTATTATTATTATTAATATAGAGCTGGGGTGGTGCAGCAGGTAGAGTGCTGTACTGCAGGCCACTGAAGCTGACTGTAGATCTGAAGGTCAGCGGTTCAAATCTCATCACCGGCTCAAGGTTGACTCAGCCTTCCATCCTTTTGAGGGGGGGTCAGATGAGGACCTGGATTGTGGGGGCCATAGGCTGGCTCTGTTTAAAAAGTGCTATTGCTAACATGTTGTAAGCCGCCCTGAATCTATGGAGAAGAACGGCATAAAAATCGAATAAATAAACAAACAAACAAACAAACAATAAAAAATTTATTGCCATTGTGAAAACAATGAATTGTCATTAGCAATGAAAGTCGTGTGACACCCAGAGACCAGTCCCACCATACATAAAATTTAAAAATAGAATAAAATAGAATAAAAAATAGAATAAAATGTCCCACCCACTACAAATTCCCCACCCTGAACCACTCAACCATCTACATTACAAACCGAGTAATATTGTCCAACAGTTCACTGATGGTGACCCTTTAGTTCGTTGTTAAGTGCGAGTATATTAATTATTGTTATTATAGATCAACTAGCACCGATCACTCACCCCATTTTCTTTGAAATCACACCCGTCAAAGAAAACCACATCTTCCAACAGGCACATGGTCTCCCTGATGGTGAAGTTCAGCACTTGATGGTTTTCGGAAACAGGATCCTGAAACAAGCAGAGGGTGAGTTTGAAGGGCGCCTACACTTTCTCCCACTTTACATTGAGATGCTTTCTGAATGACTCGACGTAGCCAGCAGAGGAGGCTAGAGAGCAGAATCCATGAGAGGTTCCACAAGGTCTGGACTCCATGTCCATCGTCCTTACTGGCCACAGAGGAAAGCTCTTGAAGAACTCCATGCAAGGAGAATCAGAACTGCAGAAAAAAACAATGGCTGCCAACTTGCCTTCCCTTGAGGACCTGTAGACTGCACGAGTCAAAAAGAAGGCGGTGAAAATATCTACTGACCCCTCGCATCCTGGACACAAACTGTTTCAACTCCTACCCTCAAAATGTCGCTACAGAGCACTGCACACCAAGACAACTGGACACAAGAGCAGTTTTTCCTATCACTCTGCTAAACAAATAATCCCCTCAACATTGTCAAACTATTTACTAAGTCTACACTACTATTTCTACTAGTTATCTCATCATTCCTATCACCCATTTCTTCCCACATATGACTGTATGACTGTAACTTGCTGCTTGTATTTTTAAGATTTTTATTCATATTGGTTTTTTGATTGCTTATTTCTACCCTATGACAATCACTAATTGTTGTACCTCGTGATTCTTGACAAATATCTCTTTTTCTTTTATGTACACTGAGAGCATCTGCACCAAAGACAAATTCCTTGTGTGTCCAATCACACTTGGCCAATAAAGAATTCTGTCCTCTTCTGTTCTGTTCCACTCTACTTACTTACTTACTTACTTACTTACTTACTTACTTACTTACTTACTTACTTACTTATTTACTTACTTACTTACCTATTTATTTATTTGTGTTTATATATTTGTCAAACAATTATAGGGTGGTAATTTGTACAAATAAAACATTAGATAAGTAATGATAAAAAGTAACAAAAGAAGACAATAGGACACAGTGGTGCGCTTATGCACGCCCCTTACAGACCTCTTAGAAAGGGGGAGAGGTCAACTATAGATAGTCCAAGGTTAAAGTTTTGGGGTTAGGAGTAGAAACCCCAGAGTCAGGTAGTGCATTCCAGGTGTTGATTACTCTGTTGCTGAAGTTGTATTCAATTCTATTCCCAATTTATTCTACTCTACTCTACTCTATTCTGTTCTAAAGGATGGATGGATTTTTCTCACTACCTCCCCGTCATTCTCAGAACTGCTGCCCATCAGGGATGGATCTTCTCTACAAAAGACTCTAAACAGTGATGGCAAACCTCTTTTCTCTTGGGTGCCAAAAGAGCGTGCACATGCACTATCGAGCATGCGTGAGCGCCCACTCCCATAATTCAATGTCTGGGAGGGCGAAAATAGTTTTCCTCCATCGCCTGGGGGCCCTCTGGAGGCCAGAAATGGCCTGTTTCCAACTTCTGGCGGGTTGAGTAGACTCATGTTTCAACCTCCCCAGGCTCCAAAGGCTTCCATAGAGCTGTTGCAGGGTAAAAACTCCCTCCTCCATCCCCCCAGAGACTCTCTGGAAGCCAAAAATGCCCTCCCAGAGCCTCTGCAAAAGCCAAAAAATCATTTGGCTGGTATACACATGCAAATTGGTGGTGAGCTAGGGCAACAGCTTGCGTGCCAGCAGATACTGCTCTGCGTGCCACCTGTGGCACCCGTGCCATAGGTTCACCATCACTGCTCTAAACAACCCCACAGCGGACTTGAACTGAGGAATACCTACCCATTCAGGCTGAGCAAGAGCTTCCAGAAGCCGGTAGACACAGTCTTCTCCTGCTTTGCTATTGTAGATGGCCACTGCAAGGTCCACAGCCTTCTCATAGGTCAAAGGTTTGCTATTTGGTAGTGAGGAGCATCCAAAGGCTGAAAGAACTCCAACCGCCAGCCAGGTCTTCCAAAAGCTGCTTTCCATCTTTGGTCCGTCTGCTACGGAGGTCCACGGCTGATGTGGTCCTCAGGTCCAAGTCCCCTCCTTTTAATGTCCTGATATGCATGTTGTACGTTCTCTGGCTAGCGACCAAAACCCCCCCCACTACACAGAGAGAGAGAGAGAGAGAGAGAGAATTTTCTGAGTTCCTTCCTGCACGCTCTTCTTGGGAGAGGGATAGAGACAAAAGAGGACCAGCCAGGAAGCGTTTTGTGATGGTGGGAAAACTGGAGCATAAAGTCACAGGTGCAAAACCCCATGCAGAGAGATCGCTGTGGGTTATAATCACCTCTGTTTTCTCCATTCACAAGGGTTAGGGATGGTTGCCAAGGTGTAAAACAAAAAGTGGGTTCTGAATTAGTTTGCTACGGGTTCGCTTTCATGTTGTACGGTGCAATGCGAGCTGTACAGTGACCGGGTTTGTTATTATTTACGGGTGGGGTGTATAATTTTTTATATTTTTCTCCACCATGCAATAAAACATACAGTGGTCCCTCTACTTACAAACTTAATTTGTTCCGTGACCAGGTTCTTAAGTAGAAAAGTTTGTAAGAAGAAGCGATTTTTCCCATAGGAATCAATGTAAAAGCAAATACAGTGTCCCCTTGATTTTCGCAGGGGATGCGTTATGCGAATGCCCGCAAAAGTTGAATTTCCACGAAGTAGAGATGCGGAAGTAAATACACCATTTTTGGCTATGAATAGTATCACAAGCCTTCCCTTAACACTTTAAACCTCTAAATCAGTGTTTTCCAACCTTGGCAACTTGAAGATATCTGGACTTCAACTCCCAGAATTCCCTAGCCAGCGAAGGCTGGCTGGAGAATTCTGGGAGTTGAAGTCCAGATATCTTCAAGTTGCCAAGGTTGGGAAACACTGCTCTAAATTACCATTTCCCATTCCCTTCACAACCATTTACTCACCATTATCACCATTGAATAAGACACTTAGAGATCCTGATATTTATAAACATAATTATTTATTAACAATAATTATTTTTTTGGTTATTTATTTGCAAAAAATATTAGTTTGGCGATGACGTATGACATCATCGGGTGGGAAAAACCATAGTATAGGAAAAAAACCGTGAAGTATTTTTTAATTAATATTTTTTGAAAAACCGAGGTATAGGCTATTCGCAAAGTTCAGACCCGCGAAAATCGAGGGAACATTGTAATGTGTGCGGTTGGGGAAACTACAGGGAGGGTGGAGGCCCTGTATCCTCCTAGGAGATTCCTAGAGAGGCCCTATGGAGGCTTCTCCCTGCCTTTTCTGGCCCTGTTTCCTCCCAGGAGTTTCCTAGAGAGGCCCTACGGAGGCTTCTCCTTGCCTTTTCTGGCCCTGTTTCCTCCCAGGAGTTTCCTAGAGAGGCCCTACGGAGGCTTCTCCTTGCCTTTTCTGGGCCTGTTTCCTCCCTGGAGTTTTCTAGAGAGGCCCTATGGAGGCTTCTCCCTGCCTTTTCTGGCCCTGTTTCCTCCCAGGAGTTTCCTAGAGAGGCCCTACGGAGGCTTCTCCTTGCCTTTTCTGGGCCTGTTTCCTCCCTGGAGTTTTCTAGAGAGGCCCTACGGAGGCTTCTCCTTGCCTTTTCTGGCCCTGTTTCCTCCCAGGAGTTTCCTAGAGAGGCCCTACGGAGGCTTCTCCTTGCCTTTTCTGGGCCTGTTTCCTCCCTGGAGTTTTCTAGAGAGGCCCTATGGAGGCTTCTCCCTGCCTTTTCTGGCCCTGTTTCCTCCCAGGAGTTTCCTAGAGAGGCCCTACGGAGGCTTCTCCTTGCCTTTTCTGGGCCTGTTTCCTCCCTGGAGTTTTCTAGAGAGGCCCTACGGAGGCTTCTCCTTGCCTTTTCTGGCCCTGTTTCCTCCCAGGAGTTTCCTAGAGAGGCCCTACGGAGGCTTCTCCTTGCCTTTTCTGGGCCTGTTTCCTCCCTGGAGTTTTCTAGAGAGGCCCTATGGAGGCTTCTCCCTGCCTTTTCTGGCCCTGTTTCCTCCCAGGAGTTTCCTAGAGAGGCCCTACGGAGGCTTCTCCTTGCCTTTTCTGGGCCTGTTTCCTCCCTGGAGTTTTCTAGAGAGGCCCTACGGAGGCTTCTCCTTGCCTTTTCTGGCCCTGTTTCCTCCCAGGAGTTTCCTAGAGAGGCCCTACGGAGGCTTCTCCTTGCCTTTTCTGGGCCTGTTTCCTCCCTGGAGTTTTCTAGAGAGGCCCTATGGAGGCTTCTCCCTGCCTTTTCTGGCCCTGTTTCCTCCCAGGAGTTTCCTAGAGAGGCCCTACGGAGGCTTCTCCTTGCCTTTTCTGGGCCTGTTTCCTCCCTGGAGTTTTCTAGAAATAAAAAATAAATTTAAAAAGTTGCTGAAATAAAAAAAGTTGCTGAAATAAGAATAAGAATAAGAATAATTAATTAATTAAAATAACCCATAGATAAATAAATATTTAGATGGATAATTAAGATAAAGGATGGATGAGATGGATAATAGAGAGAGGAAGAGAGGGAGAAAGAGAGGGAGGAAAGTTATGATGATGATAATAATAATAATAATAATAATAATAATAATAATAATAATTTATTAGATTTGTACGCTGCCCCTCTCTGAGGACTCGGGGCGGCTCACAACAACATAAACAGTGTAGAAATCCAATTTTAAAATACAATTTAAAAACCTTATAATAAAATAATCACACAACCAATCAAACCATACACCAGCCTTGACAATTGGTGTGTGTGTTAGTTTCCCCATGCCTGGCGTCAAAGATAAGTTTTTAGTAACTTATGAAAGGCGAGGAGGGTGGGGGCAGTCCTAATCTCTGGGGGGAGTTGGTTCCAGAGGGTTGGAGCCGCCACAGAGAAGGCTCTTTCCCTGGGTCCTGCCAGACGACATTGTTTAGTCGACGGGACCCGGAGAAGACCAACTCTGTGGGACCTAATCGGCCGTTGGGATTTGTGCGGCAGAAGGTGGTCTCGCAGATATCCTGGTCCGGTGCCATGAAGGGCTTTATAGGTGATGACCAACACTTTGAATTGTGACCGGAAACTGATCGGCAACCAATGCAGACTGCAGAGTGTTGGTGTGACATGGGCATACCTGGGGAAGCCCATGATTGCTCTCGCAGCTGCATTCTGCACGGTCTGAAGTTTCCGAACACTCTTCAAAGGTAGCCCCATGTAGAGAGCATTACAGTAGTCAAACCTCGAGGTGATGAGGGCATAAGTGACTGTGAGCAGTAAGTCCCGGTCCAGGTAGGGCCGCAACTGGTGCACCAGGCGAACCTGGGCAAACGCCCCCCTTGCCACAGCTGAAAGATGGTTCTCCAATGTGAGCTGTGGATCGAGGAGGACGCCCAAGTTGCAGACCCTCTCTGAGGGGGTCAGTAATTCCCCCCCCGTTAGGGTGATGGACGGACAGATGGAATTGTCCTTGTGTCTCGCGCATGTGCAACTCCTTGCAAGATTTTGCTTCTTGTGCATGCACAGAAGCTAAACTACCCTGCAACGTACATGTGCCTGCATGCGCAGTGCAATTTTTGCTACCGGTGCAGCGTTCTTATCCATACCAGTAGCCATCCATTACTGGTTACTTGGAACCCAGACAGTGAGTTAATTTACCAGGTGGGAATAGCTTGACAATCATGTGACCAGGGGGGTGGCATAAAGGTCATGTGACTGGGTGGGAGTGGCTTACCAACCAAGGTATGTTTTCAAATAGGTGCTTGGACTCTTTTTCAAGTCGCATGATTTAAATAGCCACCAAATGGACAAATGATAGACAGCATTATTTATCAGGGAGCACAAGAACCTTTTAAGGTTTTATACTGAATCCACAAGGTTCAGTAGAAACGTAGAAGATTGACGGCAGAAAAAGACCTCATGGTCCATCCAGTCTGCCCTTATACTATTTTCTGTATCTTATCTTAGGATGGATCTATGTTTATCCCAGGCATGTTTAAATTCAGTTACTGTGGATTTACCAACCACGTCTGCTGGAAGTTTGTTCCAAGCTTCTACTACTTTTCCAGTAAAATAATATTTTCTCACGTTGCTTCTGATCTTTTCCCCCAACTAACTTCAGATTGTGCCCCCTTGTTCTTGTGTTCACTTTCTTGTTGAAAACACTTCCCTCCTGAACCTTATTTAACCCTTTAACATATCTAAATGTTTCGATCATGTCCCCCCTTTTCCTTCTGTCCTCCAGACTATACAGATTGAGTTCATTAAGTCTTTCCTGATACGTTTTATGCTTAAGACCTTCCACCATTCTTGTAGCCCGTCTTTGGACCCATTCAATTTTATCAATATCTTTTTGTAGGTGAGGTCTCCAGAACTGGACACAGTATTATTCCAAATTTGGTCTCACCAGCGCTCTATACAGTACAGCAGAATCCCAATCTCCCTCTTCCTGCTTGTTATACCTCTAGCTATGCAGCCAAGCCTTCTACTTGCTGTCCCTACCGCCTGACTGCACTGTTCACCCATTTTGAGACTGTCAGAAATCACTAGTAGGATAACAGATTAGGCAAGTAGCTCAATTTTCTTTAATTGCTATAAAAGGTTCAGTTCTAGATAATGATTAAAATGATTAGAGCGTGCATGAGTAAAAATGTACGATTTAATTATTTTCTATTTTAAAAGTAATTAAGGATCATACTAAGGTAGTACAGAAGGAAGGACAATAAAAAACTATTAAGTATTCAATAAATAGTGCATAAACCTACTACCCCCCACCGCGTCCCCCTCCCCCATGGGGGCTGCAGCCCATTACTGGTTCTAGTCCCATCTTAGGCAAAAATTCAATTCAATTACATTTATTAGATTTGTAGGAAAGAAAGCTAGCTGAAAGCCCTCTGGGCAACAGTGTAGTTGGGGAGGAAATAGTTTGAGGAAGAAATAATTTGCTGATTTGTATTATTTCCAGAAACAATAACCGCACATTAAAAAAACATATACAAAAAAAAATGATGTCATTGGTTGAGTGTTACTGTATTATTGTGGCTGTTGTCCTGTTGTGATGATTGTTGGTTTTGTAAACTTTTAAACTGGAAGCTTGCCCAATTGACCGTTACAAAAGAAGTGGCTGCATTAAAGGATTGAAGCAAACCACAAACTTTCTTTCCTGAAATAGAAACTTCATCAAGGCCTTGGCTAAGATTCAACAATTATTTAAGGGAACATAATTAGATGTTCCCTTAAACATCTAATTATGTCAGTCAATCAACTGGTCAATCAATTAATTGGTTAGAGAAGATTCGGAAAACCACGGGTGAGAAGTTACAGACAGTACTTCACTGTTCCCAGCCTTGTGTTTGCGTAAAGAACTTGGAGATTTTCAGGAGTTCTGCGTTCAAAGATTTAAAAATTTAATGATTAACAATTCTCTCCCTCTTACTTCTCTGAATCATTTCTCCCTCTGCATCAACAGAGGGGTAGGATCAAGATCACGTGAAGGGTTTTTGTGAACACAAGAACAAGGGGGCACAATCTGAGGTTAGTTGGGGGAAGGATCAGAAGCAACGTGAGAAACGTGAGAAAATATTATTTTATTGAAAGAGTAGTAGATGCTTGGAACAAACTTCCAGCAGAGGTGGTTGGTCAATCCACAGTCACTGAATTTAAACATGCCTGGGATAAACATATATCAATTCCTAAGATAAAATACAGGAAATAGTATAAGGGCAGACTAGATGGACCATGAGGTCTTTTTCTGCCGTCAATCCTCTATGTTTCTCTGTGTTAATACCACTTTATAAGGCCTTGGTAAGGCCATACTTGGAATCCTGAATTCAGTTTTGGTCACCACGATGTAAAAAGGATGGTGGGACTCTAGAAAGAGTGCAGAGAAGAGCAATAAAGATGATTTAGGGGACTGGAGGCCTAAACATATGAGGAAGGGTTGCAGGAACTGGGCATGGCTAGTTTAATGAAAAGAAGGACCAGGGGAGACCGGATAGCAGTCTTCCAGTATCTCAGAGGCTGCCCCAAAGAAGAAGGGGTCAATCTATTCTCCAAAGCACCTGAGGGTAGAACAAGAAGCAATGAATGGAAACTAAACAAGGAGAGAAGCAACTTAGAACTAAGGAGGAATTTCCTGACAGTCAGAACAATTAATCCGTGGAACATCCTGCTACTAGAAACTGGGATTGTTCCAACACTGGAAGTTTTTAAGAAGATGTTGGATAGCCATCTATCTGAAGTAGTGTAGGGTTTCCTGCCTAAGTAGGGTGTTGGACTAGAAGACCTCCAAGGTCCCTTCCAATTCTTTGGTTGTTGTTGTTGTTGTTGTTATTTAATTTAGCAAGCAAAATCACTGCTCAGCCTTGAGGCTGAAAATGTGTGATGGGGAAATAGTTGCAGAAAGGACAAAAAGGGAACTAGACAAAATAGGAATAATTCAGGTAGTCCTCGACTTGTGACTACAATTGAGCCCAAAGTTCACTGCTCCTGAGACATTTCTTAAGTGAGTTTTGTCACATTGTGCAACCTTTTTTGCCACAGTTCTTAAATGAATCCTTATGCCTATTAAATTAGAATTAAATTATTAAATTAGTATTAAATTATTTCCATTTTTTTCTCGCCATGTACATGTATACATCGGAATTAGACTGCATTGTTTCTCTGTTGTCATATATGTGGGTGTATACATAATTTTCTATTTGTTTAGTGGATTTATTTATTTATTTATTTATTTATTTAGTCACGCTTATTCCGTCTGAGAGTTGTATGAAATTAATTTTCTTTTGATATTTATTTATTTATTTTATTTATTCATTTGTCCAGTACACAAATACATAGGAAGAAAAATAGACATGTAGTAATATATATAAGGGTAAAAATGAACTTAGAGGGGAGGATATATGAAAGAAAAAAAATATATATGATAAGTGAGAGAAAGGAAAGACAATTGGACAGGGGACGAAAGGCACACCAGTGCACTTAAGTATGCCCCTTACTGGCCTCTTAGGAACCTGGAGAGGTCAATCGTGGAGAGTCTAAGGGAGAAGTGTTGGGGGTTAGGGGTTGACACAATTAAGTCCGGCAATGAGTTCCACGCTTCGATAACTCAATTGTTGAAATCATATTTTTTACAGTCAAGTTTGGAGCAATTCGTATTAAGTTTGAATCTGTCGCGTGCTCTTGTGTTGTTGCAGTTGAAGCTGAAGTAGTCATTGACCGGTAGGACGTTGCAGCATATGATCTTGTGGGCAATACTCAAATCGTGTTTTAGGCCCCGTAGTTCTAGGCTTTCTAGGCCCAGGATTGTTAGTCTATTTTCATAGGATATTCTGTTTCAAGTACTGTATATACCAATTAGCATACATTCAAAATGACAATAAAGTTATTGTAAGTCTAAGTCTAGTAAGTTTAGTACAAGGAATAAATTGGAATAGATACATTGCTATTGGGTAAAAATGGGTTATACAAGATACACCCCCGATTGGTGGTGGGGTATGTATGTTTGTCAGGTGGTGGGCACTTTTTCACTATACTGTACACTTGTTTTGTGTTGTGTGTATCTAAAAATTGTTCAAAATCAATAAAAATATTTTTTTAAAAAAGTTTAAGTCTAGTAACATGGTTGTTAAGCAAATCTAGCTTCCGCATTGACTTTGCATTATAAATTTTGTTTTAATCAAAGAGAAAGCAAAGAGTACAGCTACCATGTACTTTACTGCTCAACTGTTTAACTCTAACAGGAAACAGGAAACGCCACTTAGAACAAAAGAGCAGAGTGTATACCATAGAGCCCAACTTGTAAACGCCGCCCTCTACTGGGTGAATACTACTATACTGTAGTTGTTGATTGCATTCCAGCAGTGAATTCCAACAATTTGCATGTTGGAAGGGCACAACATAGGATGACATGATCTCGGGACACTGTAACAGCCATAAATGTGGGTCAGCTGCCAAGGATCTGAATCTTGATCATGTGGCTTTGGAAATGCTGCAACAATCGTAAATGTGAAAAACAGTCTTATTATTTTTTTCAATAGCATTGTAACCTTGAGTGGTCCTTAAAACACACCACTGTAAGTCAAGGGCTGGCAGTATGAGTCAAATGCTATATGGATCTACAAAAGCTGTGGAAATGTGAAAAAAAGAGTAAAAAATCACTTTTTTCCAGTGCCAATGTAACTTGAAATGGTCACTAAATGAATTATCATAAATCAAGGACTGCTTCCCGAGTTTGGATTTTCCCAGATCACCTCGGAGTTACGACTTTCTGGATCTGTTTGTTTGATTGATTTACATACTGTCCCTCTCTGAGGACTCGGGGCAGCTTACAACATATAAGTATAAACGTCTTAATTCAATTAATTTTAACTAATTAGTCTAAAGCCCAATTTCACTCCAAACATGCAGGAAAAATGTACAACCAAGCCAGAGAATTTGAAACTTAATTTAATTTAAATGTAATTAGTTTGTAATTTAAATGTAACTCAACTAGCCTGGATTGGATTAGTTTTTCAATGTAGATTTAAGAAGGAAAAATGGAGAATTCCCATCCTTTCCTGTGGACATTCCTCTGGGATCCGGATCCTCGTTGGTTACAAGTTGAAATGGGCCCCAATGGCCACTTGGGTTTTCTTGAAAAATTTCTTGATGCCCTTCTTGATCTTCTTGAAAAATTTCTTGAATCTCTTGACCCGCCTGGGCTGAGCCTAGAGAGGAAGAGAAGGACCGCATAGGTGGTCAGGGCTAGTCACCCAACAGGTAGCCTCCAGGTGGAGGTGCCTACCTACCGCCACAACCGGTGTGAAGTACGTGCAGCTCCAGGTGACTGCTGGGTGCATGCACGAATCCAAGAAACATTTCGCTTACGCACATGGGCAGGAAGTAAAATCTCACGAGAGGATGCGCAGCGGTGTGAGATTTTGGGATTTTTTGGCTTCCATGCGTGCGTGGAAGCAAAAAAATCACTGGAAATTGTTAAAATCTCATGTGCACGCATGTCCTCTCACAAGATTTCATTTCCTGCACATGAGCAGAAATCAAATTTTGCTTGGACATACACACCCGCCTGCCGGTTACCGTGGACAGCTCCATTTTTGCTACCGGTACGCAGTGCAGCGTGTACCAGGTAATAATAATAATAATAATTTATTAGATTTGTATGCCGCCCCTCTCCGAAGACTCGGGGCGGCTCACAACAATGATAAAAACAATATTATAGTGGCACAGATCTAATATTAAAAGAAATAACTAAAACCCTATCATATTAAAACCACTCAACACATACATACCAAACATAAATTATAAAGAGCCTGGGGGAAAGATGTCTCAAATCCCTCATGCCTGGCAGTATAGGTGGGTCTTGAGTAGTTTACGGAAGACAAGGAGGGTAGGAGCAGTTCTAATCTCCGTGGGGAGTTGATTCCAGAGGGCCAGGGCCGCCACAGAGAAGACTCTACCCCTGGGGCCCCCCAGACGACATTGTTTAGTCGACGGGACCCGGAGAAGGCCAACTCTGTGGGACCTTATCGGTCGCTGGGATTCGTGCGGTAGCAGGCGGTTCCGGAGGTAACAATCCATTACTACCCTGTTTCCCCGAAAATAAGTCACCCCCGAAAGTAAGACATGGGAGAGGTTTTGCACAATTGCCTAATATAAGGCATCCCCTGAAAGTAAGACGTAGGAGATGTTTCATTTTGCAGTATTCCCGAACAGAACGTATATAACACTGCTGTCCATAAATTGCATCGCAAAACGCTGCATCAATCAGATTTAAAACACATCCAACACGCATCCAACATGCAGCTGTGTGTTTGGATGTGTTTTTGCTGCAGCAGGATGCAGGATACAATTCATTGACAAAAAATAAGACATCCCCTGAAAATAAGACGTAGCACATCTTTGGGAGCAAAAATTAATATAAGACGCTGTCCTATTTCCGGGGAAACACGGTACTAGCCCCAGGGCCCTGCAGTCCTTTCCTCTTTCTGCTTCCATGACCATCTTCTGTCCTGTTGGCTATTTTCCCTTATCCCCAATTCTGTTTTCTCCGTTATATTTTACCTAGATTTCAGAATCAAATTCTCTATCCCTTCTCCTTTTCTTTTCTATTCTTTTTAGCCTAAATGGGTCATGATTCAAATTACAGGTAATTTAAGAACAGGTGACTCCAATTTTAAAAAACCCGATTTCGTTTCTTGACATAAATAAAAAACAACACACCTCCCTACAGAACTTATGGGGCCCATTGAAAGGATATACAAGAGGAATAACAATAGCTTATTTGTCAAAAAAGAAAAGCAGAAACAACAGAATGTAATATTTGAAAGAAATAGGCCAATTGGAAAAACAAAACCGGGGGATGAACAAATTATTGAGATGTTATCACTTAATAAACATAAATTAAACCTAATAGAATAAGCTGAATACGTAAACAATATCAAACGTATCAACCAACATCTTTTTAAAAATGCAAATCACTTGGGGAAGTGGTTGGCATATAAGCTAAAAGAAGAAAAATAAATTAGGATAGTCCACCAACTGCAGAATGAAGTAGGAAATTTACAAATCAATGAAGAGGAAATTAAAAAGATTGCAATTAACTATTTTGAGGAAGTATGTAGGCAGGAGGAAATTGATCCAGATAAAATAAAATTTTATTTAAAAGAAGAAAATATGATTGCATTGGAAGAAGGAGAAAAGGTCCAGATGGCATACCAGGGGAGTTCTATAAAAGTACAGAGGAATTGATGGATAATCTTAGAACTCTACACGGAAGTGTTGATAGAAGCTAAGATGATAATAATAATAATAATAATAATAATAATAATAATAATAATAATAATTTATTAGATTTGTATGTCTGTATCATGGATAGAAGCATATATCACAGGGATTATGGAAGAAGATTCAGATGCAAATCAAATTCAAAATTATAGGCCAATTTCTCTTTTAAATGTGGATTATAAAATTTATATGATCATCAATACAGGACAATTTTTGGAAAATGAAATAATTCACCCTGACCCAAATGGTTTTCTCCCAATGAGACAAATCAGACACAATAGAAGAACAGTACTAAATACATTAGAATATTACGAAGCACATCCAGAAAAATAAGTCACACTTGGTTTTTTGGATGCACAAAAAGCATTTGATAATCTAATTTGGGAATATATGATTGGAAAGATTAAAGGAATGATATTTGGATATAGATTCAAACAAATGATAGATATATTCCATTCAAAAAAGCAAATATAATAATAAACTGATGTATCACAAGATCATTTCAAATAATGAAAGGAGTCCATCAACCCTTTGGCACGTCTCCTATTTATTCTAATATTAAAGTCTTTATTATTATTATTATTATTATTATTATTATTATTATTATTTATTGGATTTGTATGCCGCCCTTCTCCGCAGACTCGGGGTGGCTAACAACAATTAATTGAAGACTAGTGCAAATAAAGAGATTTAAGGAACTCAGATTAGAAAGGAAGAGTGTAACATTCAAATGTTTGCAAATAACCTAGTATTTTTTATTGAAAATCCAAACAGCAAAAAAATTACTCGGGGAAATAGAGATATGTATATGGAGAAATAGCAGCCCTCAAAATTAATAAAATAAAACAATTGTTTTGTGAAAAATCTAACATTAAAACAGGAACAAGAATTAGAGTGACTATTGGGACTACAATGTACAAAAAAAATTAGGTGTTTGGCTAACAGAGAGATGTTCCTTGATCAAAGAAGACAACTATGGGTAATTAATATAACAAATAAAAACAGATTTGGAAAGATGGAGAATATTATAATTATCTATACTAGGTTGAATTGCAATCATCAAAATGAACATTTTACCAGAATTGCTCTATCTTTTCCAAATTAGATTTTTTTAAACAGATTTGAATAAAAGTACAACAAAATTTATTTGGGCAGGTAAAAAAGCAAGAATAAAATTAATAAATCTTCAGGACAACAAAAGCAGAGGTGAGATGGGGCTCCCTGACTGCCGACTTTACTACAAAGCTGCAATTTTGGTATGGATTAAAGAGTGGATTAATCTAAGAAATAAAAGATTACTAACATTGGAGGGGCATGATCTACAAAATGGTTGGCATGCCTTCCTATGGGACAAAGAGAAAAAAAACCTGCATACTTATTTTGTAAAACACAAAATTAGAGAAGCCTTGATGCAAGTATGGTAAGAGATTAAAAGAAAACATTATATGAAAATCGCTCGTAAGGTACCCACAATGGAAGTGATAACTCACCCCAACACTTTGGATATAAATAAAATGGTTAAATACCAGCAACTTCTGGATAGACAAGAGAATTTAAAAAGTAGACAAGAATTGGACGATCAGAGTATAATTATAGATTGGTGGCTACATATTCAAATTCAATCACAATACAAAAAGGATAAAGAAGAATAGGGATTTGAAACATGCGGAAATGAATAGACTTACAGTGAAAATTAAAGATAAAGAAGATTTGGAGTTCTATAAAATTTAGGGAACACCTTATGAACGGGTTGAAAATAAAAATGGATAAAATAGTTGATGTAATGTAAATTTAATGTAAAAGTAATAAAGAAATGAGAAATGTAATTGAGAGGACCTGGGTGACAGATGGAGAAAAGGAGGCAGCATTAGATAAATATGTAACATATACTTAAAACTAAATTAGAAATAGGTTTGAAATAGAATTGAAAAGCTAAGAATTTGATTAGTAGAATTGAAAAATGAAGAAAAATGTTCAGTCTATTGTTCTTAAAATTAAAATTAGATAGATAAAATTAAAATTAGATAAATAAAATTAAATTTATTTTAGATAGACTGGATCATTTGGGATTGAAAATGAGATTTAGGATTTTTTAAAATACTTTTAATATACAATATTTAATATTGTTATTCACTGAAGATATAAGTGTTGTTATGTATGTATGTTTTTATGGTGGAGAAAAAAAATAAAAATATTTATTTTAAAAAATATGGATTTGAATAATTAGCCCAGAATTCAGGGGTAGGCAAAGTTGGCTCTTCTATGCCATATGGACTTCAACTCCCAGAATTCCTGAGTCAATCATGCTAGCTCAGAAATCCTGGGAGTTGAAGTCCACGTGGCATAGAAGAGCCAACTTTGCCTACTCCTGGCCCAGATGAAAATGTAGAATCTCAGCTGAGAGGGGGTCTCTTTTGCCTTGCAGGTTGTTCAAGCTTCCTTCTAGGTTTTGAGCTCATGTCAGGAGGCCCCATCCATCACATAGAGTTCTCACCTTGTCTTCCTCCTCCTCTTTCTCGTCCGCTTCCTTCTTTTCTTCCTTCTTTTCTTCCTTCTCCCGTTCCTCCTCTTCTCTCTTCTCCTCCAGTCCAGCCACAGTTAAACAGGTGAGTACAATCACTGGGGGCCTCTCCTCAAAGAAGTAGTAGCCTCTGCATTGTCTGACCACCTGGGTTGAGAAAAGAAAGCTGCTTGCTGTAAGCTACTTAGAGTCCTTCTGGAATGGGCGGCATAGTAAGTAAGTAAGTAAATGAGTAAGTAAATAAGTAAGTAAGTGAGTAAATGAGTAAATAAATGAATAAATAAATATAATAAATGAGTATGAGTAAATGAGTGAGTAAGTAAGTAAGTAAGTAAATAAATAAATAAATAAATAGGTAAATGAGTAAATAAATGAGTAAATAAATATAATAAATGAGTATGAGTAAATAAGTAAATAAAGTAAATGAATAAATGAATGAATCAGTAAATGAGTAAATAAGTAAGTATTATTATTATTATTATTATTATTATTATTATTATTAATTAGATTTGTATGCCACCCCTCTCCGCAGACTCGTAAGTAAATGAGTAAATAAATGAATAAATAAGTATAATAAATGAGTATGAGTAAATGAGTACATGAGTAAGTACATGAATGAATGAATCAGTAAATAAGTAAATAAAGTAAATGAGTGAATGAATGAGTAAATGAGCAAATAAGTAAGTAAATAAATAAATAAGCAAATGAGTAAATAAATTAGTAAATAAATATAATATGATTATGATTTATTAGATTATATGCCGCCCCTCTCCGTAGTATGAGTATGAGTAAATAAGTAAATAACAAACGAGCCAGCAAACATGTGGAAAACTCTCAAAAGCATCACGGGTTACAGCAAACCACCTTCCCAAGCTGAAGGAGATCAGCAATTGGCAGATGACCTGAATGTATTCTACTGCAGGTTTGAAAAGAAACCACAACCACTTATCTGCACAACCTCCATCCCAGACACACCAACAACAGCTAAATCTTCTACAACTGAACCCATCCCATTGGGTTTACAACCCCTAGTGATCACAGAAAAGGAAGTGAAAGATCTATTTCACAGACAGAAGCCTGGAAAAGCACCAGGCTCAGACAAGATAACTCCTTCTTGCTTAAATGTCTGTGCTGACCAATTGGCCCCCATCTTCACCCAAATCTTCAGTTGTGCTATGTTCCTTCCTGCTTCAAACGCTCTACTATCATCCCAGTGCCGAAGAAGCCCTCCATCAAGGAACAGAATGACTACAGACCAGTTGCTACGAGTCTACGGAGAGGGGTGGCATACAAATCTAAATAATAATAATAATAATAATAATAATAATAATAATAATAATAATCTGCAGTTATGAAAACTTTTGAAAGGCTAGTGATGTTCCACTGGAAAACCATCACGGATCCACTGTTAGACCCCCCTGCAATTTGCATACCGAGCAAATAGATCAACAGATGATGCTGTTAATATGGCTCTACACTACATCCTTCAACATCTTGAATCTCCAATGACCTACGCCAGGGTCCTCTTTGTGGACTTCAGTTCAGCATTCAATACCATCATACCGGACATTCTCTTAACCAAACTAAATCAGCTAGCGGTACCTGAACACACTTGTAAGTGGATCACAAGCTTCATAACAGACAGGAAGCAGCAGGTGAAGCTAGGAAAAATCACATCAGATACATGTACAATTAGCACAGGTGCCCCCCAAGGCTGTGTACTCTCACCACTTCTCTTCTCTCTATACACTAATGACTGCATCTCAAACGATCCATCTGTTAAACTACTGAAGTTTGCAGATGATACAACAGTGATCGGACTCATTCAAGACAATGATGAATCCGCATACAGACGGGAAGTTGAACAACTATCCTTGTGGTGTGACCAGAACAATCTAGAACTGAACACACTCAAAACTGTAGAAATGGTGGTAGACTTTAGGAGAAACCCTTCCACCTCTCACAATACTAGACAACACAGTATCAACAGTAGAGACCTTCAAATTTCTAGGTTCTGTCATATCTCAAGACCTAAAATGGTCACCTAACATCAAAAACATCATCAAAAAAGCACCACAAAGAATGTTCTTTCTGCGCCAGCTCAGGAAGCTCAAACTGCCCAAGGAGCTGCTGATTCAGTTCTACAGAGGAATCATTGAGTCTGTCATCTGCACCTCTATAACTGTCTAGTTTGGTGCTGCAACCCAACAGGACCGACACAGACTTCAGAGGAGAATCAGAACTGCAGAAAAAACAATGGCTGCCAACCTGCCTTCCATTGAGGACCTGTAGACTGCACGAATCAAAAAGAGGGCGGTGAAAATATTGACTGACCCCTCGCATCCTGGACACAAACTGTTTCAACTCCTACCCTCAAAACGTCGCTACAGAGCTCTGCACACCAAGACAACTAGACACAAGAAAGGGCGTTGACTTACCAGAGTGCCCCTTCTCGTAAGTTGGAGTCAGCCTTCAGATAGGGTTTTCCTTGTCCAATCACATTGAGGACTGAGCCTGTCAATCAAAATAGCATGATATACATATCCGGCCACCATGTAATATCTCCAGTTTGAGACGAAGCCGGAAAGACAGACTCGACGTGGAAGATTCCTGGGGAAAAAGTTACTGAAAGAATTCACACCACTAATTAATGATGCTCTGGCAAAGAACAAAACTGAGGAAGAAGTGATTTAAATATTTATTTTTTTTATTTTTTTATTTTGTCCAATACGCAATAATACACAATGAATGTTATAGAGGATATAGTAGAGAAGATAAGATGAATAAGATAAATTTATCTCATTTATAAAGAAGATAAGTAGATAAATAAGGCTTGTGGAAAAAGGCCTGCAGGAGTAGGCTGTTCTATTGGTATTGCTCTTCTCTGTGGTGGCCCCGACCCTCTGGAACCAACCCCCCCCCCCCGGAGATTAGAACTGCCCCCACCCTCCTCGCCTTTCGTAAACTCCTCAAAACCCACCTCTGCCGCCAGGCATGGGGGAATTGAGACATCTCCCCCAGGCCTATATAATTTATGCATGGTATGTTTGTGTGTATGTCTGCTTTTTAAATAAGGGTTTTTTAGTTACTTTTAAATATTAGATTTGTTATTCATTGTTTTTATTATTGTTGTGAGCCCTCCCGAGTCTACGGAGAGGGGCGGCATATAAATCTAATAAATAAATAAAATAAATAAATAAATAAAGCCTCGTCAGCAGAGAGGGCCTCATCCTGACACTCTGCCTCCTCCAATGCTGAGGCTTGGCTCTCATTATCTGAGGTATCTGAATAATTACGATCCTCTAATCCTCCGAAGGATTTGTGTTGCAAAGGAGGCTGGTTCATCAGAGGCTGGGCCTGGTTTTGTGAGTGACTGGAGCAAGCTCCGGTAATCACCATGTAGAGTGGAAATACAGCCATTTGTGAAAAGCAGCCAGACACTGTTGTATAGTATTGGTAATAATATTTTGAATGTTGTTAGGATCCAATACTGGTGGCTGGGTTGTTGGTTGTTGCCCTAGCTCAGTGTTTCCCAACCTTGTTAATCTGTTATCTGCTTTGCCATGGAGAAATCTTGACTCAGCCCCTGAGGTTGCTTCAACCGTGTCCTTCATCCGATAAGCTCTGCCTCAATCTCCATGTGTACTTTAGAAGGATAGAAACCACCACTGAAGGGTCCAAATGCCGGGGTCCCTTCTCCATCCATGGCGTTGGGCCTAAGTGTTGAGTTGGAGAACAGAAGAGACAGCCAAGACAGAGGTAGAAGAGAAAGAGGCAGCCTCAAGTATGCTTTTTCTTCAACCTAACGGAGTTGGAATTCAACGATGTAAAACTCTTTGAACACCATCGATAACACAGCTACTCTCCAAAAAGACCTTGACTTCGTGTCTGAATGGTCAAACATCTGGCAACTCCAAATCTTAACCAAGAAATGCTCTGTCCTACACATTGGCAAAAAGAATCCGAATACCAAATACCAAATACAAGCTGAACAAATAAGACCTTGCAGATAACCCTCACTCCACACGAATCCCAGTGATCGATTAGGTCCCACAGAGTTGGCCTTCTCCAGGTCCCATCGACTAAACAATGCCGTTTGGCGGGACCCATGGGAAGAGCCTTCTCTGTGGCGGCCCTGACCCTCTGTAACCAGCTCCCCTCGGAGATTAGAACTGCCCCCACCCTCCTTGCCTTTCATAAACTCCTTAAAACCCACCTCTGCCATCAGGCATGGGGGAATTGAAACATCTCCCCTGGGCCTATACAGTTTATGCATGGTATGTTTGTGTGTATGTTTGCTTTTAATAATGGGGTTTTTAGTGTTTTTTCTTAAATTATTAGATTTGCTGTACATTGTTTTATTATTGCTGTGAGCCGCCCCGAGTCTACGGAGAGGGGCGGCATTCAAATCAAATCAAATAAAATAAAATAAAATAAAATAAAATAAAATCAAAATAAATAAATAAATAAATATAAAAGACCTTGTAATACTCATATCAAATGACCTAAATTCCAAAGCCCACTGCAAGATCATCGTCAAAAAGGCTTCAAGAGTTGTTAACCTAATCCTACGTAGCTTCTGCTCCGGTTATCTCTCACACTACTAACCAGAGCATACAAAACTTTTCCAGACCAATCCTTGAATACAGCTCATCTGTCTGGAGCACACACTGTATTTCAGACATAAACACTCTAGAAAATGTCCAGAGATATTTTACTAGAAGAGCCCTCCACTCCTCCACTTGCAACAGAATACCCTATGCAACTAGATTTATAATCCTAGGTTTAGAAGGTTTAGAACTACATCACCTTCAACACGACCTAAGCATAGCTCATAAAATCATCTGCTACAATGTCCTTCCTGTCAACGACTACTTCAGCTTCAACCACAACAACTCACGAGCACACAACAGATGCAAACTTAAAAGTCACCAAATTTGAATGGAAGAAATACGACTTTAGTCACCGAGTAGTTGATGCATGGAACTCCCTACCAGACTCTGTAGTATCATTACCTAACCCCAAAACTTTACCCCTAGACTACCCACTGCTGACCTCTCCTGATTCCTAAGAGGTCAATAAGGGGCATGCCTTCCGTCACTTGTCCTAATGTTTCTCTTTTACTAGTACCATGTACATAAATATTGTTATCTCTTTGTCTACCACCAATACATACTTGACAAAACAAACAAATAAATAAATAAGTTTCATCTCTGCCTAGAAGACCCTACGACTGTCCCATGGCCTCGAAGCATTGCTGGCCCACGTTGGCATCCATCCACTCACCCCATCTTCTTGGAAGCTGCATTCCTCCAAGAAATATTCGTCTGCCACTGGACACACCGTCTCTTTCATGGTGAAGTTCAGCTCTTGGTTGCTTTCAGACCTGGGATCCTGAAACAGAACACACGGTCAACGAGGTGGATAGTGTGGAGGCCCCCTGGCCTTCCTCCCATGTTGCCTTGGAACTACGTGGAACGATTCTCCATGGAGCCACCAGAATGTAACTACAGAGCAGACTCCATAACAGGCTCTGGATTCCCCAGCCCATCATCCTGGTCGACCGTAGATGAAGGCTCTTCAAAATCTCCATCATGATAGGAGAACAAGATCGATGGATTCCATCCATGCCACATACCTCCTAGCGACCAACAAGAGCCCACAGAGTCAGCCTTCTCCGGGTCCCGTCAGCCAAACAATGTTGGCTGGCGAGTCCATGGGGAAGGGCCTTCTGTGTGGTGGCTCCAGCTCTATGGAACCAACCGCTTCTGGAGATTCGTATCCTTACCATCTTACCAGCCTTCCATAAAGCTGTAAAGACCAGGCTTTTGCGGGAGGCCTGGGGCCGTTGACTGAATGAGACACTGTTTAGATAAATGTGAGAGTATGTAAGTTTTAGGACAGTGATGGCAACCCTATGGCACAGGTGCCACAGGTGGCACATGGAGCCATATCTACTGGCACGCGGGCCATTATTATTATTATTATTATTATTATTATTATTATTATTATTATTATTATTATTTATCAGATTTGTATGCCGCCCCTCTCCGTAGACTCGGGGCGGCTCACAACAATAACAAAGACAATGTAAGAACAAATCTAATAATTTAAAAAACACTAAAAACCCCAATATTAAAAGCAAACATACACACAAACATACCATGTATAAACTGTATAGGCCCGGGGGAGATGTCTCAGTTCCCCCATGCCTGATGGCAGAGATGGGTCTTAAGAACCTTACGAAAGGCAAGGAGGGTGAGGGCAGTTCTGATCTCTGGGGGGAGCTGGTTCCAGAGGGTCGGGGCCACCAGAGAGAAGGCTCTTCCCCTGGGTCCCGCCAAACAACATTGTTTAGTCGACGGGACCCGGAGAAGACCCACTCTGTGGGACCTAACCGGTCGCTGGGATTCGTGGGGCAGAAGGTGGTCCCATAGATATTCTGGTCCGATGCTATGAAGGGCTTTATAGGTCATAACCAACACTTTGAATTGTGACCGGAAACTGATCGGCAACCAATGCAGACTGTGGAGTGTTGGTGTGACATGGGCATATTTGGGGAAGCCCACGATTGCTCTCGCAGCTGCATTCTGCACGATCTGAAGTTTCCGAACACTTTTCAAAGGTAGCCCCATGTAGAGAGCATTACAGTAGTCGAGCCTCGAGGTGATGAGGGAGTGAGTGACTGTGAGCAGTGAGTCCCGGTCCAGATAGGGCCGCAGCTGGTGCACCAGGCGAACCTGGGCAAAGGCCCCCCTCGCCACAACTATTGCCCTAGCTCAGCTCCAATGTGCATGTGTGTGATTTTTGCTGATTATTGGCTTACACAAAGCCTCTTGGAGGATGTTTTTGGTTTCCAGAGCCTCCAGCAGATGGGAGAGGGCGTTTTACCCTCCCCCGGCTCCAGGGAAGACTTTAGAGCCTGGGGAAGACGAAACACGAGCCTACTGGACCCACCAGAAGTAGGGAAACAGACCGTTTCCAGCCTTCAGAGGGCCTCTGAGAGGCGGGAAAAGCTTTTTTCGTCCTCCCCAGGCATGAATTATGGGTGTGGGCACTCGCTCATGTCCACTAGTGCGCACAAACGCTCTTTTGGCACCTGACAAATAAAAGGTTCGCCATCACTGTTTTAGAGGCTTTAATGAAATGTTTTTATGCCGATTTTTTTTTACAAATTGTCTTTTACTTGTTGGAAGCCGCCCAGAGTCCCTTGGAAGTTGGGTGGCATATAAGCAAGACCAATAAATGATAAATAAATAAATTTGCCCTTTTTTCACTAATCCACTGGCGGTCTCAGAAGATTCCCAGGGATCGGTCTTCTCTACCAAAGGCTCCAAACAAGCCCAGAATGGACCTGAACTGAGGAGTAGGTACTCAATGAGGCTCACCAAGAGCCTCCAGATGCTGATATGTACGCAGCCTTCTCCTGCTTTGCTGTTGTCGATGGTCACTGCAAGGCCTTGTCACAGGTCAGTGGTTTGTGTGGAAGTCTAGAAATCCCTCTCTGGACTCATTTCCACAACATAGAAACATAGAAGTCTGATGGCAGAAAAAGACCTCATGGTCCATCTACTCTGCCCTTATACTATTTCCTGTATTTTATCTTAGGATGGGTCGATGTTTATCCCAGGCATGTTTAAATTCAGTTCCTGTGGATTGACCAACCACGTCTGCTGGAAGTTTGTTCCAAGGATCTACTACTCTTTCAGTGAAATAATATTTTCTCATGTTGCTTTTGATCTTTCCCCCAACTAACTTCAGATTGTGTCCCCTTGTTCTTGGGTTCACTTTCCTATTAAAAACACTTCCCTCCTGGACCTTATTTAACCCTTTGACATATTTAAATGTTTCGATCATGTCCCCCCTTTCCCTTCTGTCCTCCAGACTATACAGATTGAATTCATGAAGTCTTTCCTGATACGTTTGATGCTTAAGACCTTCCACCATTCTTGTAGCCCGTCTTTGGACCCGTTCAATTTTATCAATATCTTTTTCTAGGTGAGGTCTCCAGAACTGAACACAGTATTACAGTATTACAAATGGGGTCTCACCAGCACTCTATATAAGGGGATCACAATCTCCCTCTTCCTGCTTGTTATACCTTGTTGTTGTTGTTGTTGTTATTGTTGTTGTTATTATTATTATTATTATTATTATTATTATTATTATTATTACCTGAACCAGAGAGTACATACCCACTCAAGCGGAGGAACAGCCTCCAGGAGGCGGTAGAGAGACTCTTCTCCCGCCTTGCTATTGTAGATGGCTACTCCGAGCTCCACAGCCTTGTCATAAGTGAGCAACTTTTGTGGCCCTGAGTAGCTCCCACTGATTGTAAGAGCCCCAATCACCAGCCAGAGGAAGCCTTCCATCCTGGCTCCTTCTACTAAGGAGACCCACAGCCTTTGTGGCCCTCAGGGCTAAGCGGTCTCCTTTTATGCGCAGCTTGGTAGCGCAAGTTGTCCGCTGGCTGGTGGAAGGCCGGGGGTTGTGAATTTCCTGCACAATTTGACACGTTGAGAAATAAAGCAGGGCCAATCAAGACCTGTTTTGTTCAGGTGAAAAAGAAGGAGGACAAAGAAGCAGGTGCCACAACACCTGGCAGACCCCTGGAAATACCCGGTGTGCATTACAGCCACCTCGGCTTCTTTCCATTCACCAGCGTTGGGGAGGAGTGCCAAGGTGTAACCTCAGAGTAGGAGACCTTAAATAATCTTGCACAGGACCTTCTGTCTTTGTGTTAGGGTTGTGAAGTGTCGAGTAGCAGTCCAGAGCGGAAAAAACGTGTCCCCCAAACTGTGATATAAATGAGGCACTTTGGTGGAGGGTGCGAAGGTGGCAGGCCGAAAGCTGGGAGTTCTAGTCCCGCCTTAGGCATAAGTGACTTCTGAGTGGGCCAATCACCAGGAGACTGTGAGTTCTAGTTTCACATGCGGGCATGAAAATTGGCTGGGTTACTTTGAGGTGACACCAGGAGACCAGGAGCTTTAGTCGCGCCTTAGGCATGAAAGCAAGGCGGGTAGCTGGACCAATCAGCGGGAGACAGTGAGTTCTAGTTTTGCTTTCGGGGTGCAAGTTGGTTGGCTGACTTTGGGCAATCCCCAGGAGGTGGTGAATTCCAGTCCTGCCTTAGGCATGAAAGCCTGCTCAGCTACTATGAGTGAATAACCAGGAGTCTGTGAGCTCTAGTTTCACGTTTGTCATGAAATCAAGATGGGTGACTGGGCCAATCACTAGGAGACTGTCAATTCTAGTCCTGCTTTAAGCTTGAGAGCCTGCTATGGTGCTATGGGCCAGTCCCCAGGAGACAGTTCTAGTTTGACATGAAAGGTGTGACTTTGGGCGATCTCTTTCTCTCACCCACACACGTGTATGTGGAGGAGGGGGGGGCGTTGTCAGGCTCCATCAAACGGGCGATGGCTGGGAGACTGACACCCCCCTCCAGCGGTTCCCCTCCCGCCGGGCAAGAGGGCTTAGGAGGCAGGTTCTGCTGGCCAGCTATTCAGGATCCCAGCCGGCAGCTTCAAGCGGGTGGTGGCCGGGAGGGGGAGGCGGGGACCCATGAAGAATAAATTGCCGCAGTGTTGTGCATACACGTGTGTTTGTGTGCTTCCTTAAAATAAGAAAACAAAAGCCCCACGCTACAATATTTTCACCAAGAAAAACATCTCTCAGCTGTGGTGAGGGGGGCGTTTGCCCAGGTTCGCCTGGTGCACCAGTTGCGGCCCTATCTGGACCGTGAGTCACTGCTCACAGTCACTCATGCCCTCATCACCTCGAGGTTCGACTACTGTAACGCTCTCTACATGGGGCTACCTTTGAAGAGTGTTCGGAAACTTCAGATCGTGCAGAATGCAGCTGCGAGAGCAATCATGGGCTTCCTTAGGTATGCCCATGTAACACCAACACTCCGCAGTCTGCATTGGTTGCCGATCAGTTTCCGGTCACAATTCAAAGTGTTGGTCATCACCTATAAAGCCCTTCATGGCACCGGACCAGATTATCTCCGGGACCGCCTTCTGCCGCACGAATCCCAGCGACCGGTTAGGTGTTGGTGTTGGTGTTACATGGACATCCCACAGAGTGGGCCTTCTCCAGGTCCCATCAACAAAACAATGTTGTTTGGCCCAGGGAAAAAGCCTTCTCTGTGGCGGCCCCGGCCCTCTGGAACCAACTCCCCCCAGAGATCAGAACTGCCCCCACCCTCCTCACCTTTCGTAAGCTCCTTAAAACCCACCTCTGCCGTCAGGCATGGGGGAACTGAGATATTCTTTCCCCCTAGGCCTTTACAATTCATGCATGTTATGTTTGTATGGATGGATGTTTGGTTTAACAATAAGAGTTTTTTAGTTGTTTTAGTATTGGATTTACATGCTGTTTTTTATTACTATTGTTAGCCGCCCCGAGTCTACGGAGAGGGGCGGAATACAAATCCAATAAATAAATAAATAAATAAATAAATAATAAGTTCTGGCAGCCGGCTATTCAGGATCGCGGCCGGCACAAGCAGGTGGTGGCCGGGAGGGGGAGGCGGGACCCATGAAGAATAAATTGCCGCAGTGTTGTGCCTACACGTGTGTTTGTGTGCTTCCTTAAAATAAGAAAACCAAAGCCCCACGCTACAATATCTTCACCAAGACCTTCTCCCCCACCCCACCCCCCGGAAGCCTTAAGTCTCCTTTCTGTCCCTTTTCCCTTCATTTGTTTTTTTCATTTTCATCCTTCGGTTCTGAAACCAGATCTTAACCTGCCTCTCGGTGAGGTTTAAAATCCCGCCACCTCGCAAGCGCCTTTCTCGGGTGAGGTTCACGTGAAAGAGGGATTCCTTTTCCAGCTCCAGAGTCTGGAATTTACACTTTTCCCCGGTGGCGAGAGCGTGGATCCAGTTCGTGGCCGGGTTATTTGAGCCAAGCTGCTGCTGCTGCGGCTGCTCCTCTTTTTCTTCCTTGAGGTCGCTGAGCGGGCTGCCTCCAGAGGCCGGCTTGGATGGGCTGAGGAGGGCGTTGCTGGCCGGGGAGGCGAGAGCGGGTGTGCCCAGCCCGTCAGTCACCTTTCCATCCGCTGCAGCCAGAAAGGAGCCGTCACCCGTGTAGTCGGGACCCATGGGAACGGCCTGCGGGGGAGGAGAAGCTCTCAATTCGTGGGGTCGGGGAACCGGAGGCGTAGGACGGGTCAGAGGCGGTTGAAGCGAAAGCCCGGTGTTCAAGCGACACGGAGGCGGCGGGGTCCAGCTTGCCCATCCCGTAGAGGCGTCCGGCGGGAGGCGAAGTGATGGAGGGGGGGGGGTGTCAGGCTTCATCAAACGGGCGATGGCCGGGAGCTGCCGAAAATCCCTGCCCCTAGTTCTCTCTCATTTCGGCGGCTCCCGGCCATCGCCCGTTTGACACACACACCCTACAGCGCTTCGCCTTCCGTCGGGCAAGAGGGCTCAGGAGGCAATTTAGCGTTCCAGCTCCTAGCCCATCGCTGCCTGCCCCCCAGCACTTCACCTCCTGCCGGGCCAGAGGTGTTGGGGTTCGGGTTCTACCCGAACTCCAATGTCAAGTTTGTCTGATCCCGCCGAGCCCAAACTTCCACGGGTTCGTCCAACACTAGTCATAACCAACACTTTGAATTGAGTCCGGAAACCAGTTGGCAGCCAATGCAGACTGCGGAGTGTTGGAGAGACATGGGCATATCTAGGAAGGCCCATGGCCACTTGCACAGCTGCATTCGACACAATGTGCAATTTCCGAACGCTTTTCAAAGGTAGCCCCATGTAGAGAGCATTGCAGTAGTCGAGCCTCGAGGTGATGAGGGCATGAGTGACTGTGAGCAGAGACTCCCAGCCCAAATAGGGCCGCAACTGGCGCACCAGCAGACCTGGGCAAATGCCCCTCTCGCCACAGCCGAAAGATGATAGTCCAATGTCAGCTGTGGATCGAGGAGGACACCCAAGTTGCAGACCCTCTCTGAGGGGGTCAAAAGCTCCCCCCTCCCAGGATGATGGACAGACAGATGGAAGTGTCCTTTAGGAGGTGGAACCCACAGCCACTCCGTCTTGTCAGGGTTGAGTCTGAGTTATTAGCACCCATCCAAACCCTAATGGCCTCCAGACACTGTCACATCTTATTTTATTTATATTTTCATTTATTAGATTTGTATGCCGCCCCTCTCCGTAGACTCAGGGCAGCTAACAACAGTAATAAACAGCATGTAACAAATCTAATGTTTAAAATAATTTAAAAATCCTTATTTAAAACCAAACATACACACAAACATACCATGCATAAATTGTATAGGCCTAGGGGGGAAAGGGTAGTTCAGTTCCCCCAAGCCTGACGACAGAGGTGGGTTTTGAGGAGCTTACGAAAGGCAAGGAGGGTGGGGGCAATTCTGATCTCCGGGGGGAGCTGGTTCCAGAGGGTCGGGGCCGCCACAGAGAAGGCTTTTCCCCTGGGTCCCGCCAGACGACATTGTTTAGTTGATGGGACCCGAAGAAGACCGACTCCGTGGGACCTAACTGGTCACTGGGATTCATGCAGTAGAAGGCAGACCTGGATGTATTCTGATCACTTCCACTGCTTCGCCAAGTGGACATGGGGTGGAGATGTATAGCTGAGTATCATCAACATACTGATGGTAACTCACCCCATGTCCTTGGATGATCTTGACCAGCGGTTTCATGTAGATTTTGTGCCTCTTGTTGTCCTTGGCTGTGAGGGTGTGTGTTGCCGTGGTGGTTGGTTTAATTGTGTTTAACTTGGTTACCTGCCCAAAGTTGCTGTTATGGGAAGCTACATAAATGGATTAAAGTGAACCAAGCCCACGGAGAAACCCCATCAAGGCTGATGGCTAAGAGTCAACAAAGGAAGGCACCTGATCAATCAATTAGATTGATTAGAGGCAGTTATGTCAAATTATATAGGGTCTCCTGCCCAAGCAGGGAGTTGGTCTAGAGCAGTGATGGTGAACCTATGGGATGGGTGCCACAGGTGGCACGTGGAACCATATCTGCTGGCACGTGAGTTGTTACCCTAGCTTAACTCCAATATGGGTTTGTGTGCTGGCCAGCTGATTTTTGGCTCGCACAGAGGCTCTGGGAAGGTTTTCTCGGCTTCCAGAGAGCCTCCGGGGGTGGGGAGGGCACTTTTATCCTTCCCCAGCTCCAGGGAAGCCTTTGGAACCTGGGGAGGGTGAAACACGAGCCTACTGGGCCCACCAGAAGCTGGGAAATAGGCCATTTCCAGCCTGCAGAGGGCCTCCGGGGGGGCTGGGGGAATCTGTTTTCACCCTCCCCAGGCATTGAATTATGGGTGTGGGCACTTGTGCATGCGTGTTAGCACATGCTCATGCACTTTCAGCGCCTGAAGGTTCACTGCCGCTTCGAATTCGTTTGATTCCTTTGATTTATTCGCTGCCGCATGAATCCCAGCAACCGATTAGGTCCCACAGAGTTGGCCTTCTCCGGGTCCCATCGACAAAACAATGTCTTCTCTGTGGCAGCCCCAGCCCTCTGGAATCAGCTCCCCCCGGAGATTAGGACTGCCCCCACCCTCTTTGCCTTTCGCAAACTATTGAAAACTCATCTACGTTGCCAGGCATGGAGGAATTGATATATCCTTAGCTGTCTTGACTTTGTGTATGGTGTGTTTGGGCTGTATGATTGTTTTTAATAGGGGTTTTTAAAACTGTTTTACCATTGGATTTGTATGTGATGTTTTACCTGTTGTGAGCCACTCTGAGTCCTCGGAGAGGGGCGGCACACAAATCTAATAAATTATTATTAATTATTATTATTATTATCACTGGTCTAGACTCTAGATGACCTCCAAGGTCTCTTCCACACTTGTTCTTCTATGATTCTGTAAGGATCTTCTGTTTGAACTGGGGGCTCGACTAGATGACCGCCAAGGTCCCTTCCCAGTCTGTCATTGTATCATTCTCTAGGGTCTCCCCTCTGAGCAAGGAGTTGGACTACAACACCAGGGATTGGGTTTCTCTAGTTTAATGAAAAGTGTGCCATCCTGATACCAGTTTTTTTATTTTCCCAATATTTTCCATAGAAGACTTTTTCTCCAAAGAACCAGAAAGCCAGAGAAGAGGCAATGGATGGAAACTAATGAAGGAGAGAAGCAGCCTAGAACTAAGGGGAAAATTCCTGACGGGGAGAACATAGAATAACAGAATCGGAAGGGATCTTGGGAGAGTCATTTAGAAAAAGCCCCTGCACGAGCAAGAGACTCTTATGTCATTTCTGACACATGGTGGTCCAAACTTTTCTTGAAAGCCTCCCGTGATGAAGCTCCCACAATTTCTGCAGGCAGGTAGTTCCACTGGTTAATTTTTCTCACTGTTAGGAAGTTTCTGCTTAATTCCACATTTGTTCTCTCCCTGATTAGCTTCTTTTTGTTGGCTCTTGACTTGTTTTCTCTGTATTTTGGAAAATAAGTGGAACAACACTCTCCTCCAGCACCATTAATTGTGACAATTAATCAGTGGAACAGCTTGCCACCAGAAGTTGTGGATGCTCCGTCACTGGAGGATTTGAAGAAGAGACTGGGCAGCCATTTGCCTGAGATGGTATAGGGCTCTTCTTGTTGAGTAAGGGGCTAGACTAGAAGACCTCTAAGGTGCCTTCCAATACTAATGTTCTACGTTCTATGTTTAGGGCCAATTAGAAACTGAAGGACAAGGAAGCAGGCTCTGCATTGGAAGACCCATGCAGTGTCAGCGTCCCAAATAACACCTGACAAATAAATGTGTCAGAAAGATGTCAGAGCTCCAATTGGCATCTGAGAAATAAATCAGAGTCCAACGCTGGCCTTCTCCCACGTTCCAATTTATTGACAGAGCCAATAAATACATTGTATTCAACCCGTTACTAACTTTTCCTACAGTTCTCCACCCAGGTTAAGGTTCATCCCTCATCCCCACACCCATAAGTTCATTAGGTGAACCACTCCAGTTCTTTCAATGCCCATGATCCTCCCCTGTACTTCCGGCTGGTGCTGAACAAAAGATGACCTTGAATCTCTGAAAAGAATTTGTTGTGGCTAATATCTTTCCCACGCATGCAACCAGCCCTCCCCAATTCCCACAGTACTTTTCTATTTGTGGCAAGTCTGTAACTCAAAATGTTGGCTTTGGTCTGACATGCAGGGTTGGGGGTCAGGGGAAAGGGAGGGTCTTGCCTTCTCTTTCCGCTCAAGATCCCCATGGGCAATTGATGGACCACTATGGGACACAGAATGCTGGACTCGACGGGCTTTGGCCCCATTCAGCAGGGCTCTCCTTATGCTCCTATGTTCTTATGAAGTTTTAAACTGAATTATTGTCCTAATTTCTCTACAGAGTTATCATAAAGCATTTATCCAACTTGGCAATTTGAAAACAGCCAGCTGGGTGACTTCAGGCCAATCACTAGGTGATGGTGAGTTCTAGTCCTGCCTTAGTTATGAAAGCCAGCTGGGTGACTTTGGACCCATCAGCAAGGGTGGGACTCAGCCCAGGGACAGATTCACGTTATTGCTGCTAACAGTGCGCTATTTATGCATGTGCATGCACGTCCCAGCGTGTTTTTGCTTCTGGGCTTGTGCAAAATCTCATGCATGCACGAAAGCAAAACATCTGCCACAATCTCATGCGTGTGTGTGTCCCCTTCCAAGATTTTGCTTCCAGCACATGTGCAGAAGCAAAACCATATTGGAACGTGTGCATGCATGCAGAAAAATAGAGGCTGTGCGCGCAGCATAACTTTCGCTAACAGTGTTCCGTTTTCAACTATACCAGTAGCTACCCACTACTGATTCAGCCAGTTTGAACCAGTTTGGGTGAACCGGAGGTTAATTTTAATCTGGTTCGCCGAACCGGTAGTTGCAAGGACTGGCTCAGCCTGCCCAGCCCCTCCCTTCGTGGGGATCCCCACGCGGCCCATTTTGTATGCAAGTAAGTGGAGGGCGCACATGGAGCCTCAGGGAGGGTGAAGAACTGGCCTACCGGAAGTAGTCCAGAAGAGGCCTGTTTTCAGCCTCCCAGACCCTCCACAAAAACACTGGCCACACCGTGGTGTGGGAGGCAAAGTAGACCACGCCCACCATGGCCACACCCACCCAGACCACCTGTTGCTAAAAGTTTTGAATCCCGCCCGAAGAACGGAGAAGGGTTCAAAGATAGGCAGAGACCATTTATTTATTTATTTATTTATTTATTTATTTATTTATTTATTTATTTATTTATCTATTTATCTATTTATCTATTTATCTATTTATCTATTTATCTATTTATTTATTTATGTTTGTTTGTTTATTTATATTTATTTATATTTATTTATTTATGTTTATTTATTTATTTATTTATTTCTATCTATCTATCTATCTATCTATCTATCTATCTATCTATCTATCTATCTATCTATTCATTTATTTATTTGTATGCCGCCCCTCTCCATAGACTCGGGGCAGCTCACAGCAATAATAAAGACAATGTAAAAACAAATCTAATAATTTAAAAAACACTAAAACCCCCATTATTAAAAGCAAACATACCATATATAAACTGTATAGGCCCGGGGGAGATGTCTCAGTTCCCCCATGCCTGACGGCAGAGGTGGGTTTTAAGGAGTTTACAAAAGGCAAGGAGGATGTGGGCAGTTCTAATCTCCAGGGGGAGTTGGTTCCAAAGGGTCGGGGCCACAGCCGAAAGATGATGTTCCAATGTCAGCTGTGGATCGAGGAGGACGCCCAAGTTGTGGACCCTCTCTAAGGGGGACAATAATTTCCCCCCCCCCAGGGTGATGGACAGACAGATGGAAATGTCCCTGGGAGGCAGAACCCACAGCCACTCCGTCTTATCAGGGTTGAGTTTAAGTCTGTTGACACCCATCCAGACCCCAACAGCCTCCAGGCACTGGCACATCACTTCCACTGCTTCGTTGACTGGACATGTAGGAGAAAATGAAGCCAAGTTTATTTCTCACTCAGCTCTCTTATATCAATGTTGTCTCTATGCTACTTCAGCTATGTACATGCGCCGTTTTACATGAATGTGGTAATGTTACAGGTGCAAGGACAGAACTTTAAGGAGTAACATTAGGGAGTTTTGGCAGCAGACAAAGAATGTGTTCTGCCAGACGGCATGTCTACATCTTGGAACATCTTGCCCCTGGCTTGAACTTTCCAGGCCTACCCAGAATTCTGTGTTTGCAAGGCCTGGGCAAAAACCCATGCTAACTTATGCTAACAGCATGATGTGAACTGAGCATCCATATATGGTTTTATGTATATCTGGGCTTGCCCAACCATACTCAACCAGACTCAAACTCAACCCGGATAAGACGGAGTGGCTGTGGGTTTTGCCTCCCAAGGACAATTCCATCTGTCCATCCATTACCCTGGGGGGGGGATTATTGACCCCCTCGGAGAGGGTCCGCAACTTGGGTGTCCTCCTCGATCCACAGCTCACATTAGAGAACCATCTCTCAGCTGTGGCGAGGGGTACGTTTGCCCAGGTTCGCCTGGTGCACCAGTTGCGGCCCTATCTGGACCGGGACTCATTGCTCACAGTCACTCATGCCCTCATCACCTCGAGGTTCGACTACTGCAATGCTCTCTACATGGGGCTACCTCTGAAAAGTGTTCGGAAACTTCAGATCGTGCAGAATGCAGCTGCGAGAGCAGTCATGGGCTTCCCTAGGTATGCCCATGTTTCACCAACACTCTGCAGTCTGCATTGGTTGCCGATCAATTTCCGGTCACAATTCAAAGTGTTGGTTATGACCTTTAAAGCCCTTCATGGCACTGGACCAGAATATCTCCGAGACCGCCTTCTGCCGCACGAATCCCAGCAACCGATTAAGTCCCACAGAGTGGGCCTTCTCTGGGTCCCGTCAATTAAACAATGTCGGTTGGCGGGCCCCAGGGGAAGAGCCTTCTCTGTGGCGGCCCCGACTCTCTGGAACCAACTCCCCCCAGAGATTAGAACTGCCCCTACTCTTCCTGCCTTCCGTAAACTCCTTAAAACCCACCTTTGCCGTCAGGCATGGGGGAACTGAAACACCTCCCCCGGGCATGTACAGTTTATGTATGGTATGTTTGTGTGTGTGCTTGTTAGTAAATGGGGTTTTTTTAACAATTTTTAAATATTTTAAATTTTTTTGGATTTGTTACGATTTGTTATATTTTGCTGTGAGCCGCCCCCGAGTCCGCGGAGAGGGGCGACATACAAATCTAAATAATAAATAAATTAATAAATATGATTTTTGATCTGCACAAGTAATACTACACCCACGCCTGCCTGTGAGCCGTTTGTTTGCTTGTTTGTTTGTTTACTTACTTACTTACTTACTTACTTACTTACTTACTTACTTACTTACTTACTTACTTACTTACTTACTTACTTACTTACTTACTTACTGGATTTGTATGCCGCCCCTCTCTGCAGACTCGGGACGGCTAACAACAGTGACAAAAAACAGCATGTAATTGGGAGATCTAATTCTACTTTTAGGAGTAAAAGCTAGCTGGGTAACTTTGGGACAATCACTAGGTGACAGTGAGTTATAGTTTTCCTTTAGGCATGAAAGAGACTGGGCGAATCCCCAGGAGACTGGGAGATATAGTTCCACCTTTTGCAAGAAAGCCAACTAGGGCCAATCAGTAGGAGACAGCGAGTTCTAGTCTCACCTTAGTAAGCAAAAACCAGTCATGTGACTTGGGGCCCAACCCATCTCACAGGGTTGTTGTGTTAGAGAAAATAGGAGGGAGAAGTATTAGATATATTAGCCACCTTGAGTTACTTACAAAAACAATAATATATAGTGTACATCAAAAGGGAAAGAGGCTTTGAGTTGTTGCAATGGAAATATCCCATGTATAGAAATAGTCCTTGGTTTGCAATTGCATTTGAGCCCCAAATTTCCGTTGTTAAGTGAAACATTGGTCCACTGAATTACCTGTAACCAAGGACTACCTGTAAATCCAGTTAAGTCCAAAAAAACCAATAAAGACCTTCAAATTGAGATAAAACATTGCAAAGGAAACAGAATTGGAGATAAAAGGATGAGACATGGTTGGAAAAGAAGAAAAAACAAGATTTTTGCCCAGAAATTTGTTTATTATTATTTATTTATTTATTTAGAAAATTTACACAGCCTTTTAAATCAATCTCGGGGACTTCAGAGCTCTTTCAAAATAGAGAACGTCCTCAACTTACAACAGTTCATTTAGTGACTGCTCCAAGTTACAATGGCACTTACGCCCGTTGCAGCATTGGTCAAAATTCAGATTCTTAGCAACGTGACTCACATTTATGACGGTCTCAGTGTCAAACTTGTGAGGAGTCCAAAGGGAAGCCAGGTCCACTTAATGACCATGTGACCCACCTGACAAATACAACGATTCATTTAATAATTGCAGTCAGAAAATTCATGAAATGAGACTAACTCTCCTTAACAAATGTTTCACTTAACAACGTAAATTTTGGACTTGGTTCTGATTGTAACTCCTGTAAAGACAGGATAGAAAAATGGATTTAGCTCCAAAAAAGACTCATATTTTGCAAAGTAAAGCCTTCATCCATCTCATTTTGGTGTTTCCAGGTGATCCTCGACTTACGACCAAAGTTGAGCCCGAAATTTCTCGTCGCTAAAAGAAACATTCGTCAAGAGAATTTTGCCCTGTTTTACGACCATCCTTGCCACATTCATGAAGCGGATCCCATGCGCATGTTAAGTCATCGACATGGTTGTTAAGCGAATCTGGCTTCCCCTTTGATGTCAGAAGGTTGCCATGGGGATCTCGTGACACCCCCCCCATACAACCGTCAGTTGCCGATCATCCGAAATTTGATCACGTGACCACGGGTCTCTTTTCTCAGTGCCACTGGAAATTTAAACAGTCATTAAACGGACCGTTGTAAATCGAGGACTACCAATATTGCCATTTAAAAAAAGGAAAAAGCTGGGTTATTGATTCTAAGCCTCGTGCTCGTTATGATTCTAAGGAAAGGTCTAAATGGCAAAAGCAAAGCTGGAAAAAACAGGAGATTTTTTATTGTTTTTAAAAAACCGATGGAAGATTGGGAGATTCAGTCCTTTTCGCTTAGAGGCGGAAATTTACGCCGAAGACGAAGTGGTTGTTGTGGAGGAACTCCCGAATGCCCTTCCCGACTTGGTGGAAAAAATTCTTGAATCTCTTGACACGTTTGAGCGGGTCCTAGAGAGGAAGAACGTAGAACACAAGAGTTGTAAGGGGACCTTTGAGGTCATGTAGTCCAGCCTCTACAGTCGAGCAGGAAACCCGTCTCTCGTGTCTCTCTTCTACTTCTCAGTAGGACAGAGTTGGAGGGAGTTTGGAGGTCATCTAGTCCCACCCACTCCTCTAGAAGGAAACCCTCTTTTCCTTCTCTTCCTTCTTCTCAGAATTAGAGAGTTGGAAGGGACCTAGGAGGTCATCTAGTCCAACCCACTACTCTAGCAAGAAACCCTTGTCTCTTTTAGTTCTATTATTATTATTATTATTATTATTATTATTATTATTATTATTATTTATTAAATTTGTATGCCGCCCCTCTCCGAAGACTCGGGGCGGGTCACAACAGTAATAAAAACAATATAGCAGTGGAACAAATCTAACATTAAAAACATATAAAACCCTATCATTATTTAAAAAACCAAACAGCACATTCATACCAAACATAAAACAAAGTATTAAAAAGCCTGGGGGAAAGGTGTCTCAACTCCCCCATGCCTGGCAGTATAAGTGAGTCTTGAGTAGTTTACGAAAGACAGGAAGGGTGGGGGCAGTTCTAATCTCTGGGGGGAGTTGGTTCCAGAGGGCCGGGGCCACCACAGAGAAGGCTCTTCCCCTGGGCCGCCAAACGACATTGTTTAGTCGACGGGACCCGGAGAAGACCAACTCTGTGGGACCTTATCGGTCGCTGGGATTTGTGCAGTAGCAGGCGGTTCCGGAGGTACTCTGGTCCAATGCCATGTAGGGCTTTAAAGGTCATGACCAACACTTTGAATTGTGACCGGAAACTGATCGGCAGCCAATGCAAGCCACGGAGTGTTGAAGAAACGTGGGCGAATCTTGGAAGCCCCACAATGGTTCTACACGACCTGAAGTTTCCGAACATTTTTCAAAGGTAGTTCTCCTCCTTCCCTCCTCCTCTTTCTCAGAATTATACAGTTGGAAGGGGACCATCTAGTCCAGTCGTGGGGAGTAGCCGGTGCTCCGTCCCAGTAGGAAATTCCAGGATGTGTGCGCCCCCAACGCACCCCCGCATGAGATTTGGCTCCTGCGCATGCACAGCAAGCAAAATCTTGTGGAAGGATACTCGCGCCAGTGAGATTTTGATAATTTTCACTGCTTTTTTGGTTCTGCGCATGGACGGAAGCAAAAAATCAGCAAAATTGCCAAAATATTGCTCGTATGCGCATCCTCTCTCAAGATTTCACTTGCTGCACATGTACAGAAGCCAAATCTCACACCGATGGGTGCGCGCATGCCCGTAATGGCCTTGGAGGGCGCACCGGTAGGAGGTAGGAGGAGCAGCCCTTCACACATCTACAAACCTATGGCACGCCTGTCACAGATGGCACGTGGAGCCATATTTTGAGGGTACGCAAGACGTTGCCCTATGTCACCTCCAGCGCACATGTGCATGAGGGTACGCTGATTTTCAGCCTTGGGAAAAAACTGGACTTCCGGTTTGCACGTTGTCCTGTTTTTCGCCCTCCGGATGCCTCAGGAAACCTTCCCTGAAGCCCCAGAGTACAAAAACCCTCCAGAGTGCAAAAAAACAGCACAACACACAAACCGGAAGTTTAGAAAACGCACTTCCGATTTGCCCATTGTGCTGTTTTTTTGCGCTCTGGAGGGTTCACAGAAGCTTTCTGAAGCCCCGGAGTACTAATACAAAAGACCTAAGTGCCAAAGCCCACTGCAACAACATCACCAAGAAGGCTTCAAGAGTTGTTAATCTAATCCTACATAGCTTGTGCTCTGGAAATCTCACACTACTTACCAGAGCATACAAAACTTTTGCCAGACCCATCCTCGAATACAGCTCATCTGTTTGGAACCCATATCACATCTCAGACATTAACACCCTTGAAAATGTCCAAAGATACTTCACCAGAAGAGCCCTTCACTCCTCCACTCGAAACAGAAGACCCTACGAGACTAGACTTTCAATCCTGGGCCTAGAAATCTTAGAACTAAGCCGCCTTAGTATTGCCCACAAGATCATATGCTGCAACGTCCTGCCTGTCAACAACTACTTCAGTTTCAACCACAACAACACAAGAGCACACAACAGATTCAAGCTCAATATTAACCGCTGCAATCTTGACTCTAAAAAATATGACTTTAGTAATAGAGTTGTTGAAGCGTGGAACTCATTACCGGACTCTGTAGTATCATCCTCTAACCCCCAACATTTTACCCTTAGACTGTCCACGGTTGACCTCTCCAGATTCCTAAGAGGTCAGTAAGGAGCGTACATAAGTGCACTAGAGTGTCTTCTGACCCCTGTCCTATTGTCTCTCCTATATCCCATATATCTTCTCTTCTATCCCTATATCTTTCTTCTATTCTCTCGTTGATTATTTTATCATCTCTTCTATTCTTTCTCTAATTCTATTTCCTCGAAGGTGTCCTCTATTACCTTCATTGTGTATTATTGTGTATTGGACAAAATAAATAAATAAATAAATTAATAAACAAAACAAACAAACAAACAAACAAACAAATAAAATGGTTCCACCCTCCTCCTAGTTTTTCAAGGCCATGCTGGGAGCCCCCACCGCTTACCTTCCTCTTCCCCTCCTCCTCCTCCTCCTTCACTGCTCCCGCCACGGTGTCACAGGTGAGAACAGCCACGGGGGGCCTCTCCTGGAGGAAGTAGTAGCCCATGCATTGTCTGAGCAGCTGCAGAGGAGGGAAAAAATGGGTGGTGAGAATCAAAATACCTCTTACAACTCAGATTCTGTGGCCTCTGCCTTCTGCTTTCCTACAGAGGGAATAAGAACCTAGGAGGAGCCCTGCTGAATGGGGCCAAAGCCCATCGAGTCCAGCATTCTGGACCAGACAGTGGGCCCCCAATTGTCCATGGGAAATCTTGAGCAGAAAGAGAAGGCAAGACCCTCCCTTTCCCTTGACCCCCAACAAATGGGACCCGAGGGAACCCTGCCTGCCTCAACCAACATAGAGGGGGCACTTGGACATCCATTTGACCCATCCTCTGGGTGAAGAAATGTTTCCCTTGATTTGTCCTCACTTTCTTACCTATGAACTTTAGGGAGGGCCCCCTCGTCTTCGTATTGTGTGAAAGAGAAAATGATTTTTCTCTATCCACCAATTGTCCATGGGAAATCTTGAGCAGAAAGAGAAGGCAAGACCTTCCCTTTCCCTTGACCCCCAGCAAATGGGACCCAAGGGAACCCTGCCTGCCTCAACCAACATAAAGGTGGCACTTGGACATCCGTTTCAATAACTACCTGTAATACACTTGGCATCCATGAATCTGTCCAATCCTGCCTTGAAGCTCCTCAGGCTGACAGCTGTCACAACTTATTCTGGAAGTGAATTCCATAAACCAACAACCCTCTGGGTGAAGAAATATTTCCCTTGATTTGTCCTCACTTTCTTACCTATGAGTTTAGAGAGGGCCCCCTCGCCCTGGTATTGTGTGATAGAGAAAAGAACTTTTCCCTATCCACCTTTTCTATCCCATGCATGATTTTATACCCTTCGATCAAGTCACCCCTTAAACGCCGTCTTTCAAGGCTGAAGAGACCAAGGCGATGCAACCTGGTTTCATAAGGGAGGGGCTCCATTTCCTTGATCATTCTTGTTGCCCTTTTTGCATCTCTGAGTCTACGGAGAGGGGCAGCATACAAAACTAATAAATAAATAAATAAATAAAATTTTGGAGGGGGGCCTAAGAGTTGGCTTGGAGAACCGAGAAGTAGATGTCCCTCAAGACAGAGAAGTTGAAGAGCTCTTTCTTCATCCCAATGGGAATGGTGGTCCAATTTCACCTCTGCCTCCAGAGTTGGGTGGCATACAGGTTTAATTAATTAATTAATTAATTAATGAACTCAATCTGTATAGTCTGGAGGACAGGAGGGAAAGGGAGGACATGATCGAAACATTTAAATATGTTAAAGGGTTAAATAAGGTGTTTTAATAGGAAAGTGAACACAAGAACAAGGGGGAACAATCCTAGGGTACTTGGGGGAAAGATCAGAAGCAACGTGAGAAAATATTATTTTACTGAAAGAGTAGTAGATGCTTGGAACGAACTTCCAGCAGACCTGGCTGGTAAATCCACAGTAACTGAACTTAAGCATGCCTGGGATAAACATAGATCCATCTTAAGATAAAATACAGGAAATAGTACACTGCTCAAAAAAATAAATAAAGGGAACACTTAAACAACAGAATATAACTGCAAGTAAATCAAACTTCTGTGAAATCCACTTAGGAAGCAACGATGATTGACAGTCAATCTCACATGCTGTTGTGCAAATGGAATATTTCATTCATTCAGATCTAGGATGTGTTATTTGAGTGTTCCCTTTATTTATTTTTTTGAGCAGTATATAAAGGCAGAATAGATGGACTACGGGGTATTTTTCTGCCATTGATCTTCTATGTTTCTAAATGAAGAAGAAGAGGAAGAGGAGGAGGAGGAGGAGGAGGAGGAGGAGGAAGAAGAAGAAGAAGAAGAAGAAGAAGAAGAAGAAGAAGAAGAAGAAGAAGAAGAAGAAGAAGAAGAAGAAGACCCTGCAGAGGGGTCCCATAGACCTGCCTCCATCTACCATAGATCACCCAACCAGCTTGGATATCCATCGCTCACCCCGTTTTCTTTGAAGTCACATTCGTCCATGGAAAACTCTTCTTCTGCCGTGCACACCGTCTGTTGGATGGTGAAGTTCAGCTCTTGGTTACCTTCGGAATAGGGATCCTGGAAAGAACACGTGGCAAAACCAAATGGCTAGTTTGAAGGCCCCCGGGACCTCCTCCCCTTCGAGGTTGGAATCATTTCTGAACGGCTCTTGATGTCGCCACTCGGAATGGAAACAGGAGAATTTGATTTAAATTTTGGAAGGCAGGTGGCGAAGATGAGAAATGGTGGTAGCACCTATACAGTGTTTCCCAACCTTGGCAACTTGAAGATATTTGGACTTCAACTCCCAGAATTCCTCAGCCAGCATTATATAAGTGTTACCACCATTTCTCATCTTCGCTGGCTGGGGAATTCTGGGAGTTGAAGTCCAAATATCTTCAAGTTGCCAAGGTTGGGAAACATTGTAATGATATAACAAAAAATGTACTTATAGTTTAAACTTTAAACCAGTGAAGGGCTACCAAAATTTTTACTACCACACTGTGGGCGTGGCTTATATAGGACGCCCTGCATTTTCTTTCAACATCTTTCGTTGCAAATTGGGTGGTTTGGGGTGGAGCTCCATTTTTGCTACCCCAGTATGGTTCCCCAGCCCCTCCCGGTCTGGGCAGAAGCCCACCCCTGCTTTTAACATATAGAACTTTACTTTATGATATATTATGCATAGTTTCTTTTATTAAAGATATATATATATATATGTCACATGTTGTTGTTTTTTTTGCTGAATTTGAAAATTAAGGGAGACTAGGATAGATCTATTTCAGCCTTATTTTGTCCTCATCAGCTAGCCATACCCTCACTGGGACTTGAACCTGCAACCTTTGCCTTGTAAGGCAGAGAATTAACCTCTAGGTTACAGTATCCAATCCCTTCAGCTTTGCACCAGGGAAGGGTTACATATTTTTGTGTCGAATCACCCTGGTGTATTGAAGGAACATCACAGCTCCTTTTTTGCCTCACTTATATATGTAGATTGTTCTGAGTTCGGGTTTTACCCCATGTAATATTTTGTATGTATATATATATAATTTTTATTAGCTATATGATACAATATCAAAATTTAGATAAAAGAGATTTTATTATTGTTTGCATTGATGTAATGTAACCTTTTATAGTAAGATGGAGAGGAAGAATTTTTATTTAGACTTTTAAGAATTGACAGTGTTGTATAAAAATAATAAAAATGTTTAGATGGGGAGAGATAAGAGCCTCCATTGAGTGAGTAATAAGAAAATAAAAGTTTATATGTGATTGATTTTAAGCATCGTAGTTGTGTTTATAACTATGTATTGTTTTATTTTATGCTGGAGAAAATAGAAAAAATTATACCCAGGAAGTGGCTGTGAAGATGAGTCCATGCCAGTCCTAGAAGTTCTGGATTCCATGCCCATGATCCTTTTATATTTGACTTTTATATTATCATTGTCCCATGGCAGGGGTAGGCAAATTTGGCTCTTCTATGACATGTGGACTTCAACTCCCAGAATTCCTGAGCTAGCATGATTGGCTCAGGAATTCTGGGAGTTGAAGTCCCCAAGTCATAGAAGAGCCAACGTTGCCTACCCCTGTCCTATGGGATGGGGCGGCATTATAAGTCAAATCAATCAAATTAAATTAAGTTAAATCCTGATTGACCACAGATCAAGACTTTTTGAGATCTCCATGTTAGGAGAACAAGGTGAGTGGGTCTCTCTTTCTCAGCTAGTTCGGAAACAGTCCCCAAGGGGATGTGTCTACTCTACCTGATGAGGTCCACCCTGGGCCTGAAATAGCTCTCTCAAGTCATGTTAGGGTATTTCAGTTTTTAACCTCACTTGGGAAGACCATGACTTTAGCGGAATGGTGTCCTTTTCTGCTTTAAACGAATGTCCAATGTGCCATGAGCTCATGAAAGAGTCTTGACCACCCTTGGAGGTGAGAGGTCTCCTGGGTGTAGTAGGGAAAATGCTATACCAGCAGCAACAGAAGCCTTCTCAGACACTGGAGATACTAGGAGAATTTGGGGCTCTCCTCTCTCCCTGCCTTTCTGTCTGTCTATCTGTCTGTCTGTCTCTCTCTCTCTCTCTCTGTCTCTCTCTCCAGTCTCTCTGTGTCTCTCTCTTTCCCCGTCTGTCTGTCTCTCCCACTCTCTGTTTCTTTGTTTCTGTCTCTCTCTCTCTCACTGTCTCTCCCTGTCTCTCTTGGTCTCTGTCTCTCTCTGTGTCTCTCTCTGTGTGTCTCTGTCTCTCTCTCTCTGTCTTTCTCTCTCTCTCTCTCTCTCTCTCTGACTGCCCTACTTCTCAGGCTGATGATCCAGTAGAAGGACACACAGATGGGGAAGTTGTGTTTGCTGCCTTCATCCTCTGGGGGTGGGGGAGGTAGACCATATATATTGTCATCCTCTTCAACAGGGACTTCATGACTATCAATATCACCATGACCAACAACTTCATCTTCCTCCTTCCCCTCCTCCCTATCATCACTTTCATCATCATCATGTTCTTCAACATCACCTTTCTTCTCACCATCCTCATCATCACCACCCACAATTCACCCTTTTCAACTTCATCATTGACATTACCATCCTCACTTTCTTCAACTTCATCCTCCATCTTCCTCAACTTCATCCCTGTCCTCCTCACCTTCATCATCCCTGTCCTCCTCACCCTCCTCAACCCCATCCTCACCTTCATCATCCCCATCCTCAACTTTATCCTCCATCCTCCTCAACGTCATCCCTTCCTCCTCACCTTCGTCACCCTCCATCCTCCTCAACTTCATCCCTATCGTCCTCACCTTCATCCCTGTCCTCTGTCATCCCTGTCCTCACCTTCATCAACCCCATCCTCACCATCCCCATCCCCATCCTCCTCAACTTCATTATCTCCATCCTCCTCATCATCTTTATCATCCCCATCCTTCTCAACTTCATCATCCCCATCCTCCACAACTTCATCACTTCCATTATCTCCATCCTATGCCATGCCACCCCCTACCAAATCCATACCCATTCAGGCTGGGGAACAGCCTCCACGAGACGGTAGAGAGAATCTTCTCTGGCTTTCTTATTGAAGATCTCCACTCCGAGACGTAGGGCCTCATCATAGCTCAAGGGATTGTGGGGTAGGTGGGGGCTCCCAGAGGCCGAAAGAACCCCAACCAGCATCAAAGTCTTCCAGAAGAACCCTTCCATGCTTGGTCCAAAGCTGATGTGGTCCTCAGGACCACGACACCCTCCTTTTATGTCCTGCTACGCAGATTGTCCAGCTGCTGGTGGACAGCCAGGGGTTTCCCCCGCATTGAATTCTCCCTTTCTTGGAAAGAGGACTGAGACAAAGCAGAGCTGACCAGGAACTGTTTTCTTTAGGTGAGAAAACGGAGGACAAGGAAACAGGTGCTGCACCTGGCAGCCCCACGGAGAGTGGTCGGTGTAGGTTACAATCAACCACCGTTTCCTCCATTCACGAAGGTTAGGGATCGTTGCCAAGGAGTGACCTCAGAGCAGGAGACCTTTCATCCCCACTAAACAATCTGGCGTGGGATATTTTCTTTTTGGCATGGTGCACAACAGGGTAGGGCAACATGGTGGTTATGGCGCTGGTGTTCATCCTTTGCTTTCAAAGAGCCGGGGTGGCACAGTGGTTAGGGTACACCACTGCAGGCTACTTCATCTCACTGCTAACTGTAGTTCAGCAGTTCAAATCTCACCACCGGCTCAAGATTGACTCAGCCTTCCCTCCTTCTGAAGTGGGTCAAATGAGGACCCAGATTGTTGAGGGCAATATAAGAACACAAGAACCTAAGAAGAGCCATGTTGAATCAGGCCAAACCTCATTGAGTCCAGCATTCTGGGTCACACAATGGCCCACCAATTGTCCATGGGCATCTTGAGCAGAAAGAGAAGGCAAGACCCTCCCTTTCCCTTGACCCCCAACAAATGGGACCCAAGGGAACCCTGCCTGCCTCAACCAACATAGAGGCAGCACTTGGACATCCATTTCAATAACCACCTATGATACGCTTGGCATCCATGAATCTGTCCAATCCTGCCTTGAAGCTATCCAGACTGACAGCTGTCATGACCTCTTCTGGAAGGGAATCCCATCAACCAAGGACCCTCTGGGGGAAGAAGAAATATTTCCCTTGATTTGTCCTCACTTTCTTACCTGTGAGCTTTAGGGAGGGCCCCCTCCTCCTATACACTTCAATCAAGTCACCTCTCCAACGCCGTCTTTCAAGGCTGAAGAGACCAAGGCATTGCAACCTGGTTTCCTAAGGGAGGGGCTCCATTTCCTTGATCCTTCTTGTTGCCCTTTTTTGCACCTTTTCCAGTCCCATTCTATCCTTCTTAAAATGTGGTGACCAGAACTGTACACAGGACTCCAAGTATGGTCTCACCATCGATTTGTACAGAGGCAATACAATACTTATTTTCAATTTCCTTCCTAGTATGTATGCTGTATGCTTTTTTATATACTGGGGTTTTAAGGCTTTTTAATGTAAAATTGTTATTTTAAACTTGAATATTAGATTTGTTACTGTGTATTGTTTTTATCATTGCTGTGAGCCGCCCCGAGCCTGCGGAGAGGGGCGGCATACAAATCTAATAAATAATAATAATAATAATAATAATAATAATAATAATAATAATGCCAAGCATGGAATATGCTGATTCTGTAAACTGTATAGAGCGCTGTAAAAGCGCTGTGAAGCGGTATATAAGTCTAAATGCTATTGTTATTCGCCTGTTGCTCCCCTCAACTCTGCCTCTTAAAATTGGTTGTTTTCCCCAATGGAGTTTTCAGGCTCGCAATGTCACGTGTGGAACCACAGGATTGTGCAAATAACATTGATTGTGCAAAACCTAAATGTTGTGGGTTGTCGTAAGACCCTTGGAAGGACGGCTGCGATGGGGCCAACCCCAGAGAGAAGAAGGACGTGCTGAGTCACCTGAACTTTGTAGGGAAAGTCCTCACAAAAGAGGGAACTCACAACTCAGCCGTTGTGGTGTGGGAAGCACAATGGGGAACATTGGGTTATGACCCTGGACAGAACCTGGAAACTCAAAAGGGGAACTCTCGAATCTGTGTCTCACGATATATCACCTGGTTTTGCTATGTATTTCTTTGTTCCACTGGTTTATAGTTTGCCTTTATTGTGGCTAATATTCCATCTTCTTCCTATTTCCCCCACAACAACTGCTTGCAATGTGGGTTGGACTGAGAAAGAAGGACGGGCCCAGGGTCACCCAGTTGCCTTTCATGCCTAAGGCGGGACTAGAACTTCAAATAACATATTTATTTGTTTGTTTGTTTGTTTGTTTGTTTATTGGTTGGTTGGTTGGTTGATTGATTTGATTTGATTTTTATGCCGCCCTTCTCCTTAGATTCAGGGCGGCTTACAACATGTTAGCAATATCACTTTTTAACAGAGCAAGGTTATTGCCCCCACAATCCGGGTCCTCATTTTACCCACCTCGGAAGGATGGAAGGCTGAGTCGGTGGTGAGATTTGAACCGCTGATCTACAGAACTACAGTCAGCTTCAGTGGCCTGCAGTACAGCACTCTATCTGCTGCGCCACCCCGCCTCTTTATATCTGCCCTGGATGTACCCCATTTTAATTTAAAGCACTAGGTAACTAGGTTGTGAACAGGAGGAGGGGGGGGAGGAAGTCTGTAGGGTCTTTGATATTCTCTGAATTTTGTTGGGGTTTTTTGCAGACATTTCATGACCCAACTAGGTAACATCATCATCAATGCCAGAAGGAGGTGAGGTTGCAATATGTGCATCTAGGTTATTGTCAATTATTGCAACAATACAGGAAACCTATCTCATTAAAAAAAATTAGACAAAGATAAGTATTATTTAATGATACACATACTGACAGCAGCCAGAATGGTGGTGACTCAAAGTTGGAAGCAACCTAATTTATCGGAGGACTCACTGATCCTTAAAAAAATCATGGACTGTGCAGAGGTAGATGCATTAACACTTAAATTAAGAAATAAAGAAAACCCACCTCTGCCGTCAGGCTTGGGGGAACTGAGACACCTCCCCTTGCCTATGTAGTTTTATGTATGGAATGTTTGTGTGTATGTTTTTATATAAGGTTTTTTTTAGGTTTTTAATGTAAAATTGTTATTTTAGACTTAATATTAGATTTGTCATTGTATACTGTTTTATCACTGCTGTGAGCCGCCCCGAGTCTGCGGAGAGGGGCGGCATACAAATCTAAAAAATAAATGAATGAATGAATGAATGAATGAATGAATGAATGAATGAATGAATGAATAAATAAATAAATGCTACCAGAATTTGGTTGTTTTCTTGCAGACCCTACATGACCCAACTAGGTAACATTATCAGTGCTAGAAGCAAGTGGAGGGTTGTGGGGAGGGGTTGGGGAAGGGGAGAGGGGGAGGGGGAAAGGGGGGAGTGTCAATAAATCAATTGCTGAAGTCCCATCATGGTGACTGGAAAATTCTGCGAAGTCCAGCATATCTTAAAAGTTGCCAAATCTGTGAACGATGGCTGTCAATCATCCCCAATCTCAGCACTCACACACACACAAAACACAGACCAAAAGCTGCACTTTTCGGCCCCAACCAACCAACACCAGCCAGTGAAGGTAGGCCAACCGAGAAGACTCTTGATTTTAGCTGCCTAAATTTTAGCAGGCGGAGAAACAAGGCGGATTTTGGGTGGAGTGGGGGTAGCGTCACCCCAAAGCTGAAGCCCACCCAACTCCTTTGTGCCCCACAACAGTGGCAATCCATCCCTCTATGCAAACCCTAGTAGGACAACTAGTTCTTTCCATAGTAAAAGTGTTTTCCTGTAAAGGATCGATTCCCTGCTGGACTCTGTTGTGAGTGTCCATCTCAGGGCATGTCAGACTCTGAGGAGGATGAGCCAGGCCCCTCTGGGTACCCTTGGCCACGGGGGTTGACAGAGGAAGCAGAGAGCGAGAGTGAGCCAGATAGTGACTTGAATGAGCTTGAGGAACCACTAGAGGGAGCTGATGTGACACTGGTGGAGTGGTCGCAGTCAGAGAGTGAGGAAGACACCAGAGTGGAAAGCCAGTGGATTGACCCTCGCTATAGAAGGTTATTGAGAAGGTGAGAGGAGATACAAAGTAAAAAGTATTAGCTTACAGCCTTAGCCTCTTTGAGATGTGATGTCACTTCCAGGCAGTGTAAAGGCAAAGGAGTGTGGGAAATGGGGTGTGGAGATTCAACGTTGTTCAATGGAAGAGATGTGGAACTGGGGGTGCGCTTGAAAGAAGCTTTAAAACCATGATTTCCACCACAATAACACTCATTCTCAGATGGATGCTGGTTGGCAGGAATCTGGTGAGTGTAAATCATAGGCTTCAATGATAAACGGACTTTGTTATCTACTGGAATGCTAATTAAACCAAGCTTGGCGTTTTTCCTGGACCTTGTTGACATTTAGTTCCCCAAAAGAAAATCCTCCCTACTCTGAGTTTTTTCAAAAACCTGCTTTCACTATGTGTGCTTATATCTATAAAGAGTTTGATTTATTCATAAAATAAAGGGGACCCAGGGGAAGAGCCTTCTCTGTGGCAGCCCCGGCCCTTTGGAACCAACTCCCCCCAGAGATTAGAACTGCCCCCACCCTCCTTGCTTTTCGTAAGCTGCTTAAAACCCACCTCTTCCCTCAGGCATGGGGAAACTGAGATATTCTTTCCCCCTAGGCCTTTACAATTTATGCATGGTATGTCTATATGTATGTTTGGTTTTTATAATAAGGGGTTTTTTTAAAAGTTATTTTACTATTGGATTGGATTGTTACATGCTGTTTTTATCATTGTTGTTAGCTGCCCCGAGTCTACGGAGAGGGATGGCATACAAATCCAATAAATGAATGAATGAATGAATGAATGAATGAATGAATGAATGAATGAATGAATAAATAAATAAATAAATAAATAATAAAGGATTTTTGAGTCGGGGGTTTCACTCCAAGGGCTGTGCACAGAACAGACTCCTTCTGAAAATCAGTGTGGGCTGTGTAATTGTGTAATAGCCCAATTGCGCAGTTTTTGTCTAGTTGTCTGTGACCTCTTTGTGTGTATATGTGTGTGTTTTGTGGCTGATAAATCATATTTTCAGGAATGTTTTCCTCCAGTTAGAAGGGTCCATGGGGGTAATCTACTCCAACCCCCTGCTCGAGCAGGGAACCCTGATAGAATAGCAGAGTTGGAAAAGAGAATTATAATTCTCCACATTTTAACTGTGACAAGAATTTTGTATGCCCAATTCTGGAAACAAGAAAAAACCCCAACTACTCTTAAACTTATAATAAAAATTATGGAATGCGCATAAATGTCGAAATTGACCATGGAAATTCAAAACAGAGATGAATCGGATTTTTACAAAGCCTGGGGAAAATGATACTATTGGCTCAACCAAAAAAATATATATACCAAAACATCATTAAGAAAGAAAGTAATATTAATTGTGCTCTTTATCAACACAACAGATGAAATGAAAACAATGTATATTTTAAACCACACAAGACTTATGCTGAAGTCTCTCTTCGAACCCTACAAACCAATTTTCAAATGACTGTTCATCAATACAAAGACATAACTGTTAAAGATCACAAACATACAATTAAACTTCATAAAAATTAGGGATTGGGCAGAATTAAATTAAATTAAATTAAATTAAAAAGTCAACTGGAGAGTCGACACAGCTATCCCTTTCTCTCTTTTTCTCTCATCTTTTCTTTTCCCTTCTACCTTTTAATCTTTATTTTTATTTTTTCCCTTTTTATATTATGTTATGTTGTCCAATTTGTGATGTTTTAAATGTATATATTTAATAAAGATAATTTTTTTTAAAAAACAGACTTAGAAGGGACCACAGAGGTCATCCAATCCAGCCCCCGGCTCAAATAGGGGACCCTTATAGAATCATAGAGTTGGAAGGGACCTCCAAGGGCAGGGGTAGGCAAAGTGGGCTCTTCTATGACATGTGGACTTCAATTCCCAGAATACCTCAGCTAGCATGATTGGCTCAGGAGTTCTGGGAGTTGAAGTCCACAAGTCATAGAAGAGCCCACTTTGCCTACCCCTGTCCAAGGTCATCCAATCCAGCCCCCTGCTCAAGCAGGAGAGCCTTACAGAATCATAGCGTTGGAAGGGACCTCGGGGGGTCATCTAGTCCAACCCCCTGCTCAAAGGAGGAGGAGGCCCCATTGATTATGGTTATAGGAACCCTGCTGGGAAGGTCACATGACCACAGGATGCTACACCTGTCCGAAGCAGAGACAGTCCACAACCTACAACCATAATCGAGCTCAAACTTTCCACTGCTAATTGGGAAAGGTGTTAAGTGAGTTTTGACCTATTTTATGGCCTTTGTTATGTGAATCACTGCAGTTGTGAAGTTAGTCAAACGGTCGCTAAGCGAGTCCAGCTCCCACTTTGGACTTTGCTGGCCAGAAGGTCACAATAATAAGGGACCTCACGTGACTTCAGGACATTGTGACCGTCATAAATACAAATCAGCGTTCTGAATTTCGATCCTGTGACCAGGGGGACACGGCAGGCGTTAGTGTGAACGGGGGGCCCCTCGGTCCGTTTTCAGTGCCGTCGTAACTTGAAACGGTCACTAAACGAACGGCTGTAAGTGGAGGTTCTGAATGTGCCTCTTCTTTCTACCTTTATTGCTGATTCGCCCTCAGGTCAAAAGTGGAGACGGCCGGTTCTCTGATGGGAGGAAAAACAGATCCAGAATTGGGGGAAAGTCTTTTGCCCCCTCAAACGGAGCCAATGCAGGGAGGGTTTGTGGGAGGAAAAAGAGGGGGCAGGTGGCTCTGATGGCCAGAGAGGGGATTTGGGAATTAGGATTCATATTTCCTGGGAAGGAAACAGGG